>NC_143055.1:124127500-124475000 GCF_052426305.1 Pelodiscus sinensis
ACCTACACCATCCCTGACAGATGTCTATCTAACCTGTTCTTAAATATCTCCAGAGAGGGAGATTCCACCACCTCCCTTGGCAATTTATTCCAATATTTGACCACCCTGACAGTTAGGAATTTTTTCCTAATGTCCAATCTAAACCTCCCCTGCTGCACTTTAAGCCCATTACTCCTTGTCCTGTCCTCAGAAACCAAGAGGAACAAATTTTCTCCTTCCTCCTTGTGACACCCTTTTAGATATTTGAAAACCGCTATCATGTCCCCCCTTAATCTTCTTTTTTCCAAACTAAACAAGCCCAGTTCATGAAGCCTGGCTTCATAGGTCATGTTCTCTAGACCTATAGGTATGTCTACACTACAGCCTTATTTTGAAATATCTTATTTCAAAATAGTTAATATGAAATAGCTTATTTCGAAATAACGCGTCTATACACAAAATGCATTTCTAAATAGCTTTTTGCTATTTTGAAATAGCGCATCCACACTGCGTGGATGCTGAATTGCATTTAAGACTAGCTGGAACCAAGTCTGGCAGGGCATCAGGTCAGGAGTTACTTTGTGTGGTTGCTGCCTGAGGCTATCTGAGGCCTGTGCTTAAAGGAACCCCCCCCCCCCCCGGAGAGCCAGTTCTCAGGTTTCCCTGCTTGCTTGTCTACCTCAATGGGGGACAGCAAAGCATTTTGTCTCTGTGTGCTCTAGTTGCCCTCACTTGGGACACCACAGCACTCTGCAACATGGAGCTAGAGCTGTCCCTGGGCACTCTGGGGCTTCTCGTGGACGCGTTGCTGTGAGCCTGGCTGCACTTTCTGCAGGCTGCCATCCGGGAGGTCTATTGGGGGGCTGTCAGTATCCAGCAGGCCCTGTGGGAGAGCTTCCACCCTGAGGACCACCCTGAGGAGGTCTGCCCCACTGGGGGCTTGTGCCTCATTCCTCCCTCACATCTTTCCACTTACCCCTCCCTAACCCCCTTCCTGATGTCAAATAAAATACACGCATTTTCATGAACACAAACTCTCTTTATTTAAGAAAACTGGGAGGAGAGGGAATGAAACTCTGGTGAGACTGGAGAAAGGACACGGGAGGGGGAGAAGAGAGGGTGTGAGAGGGGAGAGGAAAACCTGGGAGGAGGGAGGTGCAAGGAGGAAGCAAGGGGAAGAAGGGGAAGGGGAAACTCAGGGCTCAGGGTTGGGGGTCTCGCCAGACCAACTTGATTTTCATGTAAACCTGCTCCTGGGTTCGCACGTGGCCTTTGATGGCCAGGCTGGCAGCTATCCTGCCCTAGACGGCCACGTTCCTCCATCTAGTGCGGAGATCGTGGACGTTGGGGGCATCCCCCCCAAACCTGAATAAGGTCCATGATCTCCACCCTGGACCAGGAAGGTGCCCACCTTCTCCAGGCCCTGGCAGGCTCCTGGGAGCTGGCAGGCTGCTCCTGAGGAGCAGTGGAGGGCTGGCTGCCAGTGGCTTGCTGGCTCGAGTTTTTGGGCCACTGTGTCAGGGGCAGTGACTGCTGGGTCTGGGCTGACAGGCTTGGAGCTGGCACAGGCACTGTGGCCAGAGTCAACCCCCCCTTTAAGGGCTCTGGGGATGGGGGAGGAGGAGGAGTGTTCTTGGTTGAGGCTGGAGTGGCCACCAGGGCACCCTGGGAAGGCTGGAGGCCCCCTATTTCCAAATAAGTGTCTACAGAGCACTTATTTCGAAATAGTGTTATTCCTCATGGAATGTGGTTTACCAAATTCGAAATAAGTGCTCTGCAATTTTGAATTTATTTCGAAATAGCAGGTTGGCTGTGCAGACACTAGTAAAGTTATTTTGAAATAATGGCTGTTATTTCAAAATAATTTTGCTGTGTAGACATCCCCTCTGTTACTGAGAAAAATCCATCAAACCAAAACACTATGCAGGTTCTGCTGTTGAGATAGATATGTGAGGTGTTGCTACTCCTACCATATCTATATTTAAAATAAAATACAACGTCATTTGCGGCCTAAAAAATGTCACCACAAAATGACCTGGATTTGGATCTCAGGGTATGTCTACACTACCATCCTAGTTCGAACTAGGGTGGTTAATGTAGGCAACTGGAGTTGCAAATGAAGCCCGGGATTTTAATTTCCCAGGCTTCATTTGCATATTGCTGGGCGCCGCCATTTTTAAATGTCCGCTAGTTCGGACTCCGTGCCCGTGGCTACACGCGGCACGAAATAGGTAGTTCGGACTAGACTTCCTAGTCCGAACTACCGTTACTCCTCGTTCCATATCTATCTGCCAAAGGCAGGCTCTGGCTGGGAGGAGTTTACCTAAGTGTCTCCTGGCCAGCAGTCTTCTTTCTCTGTTTTCTCATCTCATTAATATTTTGTTCCTGTCTGGGCTGATAAGATTTATTCTTATAGAAAGTCTCAGGGTCTGGTTCTCCTATCATATATGCACTGTTGGCCTCCAGTGTTTGCTTTTATTTATATCTGTAAGAGCTAACTGACAACAGGCATTTTGCTGAATTTGCGGATCTCACAGACACATGGATCAAATCCCCAGTTAGTGCAAATTAGTATCGCTCTATTGAGTTCAATGGAACTACAGGCAGTCCCGGGTTATGTACAAGATAGGGACTGTAGGTTTGTTCTTAAGTTGAATCTGTATGTAAATCGGAACTGGCGTCCAGATTCAGCCGCTGCTGAAACTGACCGCCAGTTCTGACTTACATACAGATTCAACTTAAGAACCCCAAGCGTCCCCAAGTCAGCTGCTGCTGAAACTGAGCAGCTGGGGTGCTGCTGGGTTGCTCCAGTAGCCCCGCTCCTCGGCGCTACGGGACCAACCCAGCAGCACCCCAGCTGCTCTGCCCCAGGCGTCCTGATTCAGCCACTGCTGAAACTGACCAGCAGTGGCTGAATCAGGACGCCTGGGGCAGAGCAGCTGGGGTGCTGCCGGGTTGGTCCAGTAGTGCCCAGAGCGGCGCTGCAGGACCAACTGGCAGCGCCCCAGCTGCTCTGCCCCAGGGTCCACAACAAAAGCCTGGTCTGCTGGGGGGGGGCACACTAGCTGCATCCCCCCAGCAGACCAGGGACACGGGGAGCAAAGCCGCAGCGGCAGCGGGGTGCCGCGCCTCTGAGGCTTTGCTCTGGCAAAGCCTCAGAAGCACAGGAACCCGCCGTGGCTGTGGCTTCGCTCCCAGTGCCCCTGGTCTGCTGGAGATGGTCTCCAGCAGACCAGGGGCATTGGGAGCAGCTTTTCTCGCCCCGTAGGTCAAGGTGGCGGATCGCTGCCTGCGAGCTCCGGGGCGAGAAAGCCCCGTTCGTAAGTGCGGATCCGACATAAGTCGGATCCGCGTAAGTCAGGCACTGCCTGTATTCTCATTTCTACCAGATGATAATTTTATGTGTCTGCTGTTTTCCCTGTGGACATAGGCCTCCCCCGCCCCAAGGGGCATGGGAATGGATTATCTGCTCTCACTCTCAAGGTGTATCTGCACCAGTATCTTGAAATAAGCTACGCAATTTGAGCTATTCAAAGTTACATAGGTCTGCTGTCAGATTGGCAGTGGTGTCCTCTGGGATAGTGACCCATAGTCTCCTATAAACAACCACCTAACCTCAAGATGATTCTTACCAACAACCACAGGACATACCACACTAATACCAACCCTGGTACCTTCCCTTGCAACAAACCCCGTTGCCAGCTTTGTCCACATATTCACTCTGCTGATACCATTATTGGACCTAACCAAGTGAGTTGTAAGATCAAGAACACATATTCCTGCCCATCCAGAAATATAATTTATGCTATCATGTGCCAAAAGTGTCTGCCTGCTATGTACATTGGACAAACGTCTCAGACACTTCGCCAAAGAATCAATGCCCACAAAACAGATATTAGACAGGATCACAAAGAAAAAACAGTTTCTTGCCATTTCAACCAGAAAGAACATTGTCTCAACGACTTGATTACCTGCATCCTGCTTCAAAGACCTTTTCAGACCACACTTGAAAGAGAATCCTCTGAACTGTCATTCATGCTTAAATTCGACACTTTGCGCCTAAGTTTAAACAAAGACATTAATTATCTTACCCATTACAAAGATAGCTTCCCCAATTATCACCTCTAATATCATTAGCTCACAGACATTTACCTTCTGCCCCCCCATCCCGCTTCTGTTCTGAAATTTGATTTGTCCTTTTCATATGTGTTCATTTTTTTTAATTGTATCCTTTGGTATATATGGTTGTGACAATTTTCTTCCACTATTTGATCTGAGGAAGTGGGTCTGGCCCACAAAAGCTCATCACCTAATAAACCATCTTGTTAGTCTTTAAAGTGCTACATAGTCCTGTATTTTGTTTCAGATACACCAGACTAACACGGCTGCATTTCTATCACTATTCCTCTTTTGTGTTTTCCTTGCGGGTTACATGTGAGAGCTTGATGGACTATGCTGGATGATGGTTTTCTAAGACTGTGGCCTACCCACCCCCACATTCTTCTCTTGATTTGAACGTCAAGTGGTTCTTGGCCTGCTCTATTCCAAAGCTCCTCATTTGTGACAAAGTCTTGCCATTTGATGGGAAGGATGTACCTCAGGTATCTGTCTATGAATGTCTGTAGTTTGTGATTTGAAGATTTTTTAGTATGCCAGGTCTCGCATCCATACAAGAGCACATTCTTCACATTTGGGTTGAAGATTCACAGTTTCATTTTCGCAGATATTATTTGTGAACTCCATATGGGACAAAGAGTCTTGAATGCAGCTGTTGCTTTCCCTATCCTAGCATTGATATCCGTGTCTGTTCCTCTGTCTCTGCCCATAATACTCCCCAAGTAGATGAACTGCTCCACATCTTCCAGGTCATCCCCTTCCAGTGTGATGGTGTTGTTATTGGACTGGTTGATCCTCATCGTCTTGGTCTTTCCCTTGTTAATACTCAGTCCAATCATTGAGGCAGTTTTGTCTAGTCTACACAGCACTTATTTCAAAATAACCCACTGTTCCAAAACGTCCCTTACTCCTTGTGGAATGAGATTTACAGGGACGTCAGAATAGTGAGCCTGTTCTATTTCAAAATAACAGGCATGCTCAAAAGACATGGAATAGCTATTTCAGGATACCTCTGGTATTCCAAAATAGCTCTGCATTGTAGACATAGCCTCACTGGTATAAATCAGGTGTAACCCTGCAATCAGAGCTAGGCTAGTGTAAAATTGATGTTTAAGAGGAGATTAAGGGCCCAGGCTGCAAGTACCATAAACTGTAAATTCTAATTAGATTGTAAATTCTTTGGGTCAGGTGACAACTTTTAGTCCTCTTTGTGTCCAGGACCTGGCATAATAGAACATAATTGCTTAATTGCTATGCAATTAAAACAATAATAATACATACTTATAGATTGTTTGCTCTCGTCTAAAACATGGGGCTCTGAAAGCAAAACCGTGTCTGTGTAATTGGAATAATATTCTCTTTATTTCAAGAGTGTTATAAGACTTAAAAAGAGCAGAACCAATACTGTGTGCAGGGTGAGTGCGTGTGTGTGCGTGTGAGTGTGAGATTAGCAGAGTGAGGAAGAGATGCTGAGAAAAGTCCACAAGCAGATGATCATTGTTATCGTTTCTCAAAATGGCTCTTGTGGGTGTGTATGATCTTGTCAGGGCATGGGCGCTGAATCAGTTACAGTTGGACCATGCCTCATTTTGGCATTGCTTGACCCTTCGCATATGTGTTATCACTAATGCTACATGCAGCATCACACATGTATGTTTTGCAAAGCAAATGCAAAGTCTAGTAGTTAGGCACGATAAACATGCAACCTCCTATAGCCATTGACTGCGGCTGAAGCACTTTAAGGTCCTCATTCAACACAACATTACAATAGATAAAACTGATGTAACCTCTCTGACATCACTGAAATGTCACTGGTTTGCAACTGCTGTAACAGAAGAGAAAATCAAGTCATATGTATTTTGTCTTCCACTGGATTAATACTGCCTTGAATGTCCTCTCACCATGGAGACTTTTAAAAACACACTATCGGTTCAGTCATGGACCCAGTTCAAGTCCAGGTTACTAGTGATTGAAAGTCATTACCAAACAATGTCTTTTTGATGGCCTTAGCTCAGCTCAGGCTCCCACATCACAAAAATAGCTGTATCAAATTTACATTAATTGGTTCCTTCTGCTTGGACTGATACACTCTATGCTATATTTGCTCTGTGGCTAAACAGAGGATAAAGGTCTCTAATGTTGTCAAACCAGCATCTTTCATAAGCTCTACATTTACATAAAATATTTAAGTGAATATTTTAATTTGTAGGTGGATTATTCAATTGATTTTTTTTTAAATTAAGCTTCTACTCACTGATAATTTGCTTCAGGAAAGCTTTTAAGAAACATCTGTATGTTTTGACATTGAACCTTCATTTGGCCAGCAGTTATAATATGAAGCAATATCTGTTGTACTGTATAATTTATATTGCAAATCAATTGGGATAGAGTATGTGTCTTCCTTCATATATTGTGCAATGCTGAACATACCAATAGTACTCAATAAATAATAAATGATAGTGATTTGAACTTGAATATTAAATGGTGATCTAAATTCTTTGCCTGCCAAAGAGTTCAGAGTTCTGTTTGCCCCAGAAATATTCCCATAATGCTTGAAATGCCAATATGATCAGAAACCTGGCTACATAAAAGTGGCACATTCTTACCCGATACGTCTGTTCCCTGTCTGTTTTTGAGTCATATCTGTTTTCTTTGCTAAAAAAATAGTTTATATTGCTTTAGGACACCAAGTTGGATTTTTTGCTGTCTCCTACATCATCAACAGAATTGACAGCTAAGTTCAGACGGCACAATCTTTGCTGGTGATGCAGTAAGAGGCAGGACCCTTCCCCAACAATTTGATTTTCAGATCCTATTTTGGCCTCGCAGAGCTGAGACTATTTGACTTGAAATCTGTGAAGATTTCTGACCAGCTGTTCAGCTTATCTAACTAAGCCACAGTATAGCACCCCAAATATGGCACCTCTCTATCTAGTCCAAAGGAAGCAAGCCAACTTCTGGTGAATCCAAGAACAAATCTTCTTAAACTTCTTGAAACAGGATCATTCATTATGACGGACTATGAAATAATTTCTCAATTGGTGAGAGAAAATAATAACATATATAAGCACTGCCTACTTACCACAACAGTTTGACTTTTACTGAGGACCCTGGAGAAAGCACAATCTGTGATAGTCACACCAAATACAAATACTTAAATGCCAAGGAAAGAAAGGACTTGTTTACGGTGATGATATTGAGCAAATAAAATTAAACCCTAACTATCAAGAAACTTCCTAAGTCAGACTTATTATTCTGAGAAGTGAAGACCCAGTGCTTGAACTATTTAATACTAGAGTGAACATGCACTCTGGCACTAACCCCTCCCACCAGGGACTACTCATACATTGGTCAGAAGATGGGCGAGGTGACATCTTTTTTATCTTTGCTTCCTTTTATTCTATGATTCCTGTGTGATCCCATTTTAATAGTTATGGAGGAGTGACAAGGAAATCATCCTCTATAATGATGGCAACTAATATTTTGTCAGGCATCAAAAGCATAGATAAATAAGTGAATTTTTAATGCGAGATAGTCTTTATGAAGTGATTCGTATGGTGATTAGAGCTGTGCAGAGAACAGAAATTCTATTTCATGATGAATTTTGAGATAGTCTTCATTTCTATTAAGCACAAAAGCTGATTTTTTTGAAATTCTCTATAGAAGAAAGTGATGTATAATAATTTTGGATGAATTAAAACATTTAGTACCAATAACACTGAAGTGTTTTCTTTCCATGTTGTCTTTTTTAATTTTTGTTTCATATCATATCATATAATACAACATAAAACAAAAAGTCGCTTCAAAATGAAAAAAATGGAAACATTTCATTCAGAAAATCACAACACAGGATGTTTCAATTGTGTCTAAATTTTGGAAATCTTTTTCTCCTAAATGGAATTGTGTCCAAACTGACATGATGTCACAAAGAGTATCAGATTTGATATAATGGCATGCTCCAATGGAAAACTGCACTGTCAATATTTTTTGAGCATCTCTGTTAGTGATATTTTCCTTCATATTGAAAAAAAAAAACCTATCAGATATGATCAGTGATTCCTGTGAACATCTATCATTGCAAGATGGCTTTGTCCATCTTTTTTTGGGGGGGGGGGGAGGGAGAGAAAGGAGAAATAGATTTAAACAAATTGCACTGTATCCCCAAAATGCTGGAGTTGTCTCAAAGGGTTCTGAGAGCCATACTCAAAAAGTCCAAAGGAAAGAAAGAATACAGCATCCCCAGAGCCACTATTAATTTTGCTTCACAACTCAGCTCATTGGAAAGTTTTTGACTGCCTGAGCAGGCCTGTGTGGTCAGGCAGAAAACACAGCTGAGCAGCAGGGCTTTGCTACCCCTCCATCACTGTCAATAAGCGAAATGGAGAGACCTTACATCATTTCATTTACTATTTCAATGATTACATAGCTCATTGCCTTCCCATTGTTTCAGTGATAGATTTAATTAACTTCCAATTAATCATAGAAGGTGATATTTAATGCTCAGCCCTGTGCTGAGCTCAGTGTCACTGACTAAAGAATATATTTTGAAGGCTTCAG
Organism: Pelodiscus sinensis; assembly: GCF_052426305.1. NCBI lineage: Eukaryota > Metazoa > Chordata > Testudines > Trionychidae > Pelodiscus > Pelodiscus sinensis. The sequence continues at coordinate 124,136,153 of NC_143055.1, forward strand.
TAATCAAGAGGTCATGGAAGATAGATGTTCCTCACCACGAGAGAGAGAGAGAAGATAAATTTGTATGTCCACTCTGCTCTGGCTAACTGTTTTAGGGTAATTGTTTTGCCTCCAAATTATGACTTTCCAAATGGTCCATCCATGCACAGACCCAGTTAAAGAGAGAGAAGGAGGCAGACACTAGGATTGTGTTATAGAGATTTCATATGGCCATAATTCCCATTTGACGGTTAAGGTGACAAACGCATCATGGTATTACTAAATGTTATTAAAACCCTTCTCAATTATTACAATTAAATTTCTTGTAAAGACACTTTCACTTAGAAACAAATATTTTAAAAAGACAAAAAGAGGATTTAACTGGCAGCAATTACAAATAATAGATATTAAAGTAGAGCCTGCAGGATCCAAATAGTACTATATATTGGCATGCATTAGAACAACTAGAGTAAGTTGGGAAAACTTTGACAGAACCATTTTCTGTAGGAGAATGCAGTTCCATAGACTTAAAAATGCCCTGTGAAATTCTGTCCATTTTGCTGACGTTTCATTTAGAAGAAAAACTAAAAAACTAAATTCCAACAACACTGATGTATCCCATTTTGACATTTTCAGAAGAAAACGTTGTGATTTTTTCATTATGAAATAACTTAGTTTAGAATTGTATTTCATCTTATCATAAAAAAGTAAAAAGACAAACCAAAATGAACTGTTTTGTCAAAACATTTCAATCAATCCAAAACTATTTTTCAGATTTTTTTGTAGAGAATTTTAATATTTTAATCCTAACAAAGATGAATATCAAAATCTGAAATCTTTTGTGAAATGGAATTTCCATCCTCTGCACAGCTCTAGAATCACCTGTTTTTAGGCGGATGATGGCGTTTACTGGGAATAGTCTAATTCGGTGTAAACTGCTGTCTAGTAGTCAGGCCCATGCTGAACCAACTGAAGTAACTGAGACTGAGCTTAAAAAAAATCACTGTTCTGAAAAGTTAGCTAAAAAGTAAAAAGTGTCTAAAAGCAAAATTAAATTTATAGTGTTCTTGTAGGTGCTTATAATGACTATTTGTGCCTATTTGTGGTACAAAAGAGGTACCTAAATTGCAAGCTGTTTGGAGCTGGGACCATCATTTTGTTAGAGCTGGGGTGCTGGTCCATGAGTGGGGCTCCTAGGTACTACTGCAAAACAATAAATAGTCTTAATCCTTGTGCATTGTTTCTCAGGCACTCTTTCTACAGCCAGTGTATTTGAGTATATCTTAAGCACAGCTGGTAGACTATTATGACTGTCACTGTTTATGTCACAAATATATTCTGGGACTTTTGAAAAACTGTCTGGCTACTAAAAATTCTTCTTGTACAATTATGTACCATGTCAAAGGAATCTAGGAATAGAGATAATGCCACTTGTGCCTGTGGGCAGAGACCAGGCACAAACTTAGTACTTGTGTTCCTGGCTCACAAAAATCAGGAGAGTCCAGTGATGACAATGCTACTAAAATTCCCTACTGGGTGAGACAAAAATGAGACCACAGCCCTGCTATCCTGTGCCTTGGACAGCAAAGCGGGGCAGTCATAGCTGTTAATGTGGTTGCTCCAGCATAGTCTTCCCCAGTGTTTGCAGAGGCACTGGGTTCATCTTCTATCAGTCTAACACTGCCTTTGAGTAATCATTAGGGGGATATTTTCCAACAGAGTATAATTCTGTCCTTTCCTTTGGCTAATCTGTGAGTGCTAAGTCTACACAGCGCCAAATTTCAAAATAAAGTGCTATTCCAAAACATCCCTTAACCCTCACGCAATGAGGTTTAGAGGGAAATCAGAATAGCGAGCCTGTTATGTTTCGATATACAGGCAGTCCCCGGGTTACGTACAAGATAGGGATTGTAGGTTTGTTCTTAAGTTGAATTTGTACGTTAAGTCGGAACTGGTACATATTGTACCCCAGGTGTCCCCGATTCAGCCGCTGCTGAAACTGACCAGCGGCTGACTACAGGAAGCCTGAGGCAGAGCTGCTTTGCCCCAGGCTTCCTGGAATCAGATGCTGGTCAGTTTCAGCAGCAGCTGAATCTGGATGCCTGGGACAGAACAGCTGGGGCGCTGCTGGGTTGGTCCCCGCAGCGCCGAAGTGCGGCGTTGCGGGGACCAACCCGGCAGCGCCCCAGCTGTTCTGTCCCAGGCGTCCAGATTCAGCCGCTGTTGAAACTGACCAGCAGCGTCTGAATCGGACACGCCTGGGGCAGAGCAGCTGGAGTGCTGCTGGGTTGGTCTGGTAGCGCCGACCCTTGGCGCGGCGGGACCAACCCGGCAGCACCCCAGCTGCTCTTGGGGACGCCTGGGACAGAGCAGCTGAGGCGCTGCCGGGTAGGTCCCCGCAGCGCCGAGGTGCAGCGCTATTGGACCAACCCGGCAGCACCCCAGCTGCTCTACCCCAGGTGTCCCCAAGTCAGCCGCTGCTGAAACTGATCAGCGGCTGATTCCAGGAAGCCCGGGGCAGAGCAGCTCTGCCTCGGGCTTCCTGTAGTCAGCCGCTGGTCAGTTTCAGCAGCGGCTGACTTGGGGATGCCTAGGGCAGAGCAGCTGGGGTGCTGCTGGGTTGGTCCAATAGCGCCGCACCTCGGCGCTGTGGGACCAAACCGGAAGCCCCCCAGCTGCTCTACCCCAGGCGTCGGCAAAAAAAGCCTGGTCTGCTGGGGGAAGGGCGCACTAGCTGCACCCCACCCAGCAGACCAGGGAGATGCGGAGCGGCTTTTCTCGCCGCGGAGGACGCGGGCGGCAGGACCGCGGTGCATCTCGGCGGTCCCACCGCCTGCGTCGTCCTCCGCTGCGAGAAAAGCCGCTCCGCGTCTCCCTGGTCTGCTGGGGGGAAGCGCCCCCCGTACCGCCGGAGGCGGCGACAGTGGGGGAGGCACCCCGCACTAGCTGCGCCCCTCCCCCCCATTCGTAACTAGGGGTCCGACTTAAGTCAGATTGACGTAACCCGGGGACTGCCTGTAATGGGCTTGCTCTAAAGACATGGAATAGCTATTTCTGTGCACCGGCAATATCCCAAAATAGCTCTGCAGTGTAGACGTAGCCTAACAGAAAACCTAACAAAGGCAGAGTATAATTCTGTCCTTTCCTTTGGCTAATCTGTGAGTGCTAAGTAATTATCTTTCCCATGACTTTAAATCTCTCTCTCTAGTATATTCTTGGCTGTCCAACATATCTTTACAACTCCTTCAAATGGCACACAGCTGGCATGTGTCACGGCAGATTCCTCCAAAGAGTGATTTAAAGTCACTTTCCATCAATATAAAACCAATGAAGAAGAGAGACTGCATTGAACAAGAAACATCTTGACATATTGTAACTGTAAGCAACACATTTGGTCAGCTGCATGCAAGAAACGTACCCTGACTTAAAGCTTTCCAACTGTTCTCTTACAGCCACTCATGAGAGCTCGAAACCCAAGCTTGTCTAATTTCCCAGGTGTCTCTTTTCAGAAACACACTCCACCCCGAGTATAAGACTGTACATCTTAAAGCTTTGTCTCTCTTTTGTTCCCTTCCCCCCCCCCCAGCATTTTAAAGGTACATCATGGCTATATGCTGTAAGAATGTAAGGTCAGAGAAAGAGATGACTATTTAGTTATGTACAGGATTTTTTGAGTCGCTCATTACAGTATTTCAGTGCTCAGAAATATAAATGGGCTTAATTCTACTCTCAGTTACACCAGTGCAAATACAGAGTCACTCCATTAACATCAGCGTAATGACTCCAGATTCACCTGACGAGTTTCAGACCTACACTGGCATAACTGAGAGGAGAACTTGGCCTTACCTAATGTACCTTCATGATTCTCCTATGAGGTGAAAAAGCCTGAGCATAATTGTTCCTTCAGGTCAACATTTTCAAACATGAGAATCTAAAATTAGACTCCGAAAGCCACATTCAGACAGGTGTCTATAATCAGCCTGCTTTTCAGAAATGGTGAGTGAACTTAAGTCCCTAAAATTAACATGAGCCTCAAGGGCTCAGCTCATTTGAAGATAGGCCTAAATATGGATTCTGGGATAGATTGCAAAGGCACAAATGACACCGAAGCTGTTAACTCCCACTGAAGTTCAATAAGAATTAAGCATCTAAGTGCTCAGCCTTCAGAAATTCACCTGGTGGAGCGCAATGTTAGACATCCCCACATCTGAATATTTTGGCTAAAATATATTCTCAGTACAAGGCTCTGTACAAGTATTCTGAGCGCAGGGAGCAGCTTTTTGTTATGTGCTTGTACAGCACCTGCCACAATGGGACTTGAGCTTCCAACTGCCCCCACAATACAAATAACAATCAAGAATATTGCCCTCAAAGAGGCTCACAAGTCCTAGGGCATGTCTACGCTAGGACATTATTTAGAAAGAACTAAATTCAAAATAATAACTCCCGAAATAACAAAATCGAAGTAGCGTATTCCCACTACAGGGGAGCCTCAAAATTAGTCTGAGGCAGGCTCCATTACTGTGGATGTGCTACCTTGACTCAGAGCCCCAGGAAGCACTGGGACATAAATACTTTGAATTACTCTGGGGAGTAGTTATTTTGAAATAGCAGCAGTGAAGTGTCCACACTAACACTATTTCAAAATAAGTGTTATTTCCCCAGGAAAGCAGGAGTACAGATTTTGAAATAACTAGCCCATTATTTCAAAATAATGGGCTTGGTAGTGTGGATGCTCCACTTGTTATTTCAAAATAAGGGGAGCTATTTTGAAATAACTCCCTAGTGTAGACCAGGGACTAGAGCACAAATCCCCTTTAAAGACCCACTGACATAACCATGGACTGGCCACGTGCATCTTCTAAATTTCCTTTCCAATCACTCCCGATGATTAATTCAAAATAAACATTTTCTGCTTTGTAAGTCTCCTGCTCTTCCTGCATAATTCATTCACAGATGCCTCCAAAATCTAGTGTTTGTAAGAAAATAATAATAAATTTTATTTTATGGTGCTTAAAGCACTCTAGGCGCTTCACAACAATAAAGTTAAAACCATTTAAACATTAAAAGATAAAATCACATAAATAAGCCACTCTTAAATCACTGAGCCATGACAAAAGCATTCTCTGGTGAAAAATTCTTTATACCTCTTTGAAAATTAACCAAATCAAATATCAAAATAAGGCAATCCACAGATCTGGGGCACATGGGTATAAAGATATAGCCTTAGCTACATAGCCTTAGCCCGCAGTTCAACCAATAAAGTCATGGGTCAACAAACATGACTGTTCGCTTGGGGAAAACAACAGGGAAAGGACAGAACTGGGAACTAGAAGGGGAGAGGGAGGCTCAGGAATGGGAGTGGTACTGCCTCCCGTCTCTCAAGGGCCTGGATCTCTGGCTCGCCTAGAGTTATCCCCTGGGAATCCTGGTGGCCCCTGGATACCATAGGGGTGGAAGCCACGGGGCTGGTGGAGGAGGGACCGGGGGGTGTCATCAGGGTGGGCAGAGTTCTGGGAAGTGGCCCATTGGAGGCAGGTTGCCATGCGCTCTGTGATGGCAGTCAGGGTGGAAAACATTGTCCCGTGCTGCCACGCAAGTGGTTCCCTGGTCTCCTTCCTCTCCTGCTGCTTGGCAAGCCAGTCCTGCCACTCTGCCTGGATCTCTGCCATGAGGTGCATATGCAGTCCGTTTACGCTCTGAACATCTCCCACCTCGTGTTTGTGCCTGCAGATCAGAGCCAGGCAGGAAGATGCAGTAGGAGATGGTGGATGCACCAAGCTGGCTGCTGTCCCAGCTGCAAAGAAAAGTTACAGGAACAGTTTTGTTCAACATCTTTATTAATGACCTGGATGAGGGGATGGATTGCACCCTCAGCAAGTTTGTGGATAACACTAAGCTAGGGGAGAGGTAGATACGTTGGAGGACAGGGATAGGGTCCAGAATGATCTAGACAGATTAGAGGATTAGGCTAAAAGAAACCTGATGAGGTTCAACAAGGACAAGTGCAGAGTCCTGCACTTGGGATGGAAGAATCCCAAGCATTGGTACAGGCTAGGGACCAACTTGGTAAGTAGCAGATGGCAGAAAAGGACCTGGGGATGAGAAGTTGGATGAGAAGCTGGATATGAGTCAACTGTGTGTCCTTGTAGCTAAGAGGGAGGTTTATATTAGGTTGCAGTAGGAGGAGCATTGCCAGCAGATCTAGAGAAGTTATTATTCCCCTTTATTCAGCACTGGTGAGGCCACACATGAAGTACTGCATCCAGTTCTGGGCCCCATCTACAGAAAGGATGTGGGCGCATTGGAGGGCAACCAAAATGATTAGGGGGCTGGAGCGCATGACCTATGAGGAGAGGCTGAGGGATTTGGGCTTATTTAGTCTGCAGAAGAGAAGAGTGAGGGGGGATTTGGTAGCAGCCTTCAACTTCCTGAAGGAAGGTTCCAAAGAGGATGGAGAGAGGCTGTTCTCAGTAGTGATGGATGGCAGAACAAGGAGCAGTGGTCTCAAGTTGCAGTGGGGGAAGTGCAGGTTGGATACTAAGAAAAACTATTTCACTGGGAGGGCGGTGAAGCACTGGAATGGGTTCCCTAGGGAGGTGGTGGAATTTTCATCCCTAGAAGTTTTTAAGCCCCAGCTTGATGAAGTCCTGGCTGGGATGATTTAGTTGGGATTGGTCCTGCCTTGGGCTGGGGGCTGGACACGATGATCTTCTGAGGTCTCTTCCAGCCCTAGGATTCTATGAACCCTGGATCAATTGTGGATTTCTTTCTCTGCTCATAAGTCAGTACAGAGTTTGGGGCCAAAGAGAGAACTAAAGATGTTAGGAAAAAGCAAGCCTCAAGTACTTCATTGCTGAACAGGCATTCCACGTGAGAGGCACTAAGCACACGGGGTATGTCTAGACTACTCGCCTTTTTTGAAAGATAAGTGGATCGAAAAATCGATCTGCTTTTTCAAAAAAGAGTCCAGACTGCCTGGATGCTCTGTTGAAAAAAGGGCACCCAGAAGCACTTGTGTTAGGGCATGGGGGCAACGTTTACTTCCGGGACATGCAGCATGCTTTTTGCAGAGACGTGTGCTTTAAGGGACCCCCTGAACAGCCATTCCTCTGCTCCTGTAGCTGGCTTGCCTACCTCCTAGAGGGACAGCAAAGCTTCTGCAGTGCTTGCTTGGAGTGCCCTGCTTTCTGGGATACCACATCATTTTTTTTCCTGGTTGGTTTTTGTGCTTTAAATTGTTTTTTTGCCATGGAGCCAGAGCTGCCCCTGGGCAGGCGATGACCCCACTCTGTAGTGCTTCAAGTTCTGCTGCAACTCCATGAGACCTTCATGATGTCCATGCCAGGTCTGGATTCTGAACCCAGGCTTTAGCCCTTCGCTCAGGCTGCAGCAACACTGTTCTTGCTACCACACATCTTCCACGAGAGGCAATTTTTGGAGGCTGGAGACAAGTTCAGACTGGTGGGACCGGCTCGTCATGGAGAGGAGGGACAACTAGGCTTGGCTCTGAAACTTCTGTATGCGGAAGTCCACCTTCTAGGAGCTGTGTACCTGGCTTGCCCCCACCCTGCAATGACAGGACACCCACCTGCACCCTGCCATCCCCCTGGAGAAGAGGGTGACTATTGCCCTCTGGAAGCTGGCCACCCCTGACAGATACCGGTCAGTGGGACACCAGTTTGGCATGGGGAGATCGACTGTTGGCGCCATGTTGATTGAGGTAAGTCCCTCTGGGGGGAAAGTCCATGCAGGGTAGGGGGACTGTAACAGGAAAGGGGGGGGGCTCCTGGACTCACCTTGCCTTACTGCTGGTAGCGGCCGCCTGGGAGGGGCGGGGCTCCTGGGGTCTTTCGTGGGGGAAGTAGAGGGGGCACCTCCAAAGAACTCAGGCAACCCCTCTAACTTCCTATTCTGTGTGTTTGTATGTGTCTATTTCTGCAGGTGGTGAGGGCCATCAACTTGGAGCTGCTGAACAGGATTGTCAGCCTCAGAGACCTGGACACCATCATGGCCAGTTTTGCTGGGCTGGGATTGCCAAACTGTCAAAAAAGGTGTGATTCCTCCTAAAATGAAATTTACCGCTGTTAACAAAACTGCCGCGTTCTTCTGATTTACTTTCGAAAGAAGTAGTGTGGACAGGGGTGAAGTTTTTTTGAAAAAAAGGCAACTTTTTTAGAAAAAACTGTGTAGTCTAGACACACCCACAGTCTTAGAAGGATATCCCCTTTAATTAAGTTCACTAAGAAACTGGGAATGTTGGTTTTCTAGTTAGCAAACAAAGTCTGATGCTCCAAGAATAGTTTCAGTTCCCTCAGCTGGGATGAGATACTAATATTGTTTACCTACTGAAATAGTCTACAAAGAAAAAATGTAAGGGTGAGGATGAAACTGAAAAATATGTGCTCTAAAGAAAACTTCTGCTTTCAGAATTTGTGGATTTAAGAATACTATCAGCCTAAAAACCTTCACAGAGTCTCAGCTATCCAAAAAAAAAAAGCGCAAACTTGCTGAAAAAATTAATTTCCAGGGGTTCTGTTCCATTCCCCTGAGTCTTTAAAATTTTCAGATTGAAATGGATGAATATGCAAGTGCCACTTACTGATGGCCTCCCACAAGCAGTGAACTCCCTTGGAATCATTGTGGAGGTAATTGTAAAAGAAGTTATATGCATAAAATTACTTCCCTGGTGCAATAAGGATCATAAATCAGTTCACAATCAATTCATCTGCAACTCTTTCAGTCTAGTGGATTTCAAGTATTAAAAAAAAGTTAAAGATGGGTAACCAAACGCCATGTGATAGATATATTTATCTGATGCAATGCTGCATGCAGAAAACACATACAGTATTTTCATTTCCATTGTGTTTAATATACTATGTACATTAAAATACATGCTGTCAGCCAGTGAGTTTCATCCTTAATTAGCTGCACCATCAGTATAATGGAAATACTTGACCAGCCTTACCTACAGCTGCTGCTAGTGCAATGTCTATATAAACTAGGTATGAACTAGGATGACCAGCCACACAAATACCTGGATTCTGAAATCCCCTCCTCTGAGTTGAGGTTATACAAAATTAATTTTCAGTCTATTATAGAAATAAGGGGCCAAATACAAAATGGGAATCTGGATATGGCTTTGGTGTTTAAACCCTGTAAAGGATAATCTAATCCAGATTTTTGTCTTAGCCAAACGATAAGAAATGCATGTGCATTGTTCTGTTAGTGTGCTTGTCTGTTCTAAATGTCAGCTCTTAATCAACTCTTTTAGTAGTGAAAAGTGATTTGGGCAGGAGGGCTAAATCCTTTTGATTTCTTCAATGCCTGTAGCAGAAGCAGAATCATAAAAGCCCAGCTAGTGCTCCAACTTCCCCATTGCTATTAAGAACATAAGAACATAAGAATGGCCGTACTGGGTCAGAACAAAGGTCCATCTAGCCCAGTATCCTGTCTACCGACAGTGACTTGCACCAGGTGCCCCAGAGAGGGTGGACCGAAGACAACGATCAAGCGATTTGTCTCCTGCCATCCCGCTCCAGCCTCTGACAAACAGAGGCCAATGACACCATTTTATCCCCTGGCTAATAGTCTTTTATGGACCTAACCTCCATGAAATTATCTAGCTTCTCTTTAAACTCTATTATAGTCCTAGCCTTCACAGCCTCCTCTGGCAAGGAGTTCCACAGGTTGACTACACGCTGTGTGAAGAAGAACTTTCTTTTGTTAGTTTTAAACCTGCTACCCATTAATTTCATTTGGTGTCCTCTAGTTCTTCTATTTAGGGAACTAATAAATAACTTTTATTTATCCGCCCTCTCCACACCACTCATGATTTTATATACCTCTATCATATCCCCCCTCAGTCGCCTCTTTTCTAAACTGAAAAGTCCCAGTCGCTTTAACCTCTCCTCGTATGGGACCCGTTCCAAACCCCTAATCATTTTAGTTGCTCTTTTCTGAACCCTTTCCAAGGCCAAAATATCTTTTTTGCGGTGAGGAGACCACATCTGTACACAGTATTCAAGATGTGGGCGTACCATAGTTTTATACAGGGGCAGTAAGATATTCTGGGTCTTATTTTCTATCCCTTTCTTAATAATTCCTAGCATCCTATGTGCCTTTTTGATCGCCGCTGCACACTGTGTGGAAGTTTTCAGAGAATTGTCCACGATAACTCCAAGATCCCTTTCCTGATTTGTCGTAGCCAAATTAGCCCCCATCATACTGTACGTATAGTTGGGGTTATTTTTCCCGATGTGCATTACTTTACACTTATCCACATTAAATTTCATTTGCCATTTTGTTGCCCAATCACTCAGTTTGGTGAGAATATTGGTTCATGTGCTAACTCACTGGAATAATCATTAATCATTGAGGGGATGTCTACACTAGGAAATTATTTCAAAATAACTAAATTCAAAAGAATAAGTCCAGAAATAACAAAATCAAAATAGTGTGTTCCCATTATGGGGGAACCTCGAAATTAGTCTGAGGCAGGCTCCATTAATGTGGATGCGCTACCTCAGCTTAAAGTCCCAGGAAGCCATAACTCTGGGAGTAGTTATTTCGAAATAGCATCAGTGGAGAGTCCACATTACCGCTATTTCGAAATAACTATTTTGAGATAAGCGTTATTCTCTGAGGAAAGCAGGAGTACAGAGTTCAAAATAACCCATTCATTATTTTGAAATAATGGGCTTGGTAGTGTGGACGCTCCACTTATTATTTTTAAATAAGGGGGGTTATTTCGAAAGAACTCCCTAGTGTTGGAACAAACGTGGACTTCATTTGGAATTGGAGCAGAGTAGTTTGAGGGTGGAATGGTGAGGAAAACCAGTGGTGGAATAGTCAGTTTTCAACATGACAGAGTGTATAGAACTGTTAGGAAAGGTATGTTCTGTTTAACAAGTCTTATGGATTCAGAAATACAATCAAGTTCTTTAATAGGCACAGTACTCATAGGAATAATTTTAAGACATGGATTAAGATGAAATGGGGCCTGCATGTTCCCCAACACTTAGACATCAGGGCCTTTCCTCCTGAACCTTGGGCATATTCCACCTCCCAAGTTCAGTCACTTGACCCCAGGATGGCCTTTCCTCAAAACACAATTCCCTAACTTTCCTGAGTTTCCTACTTTTTCCATCCTTTCCTGCCAGCTCCACTTTTCTCTAGCTTCTTTTCCTTCCTTGCCCTGGATAGAGACATCTCTTTTATGGCTTTCTCTAGCCCTCCAGCTATGGGAAACAATGAACAACAAACACCTTGGTGATCTAGATACTTATCTGCTACTGAAATTAATGGATCGGTGTGTGTCTAAATCCCAAAGACTGCTGGGAGAATCTCAGCCACATTATAACAGGAGGCACAAGGAATAGCCCAGGCATTTTCCACTTTTACACTTTCCATGAGTAATGTTTATTACTAACGAGCCCAGGAGTAGGTTCATATGACAAGAAATAACACCAATATAATGTCAAAGCAGCAGCAGACAGAATGCATGGGGGTTATAATATAAAGCTGGAAGCAGATCGTGCTTAAATTATGTTTTTCTCCTTTAAAGAAATTCGGTTTTCAATAATAAATGATGGCAGGAGCCTCTGACCTCAAAATGGATTGGCCTCTTCATTTCTGAATCTTAGTAAAGATTATAGGCAAGAAATGTTGTGACTAATTCCAATCATATTTTTCGGGAGTAGGGAGGAAGAGGAGATAAGAAGTGAACTCAAAGCTATAACGACTAGTAAAACAGTATGTCACTTTTTGACAAAGCAGGGTGGTGTTTACCCTTTTACCCTAGCTGAATTCCAGTTTGGATGATTCCCTACCTGCTTGCCTAAAATTCCGTTGGGCAGTTTAAAGACAAGGTGTTTAAGGTGCAATGGATGTGCTGGTTTTGGGGTTGGGTATGGTAAAAGGGTTGATAATTTCTGTCCTGTGCAGGTCATTATAATATTTTTTCTCCTGAATTTAGGGTGTGGCATATGAAGACATGATCTAAGAAGATCACCATGACAATGATGGGGGCAATTGTCTAGAAAAAAAGGGTGTAAAACTTTTGTCATTTTTGAAACTTTCCAACCATCTTTGTCATTAAGCACAAGTTTAAAATGATCCTTAGACATAACAGACTTTGATTTTATTAATTATAGGGCTTTCTAATTGTCCAAAGAAGATTTGTTTTCTTGTGGTCAGATCAAAACTAACTAGAGCTACCTGTAGTAGGGAGGAAGTTCCTTAGACAATGAAGAAGTACAGGCCACAAAAGGATCGATTTAACAAAGGTTCCCTTCTCCACCACAAAACCTATCTAGAATTGGTCTACCGTACCAGGCACCCCATCAGAAGATTTTCCCAAAACGTTTTATGGGGCAACACACAGACTCCCAATTTCAATGATGAACAGGTTTTGAGGTTAAAACTTAGAAAAGAGCGAGGACATGTACATGACTAGTTCTCTACTTCTCCTAACCAATCATCTCATTTCTCTCATCTCTCTTTCTCGTTCCCACATGCTATAGTAGTCAGAATAAGTTTTTTTTAATTGCTTCACACATATTACCTAAAACATTTCATGTATCCATAAGGAGAAAGCAGTACAAAACATATCTGATTTCATCATCATGAAAGAGGCTGTGAATTTAAACTGCTGTAAGCATGCCAATGAAATTAACAAGGCAAATTAACTGCAATATTATATTAGATCCTTATGTCATTTTACTATGATTGACTACACTACTAACCTACTTGCTATTCCCTTAATGGAGAAGAACAAAAACCTTTGGTGGCTTAAAAGTCTGTAATTAGTACAGTTTGAGAATGTGCAAATTCAAAAGTTGTAACACCAGCCACCCAGTCTGGTGGCTGTTTGCTGAATGAAAACAGGGAAGGCCTGGGATGTAAAATAGAGGGTGTGTGATTGGAATGACAAAACTTTTTGCAAGAGCCACATTTTACAGTTCACCAGATATGCCTGCTGTCAAGGGGCTTAGTTTGGCTGGCTTCTTTGATTCCACTGATGTTCCATTTGAAAAAAGGCACTTCCTCCTAAGGCTATGTCTACCCAGCAGAATGATTTTGGAATAACTGATGTTATTCCAAAATAACATAGTGTTCATTTATACGACAAGCAGTAATTTCGACATAATGTTGACATAATGTCGAGCTGGAGGACTTCTTACTCTAACTCCTGTAAGCCTTGTTGTACGAGGGGTAAGGGAAGTTGGAAGACTTTCTTGGACTTCCTGCTATGTAGACAGTGCCAAAAGCCAAAATATTTCAACTTAAGCCACACAACTGACATAGCTCAAGTTGCGTAGCTTATTTTGGCTTTAGCCCTGCTGTGTAGATGTGCCCTAATGGATCATCAATAGGATTCTTAATGTTAGTAAAGATTTGCAAGAGTTGATTATTAGCCCCTCAATCTCTATTACCTGATAAAACTTTGTAAAAATGAAGTAAAGGCTGAGTATTGTTCAGTAACGAAAAGGCTAAAAAGATTACAGGTATGTTGGCATTATACCAAGAAACAAACAAACAAACAAAAAATGCCATGATGCAAGTTTAAGTTTACTCTTACCAGAAATCCAAACATGTTAAGCAGACCTGGTCAATAATTTCACCTCCAATTTGGTACGTGAAGAAAAACTGGGTTTCCGACTGAATGTTTCTGGAAGGCGTCTACTTTCTGCAGAAGACTTTGACATTGTCAGAAATATGAAAATGTTTCAGTTTTTCAGCTCAACCTAAAATTTTCTGGGGGAGGGGAAAGATAAATTCCAACCTGTTCTCATTTTAAGGTATCGACTTGTATAATTAAGGCACACAAAGACCCAGAATACTGCCCTACAGTGACAAAAGGCAATAAATATACCAGCATGATTAATGCATTTGAATGTCATTTTAGATTAGATTAAAATGATTTTTAAGACCACAGGACACATTGTTGTAGATCATCAGAGTGCCCAATGTAGTAAGTTGAGCTTTGCTCATCCACAGTAGCCTAAGGATCTGTCCTACATTATTTTTTTTCTGTTTTCTTTCTTCATGGTTTGACCAGAGAACAGTTGGCCAGTTAAAATAATTTAGGATGAGAGAGAGAGAGAGAGTTAAATATCTGGAAGGATCCATTTTTAAAATATTTAAAAAACTCCATCTAATTAATGGATTTACTTGTAAATTCTCAGAAATTTCATTCTCTACTCAAAGGGTAAGTGTTGTAATTTTGGGGAAGATACAATTGATTCTTCTTACCTAACAAGGGTACATCTATAGTGCAACTGGGAGTTGTGATTCCCAGCAAGGATGCTTAAAAAACAAAATAGTGGTGTGGATGTTACAGCATTGGCAGTAGCTTGGGCTAGCCAACTGAGCTCACGATGAGGAAAGCTTGGACTCAGATGCAGGTTCTAAGAGCTGTCTGTGTTACAGCATTCACACTGTTATTTTAACCATACTAGCTAGAGCAGAGTCACACCTCCAGGATGCAGTGTAGTCATACCCAAAGAGGTTGAGTCCCTGCTCCAAGCACGTAAGTCAACTTAAACTTAATTACAGAGTCATGTGAGATCATCCATAGTAATGGTCTGGACCCAAATTCCCTGTCTGAACAATCTTGAACTTTTGACATCTGGTTCTGCGTTTGAATATTTCAGCTGGGTCCATCTCTTGTTCCCAAATAAAAGGCTTGCTGAGCATTTAGAAACAATGCACAGGTCAAAATATAGTTAATTGGCAAATAGATTTATTTGTTTTGGTGGGCGTTACATGACTAATATGGTGCCACACGAATTCTGTAAAATAGTCAAAAGATTTTTGTTTTAAATGGAAAACTTTGTATGACAATTAACTGGTCATGGAACTTTTACTTTAAAAAGAGACACTATAAAGGAAGTGGCTGTTTATCCAGTTCCTGGGAAAATAATTAAATGCTGTCTGGTATTTATTCAGCTGAGTTGTTAGAACAGTGCTTGCTGCTGCGGCTATACTTAAGGTTGTCTCAGCATTTCCATTATAATTTACAACTTACAACCCAGAAGCAAATTTGTTAACACGTAAGTATAAATAACATCAACAAGCCAAATTAGTTTTTTTAAAAAGTTGTATCAGTAAAAAACACACCTTTAAAAAAATTGACAACAAAAACAAATGTAAACGAAAGGATTTTGGTAGCCACCCATCCCAGAAAATATCTTCAAATTGCTTCCAATGGCTATAAATAAAAATTACATTAAATTCCTAAAATATACAAACAGGATGAGTGGCTACTGTTCTCTGCTCTATAAATAGCATGTTAAATGGATCCATCTTCTGTTTATTATGAACATTTCAGTGATACCTTTACATGCATTTGATCAACATTTTGTACTTATTGAGTGGCTGGCTTTCATGAAGAAATTTTAGGGAATGGAATATTTTGAAAATGGCTTTGAAAAAAAAGTCAGATGTATTTAGATAATATTGATAGTGTTTTGTGAACTTTTAGGGTTGTTTTGCAAGTTATAATCAAAATATAAAAGCCTAAGATTTCAAGGCTTTTGAACTTTGTACCAAACACAGCCCTAGCATTAAAGACCATGTCTCTTTTTGGGGTGCCATTTCACCTTCTTCCTATCTCATTTCATCACACTTCCTTTTCCTTCCACCTGTTGTGTCAAAATCCCACCTGTAACACTGATACTGGTTTTCTGAGCAGGTTTTTTGCCCATACTAGTAGCGCTATGAAGTGTTGTTTTTCAAAAGGGCTGCAGAAAGCAGACGCTCCTTGGTGCATGTCTGCACTGATGCTTTCTTGCACACCTGTTAATTTGCATTGATGATCTTTGTATATACAAATTATATTAATACTGTCAGTCATGTTATAGACTGTTTGACTAAGGACTACTTGACAGTACACCTTCCTATCCTTCTCTCTTTCCACATGTCATTAAAGCCATAACAAGGTTTCTCAGACATTACAGTACCTTGCTCTTCTGTATGTCTGAGCCCCTGAATAGCCTTCAACTACCCAAACTTTGATTTAAATATGAGACAAATGTGCTACCAACCCTGGAGATCTGGCAACCCTACTTCAGCCAAGGTAGAACACCAAACACTCTTTCACCTGGGCTGTGTCTACACTACATCCCTTTTCTCGAAAAAGGGATGTAAATTAGACACTTCAAATTTGCAAATGAAGCCGGGATTTAAATTTCCCGTGCTTCATTTGCATAATGGCGGCCTAGGTTTTTTTCGAAAAGGGGCTTTTCGAAAGAAAAGCGGCTGTTTAGACGGGGATCATTCGAAAATAAAATCTTTTTTCGAAAGATCCTGTACTCATTTTTTCAGTACAGGATCTTTCAAAGAAGGGTTTTATTTTCGAACAATCCCCTCTTAACAGCCGTTTTTCTTTCAAAAAGCCCCATTATGCAAATGAAGTGCGGGCAATTTAAATCACAGCTTCATTTGCAATTTTGAAGTGTCTAATTTATATCCTTTTTTCGAGAAAAGGGATGTAGTTTAGACACAGCCCCGGGCTGTGTCTAGACTGCAGGCTTCTTTCGAAAGAGCCTCTTTCGAAAGCATCTTTCGAAAGAGCTTCTTTCGAAAGATCGTGTCTAGACAGCAGGCGGATCTTTCGATAGAGGAAATCCGCTTTTTCGAAAGAGAGCACCCAGCGAGTCTGGATGCTCTCTTTCAAAGACGGCCTCTTTACATTGTAGAACGCCTTCTTTCGAAAGAGGAACTTTCGAAAGAAGGCGTTCTTCCTCCTGAAACGAGGTTTACCGCCATCGAAAGAAAAGCCGCGTTCTTTCAAAATAATTTCGAAAGAACGCGGCTTGAGTCTGGACGCAGGGGAAGTTCTTTCGAAAAAAGGGCACTTTTTTCGAAAGAACCCCTGAGTGTGGACACGGCCCCGATGTCTTGATGTAGGCAGGAGGCAGACAAAAGCAGGCCATTTGGCTTAAGGTGGGGAAAATGCCACCCTAGGGCCCTAACAGTGACAGATCTACCACTGGGTCAGTGGGGATCTTGCCCAAACATTCTGACCGGTATTCTGGCCATGGAAATGGAATACTGCCTGATGTCCCAGGACTACTTCCTATGGCCCCTCACTGGATACCTTCACTTCATGGGGCCTTCCCTCTCTCTTTGTGGATGCAGCTAGCAGCAGTGTCAGCAGCAATTTGATGTCCATGTCAGCATGCAGCTCTGGCAGTTCCTCCATGTCTTCAGTGCTGCACAAGGTCCTCTTTGGGAGCCCATTCGAGTAGCAGGTTAGAGGTGTCTCTCTCTCTTTTGCTGGTTCTGGCCCAGTTGAGCTGTGGGGCCTGCCTTTTATACTTCCTGTCCTGACCCTTTCTTCTGGTGTGGGGATATGTCTGCCTCAGCTCTGCCCACCAGTGTGTTGGGTGGTGGTTCCTCCCTGACAGTCTCAGATGTAGGCCACACACCCCTCACTACACACTGCTGCATGTGTGCTGTTATTACTGGTAGCATGATTATATAGCTTACTGTAAGGTTATACACTCCTATTTCTAATAATAGTTATATAAACATTCATGACATTACTCCTGACATTCTTGAGATCATATTTAATGCAGGTGTGACCTAAAATGACCCCTTGATACACGATCATGATGCTTTGCTGTTTATTTATTTATTCTACCTTATTTCAAATGGTGAAGATGATTAATGCAGCTACCTTTACTGCACTGACCTCTGCTTTCTGGGGAATGTCCTTGAAGAATATCCATTTAAAAAAATGCTGATAAATCTAATCTCCTCTCTTTGGGGTATGCAAATGATGATAATGTTGGAACCTGTGAATTCTTACCTCATAAATGTGAAAAGCAGCTGGATGATATTTAGAAACTCCTATTGACCCTTATAAGCTTCTGTATGCTACAGTCGTGATCTAAAATACTGCACCTTCCAACAATTATACCCCAGAATTCAAAGCAGGTAATAGAATTCTATAGTCTTTTAAAAACACTATTCACAAGGGAAAACCCTGGATTTTGGTAAATTGGCTTAAAACGCAAAAGATAAGATTTTTGGAGAATATGCAGAATGGACAGGGCAAAATATCCATGGGCATTTGCAATTGGAAGCAGTCGTCATGTCTGATGGATGTTTCTTGAGAAAACAATTCTATAATGTCCATTCAATCTGGACAGACATTTTATGGCAAATAATGTGTTAAACCCTTTCACCATTCCATGCACTGAACCCTAATTTGCAAGCAGATTGCAATTTGTGGAATATAGATGATATATGATATATATAAATATAATTCAGAATGAATAACCAAATAATTTCAGTGAATAATTCTTGGTCTGTAGAACATTTGTGAGCAGTTCCTTTTTGGAACTCTGTGATGTGTGATCAGTTAATTATCGAGTTCTAGCACCAAATTCTAGCATCAAGTTTCAAGTGTGAGTGCTCATGGAAAGTGCATTTGAAATTGGCCATCTGTAAACATTCTATCTGTGGATTTTATCCTTCTGCCCCTCTCCATAATATTCTAGAGTTTTCCGTGTAAAATCATTAGAAATAGTGAAATCCCTAATGGAGACTCTAGCATGTCTTTCTTCTCAGAGTCAAAGCTCTGCATTCGTAAGGCTGTTTTTTTGGGAGGGTTTGGTTACTTTGGGGGGGGGGTTGTAGGTAAAAGGAGGTGTCAGTGTTGTGCTTATGGTAAAAAGGCTTTTTCAAAGAGGAAGGGTTTGCATCATGTCTTAACGGCTGGAATCATTGATCTCCTCTGGAAAACTACAGCAGTTACTTACAAGGTAAGATTGTCACTTGCCCAGTTCACCCAAACAAGGCCGCTAGGACAGATTTAATGCAAATCAGTTCACCAAGCTTAGATATGGGTGTGGGAGCAAGGGGAAAGATTTCCAGGAATTCTGCAAACATGGTGGCACTTAACAGTGCATTATCATGGATTAAAATGTTCTGAACTGATAGTGTTGAATCACTTATGCCTGGCACTCAAAAAGGTGCATTAGGTGGGGAAATATTCCAGATAGATCTGTAATCCAAAATTTTATCCAAATCCAATACAACTTTAGTGCAGTTGGAAAGTTTGATGATTTATATTTTGTTTATGTGTTTTTATTTAGTTTCCACATGCCTCCACTCTTCCCAACTTCAGTGGGAACTAAAGAGTTGAAACACTATATGACAGACAGTTCCATGGTGTTCCAGCTTAGCCCACCCAAAGTAGCATTAAACCTTCAAGAGACCCTGACAGGTGAAATTTCCTATTCAATTTCCAGACTGTTGGATTCTTAGCTGAACAGAAAAGAGAATCTCACGTCTGAACCAAAGGTTTGCCCATATAATCAATCTACATAAGCAGGAAGGAATTAGAACCAATGCCATCTTGTGTCTTTTAGAATGAAGTACTCCCCACTGTTGATGAGTGAAAGGCCTGATTTTAATAGAATACAAATGAGAATTTCTTACAATTCTTAGAGATTAGTTTTATGATAATTTCCTAACAACAGAGTTAGGTATTGAATTCATAAGTGTGTTAATTAGATGGACCCTCAGGGTATGTCTACACTACCCTCCTAGTTCGAACTAGGAGGGTAATGTAGGCATACTGCACTTGCAAATGAAGCCCGAGATTTGAATTTCCTAGGCTTCATTTGCATAAGCGGGGCGCCGCCATTTTTAAAACCCCGCTGCTTCGAACCCCGTGCAGCGCGGCTACACGGGGCACGAACTAGGTAGTTCGAACTAGGCTTCCTAGTTCGAACTACCGTTACTCCTCATTCCACGAGGAGTAACGGTAGTTTGAACTAGGAAGCCTAGTTCGAGGTACCTAGTTCGTGCCCCGTGTAGCCGCGCTGCACGGGGTTTGAACGAGCGGGGATTTAAAAATGGCGGTGCCCCGCTTATGCAAATGATGCCCGGGAAATTCAAATCCTGGGCTTCATTTGCAAGTGCGGTATGCCTACATTACCCCACTAGTTCGAACTAGCGGGGTAGTGTAGACATACCCTCAGATAGTAGGGTTCTTGGAGCAAGGACTATACTTTTTACATATTTGGACAATACCTAGCATATTGTAGGTACTATCACAAATCAATTAATAACAACAACAACAACAATAATAATGTGTTTTGTTATTTTTTTCCCTGAGATTTCTTTTGTTAAAGAGATTTCAAAAGCAAGAGAAATAATTATGTGTTAAAACTTTGTCTTATGATACTTGCTTTACTTTGTACCAAACAAAATTATGATACGGTAGCCCAACTGAAAACAAAGTAATTCAAGTACAATAAAGAAGGAAGTAGAAGGCTTACTGGGAAAAAGACAGGCAGCAGTAGCTTCACTTTCAACATATAGAGGAGTCTACTGCCTCCATTTTCCTCTAACTGATTCAGTAGTTTAGTCCTACAGCTAAATATAAAATCTCACTCGTTCCAAAATAAAAATTAGAAGATAAGCCAGTCATACGCAGTCCTTCTCATGAACCAAATCTCTTGGGCACCAAGAAAAAGAAAGGAATATTTGGTTCTGTTATTAAAGTTCCTCTTCACCGCCTTGCACAATGCCTCTTTCTCTGCTTGCTTTCTCAGGACCATCTTCACTGGCATAACTAATATTCTGCTTTTAATAATAACACTTTAAATTGCAGTGCAGGCTTAGATGGGCTCTATGAGTATGCTATCTTTTCACTTACATGGTGCACCGTACTTGTGCTGACCCTCTGCGTGGGATGAATGTCATCTTTTAGCATTTAGTAATTTTGACAAGGGTGCTTTATCAGAGTCTAGATTTTAACAACTCTTTTCTTAAAGATACAATTTTTTAGTAGTCACCTTTACACTTTTGATTATTTACCTCGTTATTTGGAAGAATGAAGAACCTTTGAGGGATGTGCCATATCTTTTTGTCACTATAGAAGAACTATTTTTAAGTATTAGTAGATTATTAAAGTTATCCCTCAAGAATACTTCCAAAATAATTTTGTTGACCTCTAGCCTATTACTGAAATCTTTCCATCATGCCAGCATTATCCTCCAGGAATGCTTCTGAAATAGCTTCACTCACTTTATTGTGCCTTTCATTTCTATTGAAACCCTTCCAGAATGCTAAGGTTAACCTTCAACAAAATGCCAGAATAACTTTCATTTTCTGGAAGGGTTTCAATAATGATTTAAATTATATCAAAATGCAGTTTTATATATAATTTTTGTTTTGGTTGCAATGGTGATGAAAAAGATGTACATGTTGCTAGGGCGTTTTGTGTTTTTAAATAAACATATGATGACTTAAGCTAGAGTGATAGTGGTCCTGGAGCCTGTGAGAAGTTATGCTTTAAAAAGAGCTTTTCAAAATTGCCAAAGCATAAACTGAGGTGGTTGTGGGGGTTTTTTTTTTATGGACCTGCAAGCCTAACCTTTGACACTGAAAGTTGAGGAGAGTGAGTTATCTGGCTGGATTCAAATAAGAAAGACCCCAAGCCTTTGCCCCAAACTCTGACTGAACTCAAATTAAATCTATTTTGGGATTTGAAACGTTCCATTGTTTTTATCACTCTGGAGCTCTGCCTTTCTGGATTCCAAGTGGGACCTCAAGGGCAAGCATTTAAATACAGTTAGCAAGACAGTTCTTGTAATATTTACAGCTTGATAGGAACAGACGGAATCAGAAATACTATGTGACATATCCAGCGCCAGTGATGTACACTGAAAAAGTTAATATAGTCCAGATCAGGAGCCCAATGCATCAAACTGCAATGAATTTCTAGCACTTAATGAATTTCCAGGGCATTAGAGGGCACTCTTCACAGGATCAGGCCCAAGCTTTGGATAAACAGCCCAACTCTGAAACTGAACACAACTTCTGAATCCCCTTGGACCTTTATATTTTCATCAATCAGGTCAAACAGAATTTTTGGGCCAAAATTCAACTCTGATATAGAAGGACCAAAGTCTACTGATATCAGTGGAATTGTGACAGTACTAAATTTCTCCCTTCATGTAATGTTTGTTTTCCATGTATCTTATTCCATTTCCAACTGAAAAATAGTAAAAACCACCCAAATATGGAACCATAGAATCCTAGAGTGGGAAGAGACTTCAGAAGGTCATCGAGTCCAAACCCCCGGCCCAAAGCAGGACCAATCCCAGCCAAATCATCCCAGCCAGGGCTTTGCCAGGGTGGGACTTAAAAACCTCGAGGGATGGAGATTCCACCACCTCCCTAGGGAACCCATCCCAGTGCTTCACCACCCTCCTAGTGAAATAGTTTTTCCTAATATCCAACCTAGAACTCCCCCACTGTAACTTGAGACCATTGCTCCTTGTTCAGCCATCCGTCATTACTGGCAATTGCATCTCTCCATCCTCTTTGGAACCCCCCTTCAGGTTGCTGAAAGCTGCTAACAAATCCCCCGCCTCCCCCAACTCTTCTCTTCTCTAGGCTAAATAAGCCCAAATCCCTCAGCCTCTCCACATAAGTCATGTGCTCCGGTCCCCTGATCATTTTTGTTGCCCACAAACAATATAATAATTCATGAAATAGTCTGTTCAGTTTCAATAAGAGATGCTTCTCCATAGACAACTATTCTAAAAATACAAACAAAAAAGACAAACAATTCAAAAAATAAAAACAAACAAATAGGATAATGATGTGCACTACTTATGAAAAGTGTGCATGTGTGGAGGAATAGGGAAAGGACACCTCATATAGGGACACATAACGCTAATTATTTTTTATTATTTCTAAAGTATATGGGTATGTCTACACTACCCCGCTAGTTCGAACTAGCGGGGGTAATGTAGTCATCCGCACTTGCAAATGAAGCCCGGGATTTGAATTTCCCGGGTTTCATTTGCATGAAGCCAGCCGGCGCCATTTTTAAATGCCGACTAGTTCGGACTCCGTGCCGCGCGGCTACACGTGGCACGGACTAGCTAGTTCGGATTAGGCTTCTAATCCGAACTAGCTGTACGCCTCATGGAACGAAGCGTACAGCTAGTTCGGATTAGGAAGCCTAATCCGAACTAGCTAGTCCATGCCACGTGTAGCCGCGCGGCACGGAGTCCGAACTAGCCGGCATTTAAAAATGGCGCCGGCCGGCTTCATGCAAATGAAGCCCGGGAAATTCAAATCCTGGGCTTCATTTGCAAGTGCGGATGACTACATTACCCCCGCTAGTTCGAACTAGCGGGGTAGTGTAGACATACCCTATGTCACCAAGGCACCTAGGGGTATGTCTACACTGCAGCGTTATTTCAAAATAAGCTATTTCGGAATACTCAAGGAATAACTATTTCAAAATAGCATGTCCACACTACAAATGCACATTGAAATAGCACAGAGCTATATTGAAATAGCGCATCCACACTGATTGGAGGCTGGATCACATTTAAGGCCCCCTAGAAGTACTCTGGGAAGGACAACAGGACAGCAGTATCTTCCTGTAGCTGCTGCCTGAGCCTATCTGAGGCTCATGCTTAAAGGGACTTCTCCCTACAGCCGCATCTCTGGCTCTTCACCTTTGCCTACCTCCTCGAGGGACAGCAAACTCATCTCACTGCATGCTCTGGTTGCCCTTGCGGACACCACAGCATTCCAGCCATGGAGCCAAAGGGGTGGCAATGCACTCGCTGGCTCTTAGACCTCTTGCCGCACCTCCTGGTTCAGTTACTGCAGGCTGCCCACATGGCACTGCAGAAACAGGACCCACAGCTCACTGCGGAGCACCTCCTCACCTCTCCCCATGTGCTGCTCATGCAGTGCAGACCCTCCCCTCCTTCGCGTGCACTGCCGCGTCTGGCCCCAGGACACCAGTTCTGACTGCTGGGATCGCATCGTCATGGAGTGGTGGGACGACCAGCAGCAGCTCCAGAACTTCCACATGTGGAAGGACACCTTCCTGGAGCTCTGCAAGTGACTCGCCCCTGCCCTCTGGCAACAGGACACCCACATGAGACCCGCCATCCTCCTCCAGAAGTGGGTCGCCATTGCACTTTGGAAGCTCGCCACACTGGACAGCTACCGCTCCATCAGGAACCAATTCGGTGTGGGGAGATCAACTGTTGGGGCCATGGTTATGCAGGTTTGACCCTCCTACAGTTGTCTCAGGAGAGTGGTGAAGCACTGGAATGGGGTTCCCTAGGGAAGGGGGACATGGACTCTTCCTCTCTGGAGGTTTGTCAGTCCCATCTTCACAAAGTCCTGCCAGGGATGGGGTAGTTGAGGTTGATTCTGCAGAGGGAGGGGTTGGGCTCAGGGACTGCCCGGGGAGTCTGGCAACCTTATGAGTCTCTGTTTGTATCCTGCTACACATGGTGAGGGCCATCAACACCATCCTGCCGTACAGGGTTGTCATCCTGGGTGATGTGGACCTATCATGGCTGGCTTTGCCACCACAGGCTTCCCCAACTGAAGGGGGGCCATTGATGGCACCCACATCCCCATGCAGGCCCCCAACCTCTGATACATCAACAAGAAGCGTACTTTTCAATATTCCTGCAGGCCCTTGTGGACCACCAAAGCCGGTTCACCAACATCAACGTTGGGTGGTCAGGGGAGACACATGACAGCTGCATATTCCACACTCCAGCCTCTTCCAGAGGATGCACGCCGGCACTTTTTCCCCTGACTGCACCATCTTGGTCAGGGATGTGGAGGTGCCGATGTGCATCGTGGGGGACTCAGCCTACCCTTTGCTTCCCTGGTTAAATAAGCCCTAGATGGACCTCCCCAAAGGAATGTTTGAATGACAGGCTGAGATGGGCCCACATGGTGGTGGTGGACGCCTTCAGCCATTTGACGTGTAGTTTCCACTGCCTCCTCACCCTACTGGACATCGGCGAGCAGATCGTCCCCCAGGTGGTGTTGACCTGCTGTGCCCTGCACAACCTGTGTGACAAAAAGGGGGAGACGTTCCTGGCAGAGTGGGGGGCAGAGGCCGAGCAGCTCACACAGGCCTTTGAGCAGCCACACACCGCTGCCATCAGGGGACTGCATGCATCTGGGAGGCCCTGAGGGAGAGTTTCAGACAAGGACACCTGTGACTCTTCCCTGGGCTTCTCTGCAAGGGCCTCTGCATTGCCCCTCTCTGCCTTTCCTTCCACATCCCACCTACCCCTGCCCTCCTTTCCCACCTTCCTCCCCCTCTCCTTCCCTGCTGACACAATAAACCAGGCTTTTTGGTTTAAAAGAATAAACTGATTTTTTAAAAACATTGGGATAAATATAACTGGGGAGGGACTGGGGAAAGAACCTGGGAGGGGGACAAAAAGGGAGAAGGGGGAGAAGGAGGGAGGAGAGGCTCAGGGATTGGGCTTGGACTGGCATCTACCTCGAGTGATCTTGGCACCCCGTGTGTGGGGCCCTTGGTGGCCATAGAGGGCCTGTGGGAGAAGCTGCAGGAGAAGGAGCAGTGGGCGGCGGCTGCTGGACCACTCAATGGCAGCCACTAGGCAGTCAACAATGGTGGTGTAAGCTGTACACATGCTCCGGACCTGCTGCAACAGCTCCTGCCCCAGGTTGGCATCCAACCTGTGGTCCAGCTGCTCCACAGACTGATGCATAGCATGCAGGCAGGCTATGTGTTCCCTCTCTAGGTCTTCCTGGGGTTGCCAGTGCCTGTGGGTCTCGCAGGATCATGAGCACTATTCCTCGTGAAATTAGGGTTTATTATTCCGGAATAAGAAGCCCATTATTTCAAAATTATTTTGAAATAATAGACTTGCTGCATAGATGCTCACCTTGTTATTTCAAAATAACACTGTAGTGTAGCTATGCCCTAGGTATCACTAGATGAATGCAGAAATTATTGGATGAGGTTCTTTGACCTGAGGTCAGACTAGATATCACAATGTTCTCTTCTGGCATTAAAATATGAGTCTACAAAATGAGCAAAACAAATTGACAGTGAGGAACAAGACTCTTGGTTTCTTACACTCAAAAATAAAACCAATGCTTGACAGAATAATTCTGCTGGGCTTTTGGGGGTGGTTTTTTTGGGGTTTTTTTTTTGGTATTTTAACACAGCAGAGGTAAAATTGCTGTTCAAAGTTGTGACCAAAATAAAACAAAATGGCAACAACAAAAATGGTCAGTGCCAGAGCCCCAGTAATCTTTGTTTCTTTTCTTCTATCTGTTAAAATGTATTTTTGTCTATTGATTTTTCTCTTTTCCTGTGTAATTAGATCCACAGCCAGAGAGCTTAGCTATGCCATCAGTTGGACCACTAGGTCATCTGAGCTTCTCAGCAAGAAGGGTAAAGGGGTTTTGATTTGAATCTGTCTGTAAAGGCCTTCTGATGGGAAGTGGGATGGGGCAAAGGGGACAGCTGCCCCAGGGCCCAGAAATTTAAAAGGGCTTTGGGCTGGGAGCTACCAGAGGCCCAGGCATTGCATGCTGCCTAGCAACACTGAACAGCTGTCTGGGGGAGGCTAGTCCCAGACCCACCCTTTCTGCCAGATGCCTCACCACTTCTGTTGGCTGCCCTTTGTCTGTACATCACATAAGTAATGTCATGTGTTTTTTTGCAACATGTAATTTTGTACCCATAAATATATAGCACAGATATTACATATGATTGGCTGAAAGCTTTGAGAGATTGCTTCTTTCTTAAAGACATTTCAGGAAATAAATACAACATAAAACCTTCTGAAAAGATCTCCTGATGCATCAATAAAAAGGTGTATTCAAGTCTCATTAGGCACTCATTGAGTGTTTTTAAAGGAGTTTATCACCATTAGAAGAAAGTAAAAAAGTAAAAACACTATGATGTGATTTTGGGGGGAACAATTTAATGAACATTGTTAATACTGGTGTATAAGACTTGGAACATAAGAACATAACAATGGCCATACTGGATCAGACCAAAGGTCTATGAAGGGTGTGTCTAGACTACATGCCTCTGTCATCAGAGGCATGTAGATTAGACAGACCGGCAGAGGGAAATGAAGCCGCGATTAAAATAATCGCGGCTTCATTTAAATTTACATGGCTGCCGCGCTCAGCTGTCAAACAGCTGATCAGCTGTTTGTCGGCTGAGTGCGCTAGTCTGGACCCGACGCGCTGACATCAAAGCCTTTTATCGACACCCCCCTTATGCCTCGTAGAACGAGGCTTACAGAGGGGTGTCGATAAAAGGCTTTGGTGTCGGACCGTCGGGTCCAGACTAGCGTGCTCAGCCGACAAACAGCTGATCAGCTGTTTGACAGCTGAGCGCGGCAGCCATGTAAATTTAAATGAAGCCGCGATTATTTTAATCGCGGCTTCATTTCCCTCTGCCGGTCTGTCTAATCTACATGCCTCTGACGACAGAGGCATGTAGTCTAGACACACCCCTAGATCTGTATCCTGTCTTCTGACAGTGGTCAATGCCAGGTGCCCCAAGGGGAGTGGACAGAGCAGGTAATCATCAAGTGATTCCTCTTCTGTCATCCATTTCCAGCCTCTGACAAACAGAGGCTAGGGACACAATTCCTACCCATCCTGGCTAATAAGTATTGATGGACCTAACCTCCATGAATGTATCTAGTTCTTTTTTGAACTCTGTTAAAGTTCTGGTCTTCACAACATCCTCTGGCAAGGAGTTCTACAAATTGATTGTGCATCATGTGTAGAAAACCTTCCTTTTGTTTGTTTGTTTCAAACTTGCTACTTATTAATTTAATTTGGTTCCCCTAGTTCTTATGTTATGGGAACAAGAAAATTCCTTATTCACTTTCTCCACAGTACTCATGATTTTATAGACTTCTAACATATCCCCTCTTAGGGTATGTGTACACTACAGAGAAGATCAAAACTGTTGCTGTTGATTTTCCAGGGTTTGAATTAGAGGTCTAATGAAGACATGCTAATTTGAACTGAGGGGCATTCAGATAGCTAATGTATTTTACAGGAGGCCCCCCGATGCGATTGGTTCCGGGGGAAGCGTCGCAAGTCGCGGGTGTCTTAACTCGAGTCCTCATTTATGATAAGAGCTGTGCACCATCGTAAATACGGGCCAAGGACGTACGTTGGGGTTTTTTGGCTCCTTCTGCACTTACAAAAATGGTTGTAAGCATGAGAGGTCAGAACTCCGGCAGTTGCAAGTCGGAGGCCTCCTGTAGTTATTTCACTGTAAAAATCAAACCGTTTTTGCAATGCAGGCAGAGTCTAAGATTGACGCTGAGTACAAGTGTTTGAAAGCAATATTCACATGGATCATGTAAAACACTTACGCACATACCAGTCTTCAAGCACATGAGTTAGTCCCATTGATTTCAAAGGAATACTCACATGTGTAAAGTTACACATTCCTCGTGATGCTTTGCAGGACTCTAAAATAAATAGGGAGTACATATAAATGGGGTCTTCTGCCTAGTTTAGTTCAGGTGACCTTGCTAGTTCATTTCATAAGGCACATTTCATTGTCACTGGCATAAATATTAGTGAATATTTGACTCATTTCTTTCCATGCAGACTATTGGCTCCCAGATACATTTTTCAGAGCTTCTGAGGGAAGCGTTAGAGTGAAGAAGTAAAAGCAATCGTGTGAGTCCACAATGCATTTACATCCTTTCCTGTGGTTCCTGCACTGGATGCCAGCTCTGAGTTGTCATATTGGGACCCTTTTTACAGCACAATATTATTTTAAAACCTCATGAACTGTAATTAGAAGGGATTGAGTGTTATCAGCTAACACAAACTGTGGGATTTCAGACATGGATTTCAGTTGGTATTTTAATTAAGTGTGCGTTAACAACACCATATCTTCTGTCACTCCAGCAGCTGAGTTTCATATACAGACCTTTGATAGGGAGACCATGTGTTAACACTCAGATGCTTCAAGCACATCAGCTTGCACACTAGCACTTCACAGATCCATTACTCGGGCCAGTTTTTCCCCCTCCTGCCTCAGTGAATCCTATGGCATTAGGATAAAAGCTGGTTGCACAAATGGACCTTTTCTATGCCAGTCTGTGCCATTAATATGGTCTCCACTACTTTCTGTGGTGGATGTTCTTACACGTCAACCATGTAGTATCATGCATTAAGATTTTCCATTACTCATGCCTTCCACTTTCTCATCACCCCTCCTCCTACCTCCTTCCCAGTACACTCCTCAGAAACATGAGCCGTAGGCAGGGTTATATTGAGATTGGTCCTGTTCCCACTGAAGTGAAAGAGTTTTACTACTGATTGCCCTGGCTGGCAGGATCTTCCCAATGCATGGCAGCTGGGAGGGGAACTATGTCTCTTTAGTTAAAATGAAGACTTTTATCCAGAGATAATTTAGAGAGGGTGTCAGGGGTCACGCCCTTGACGGGGGTTGCGGCCCCCTTCTCCGGGCCCATGCCTCCTTTTCCCTGGGCATCTACAGTATCCCAAAGTCCCCGAAAGTCTTGGCCCCTCTCTTAGGGCAACAAGTCCAGGCCCTTCTATCAGGGCAAATATGGTACCGGCGGCCTAGCTCTGGCAAAAGCCTCTCCCAACCGGTGTTTGCACCCCGGTTGCAGAAAGAGGTGGTAGGGAGTCCCAGCCCAGGGCCCTGTAGGCAGGGGTCCTTGCTCCTGCCTGCTCGGTGGGGAATCCAGCCAATACACACTGAGCAGGGTTTGCAAGTCCTTGCCCTGGGCTGCTTTCTACCACTCTGGCTTCAGCTGCTGCAGGAACACCGGGGCTACAGCCTGGGCCCTCCTACTCTCAGGCTGCCTCCTCTCTTGCCGTGCTCCCTCAGCCTTTATATACTGGCTCTGCTGGGAGCATGCCCAGCAGGGCTGGAAGGGCGGGGCCCTCTCAGCCAGCTGGGCCTGGGCTACTCCCAGCCTTGCAGTGCGGGGCCTGCTCACCCCGTCACAGAGGGAAACTCAATTCCTTTGTTAAATGGCTACTACTCAACCCCATCATGTACATTTTTCAGTACATTTTCCTATGAAATTGTTTGACTTCTGATGAAAAAGCTTTTAAGCTGCAAAGTACAAAACTATGGGGCCAATTCAGACATTTCTTGGAGAGGGGCAAATTCTGTCCCCCACTTTATCACCCTTTTGCTCTTCCCTCTCATACACAGCAGCAGCCTCAGGTCAGCTTGGGCCAGAGAATCTCTCCTCTCTTTTACCCACATAAACTGAGACACCAGTTCCTGCAATACAAGAAAGATGGAGGAAAGTGCATGTTTTGAGGGGTGGCTGTAATTGTGGGATCCTTCAGTCAAATGACCCCAACGTTGGATAATTAACATCTTCTCATACCTCTATGAGCCGGGCTGGAATCCTGGGCCCTTTAAATCGCTCCCAGAGCACTGTGAGCTGCACACTCTGAGCAGCTCTGAGGACTGGGAGTGCATGCTGCCCCGCCCCTTCTCCCAAGACCCTGCCCCTTGCGTAGACAGCCCCTTCTGCACCTTGCCCAGGGGCTTGCGGAGGCGGTCGGCGCCCCCTGTATGAGCCACACTATGTTTCAAAGTGATACGATATGAGTAACCATTTCGATTTTACAGCACTTACAAGAGTCAAGCTTTAAAGCACATAAACTGGTGGGAGTGGAAACCCTATAGTCATTTTTCTGTCTTGGCACATGTGCATTATAAAAATCAATTTTTTTCAAAAATACCATTCTCCATTTGGTTGCCCCAAAGATTTAATGCATGCCATGCATTACCTTGAGTAAAAGTTGATAGACTGAGACCATTTTTACTCATTTCACAGAAACAGTTTGCTAGCTCTGCCCCAAACCAACTCACTTTAAAAAATGGATACTTTGGGGGCTTACATCTCCAGTATCTCAAGTCACCCCCAAATTTGGTCTCACACCCTACATTTCATGTTCTTGAGGTACACCAAATTTCTAAGAAACCTGATCTAACATCAGTTTTAGAGGACTTTGAAATGTTGGCTTTCAAACTGAAGATGCGATACAGCCATAGCTACAGTGGTGTTGCTGTGCCACTATAATAATAAATCTAGTCTACTTTGCATAGGCTAAGTGTATTTGGTACAGTAATAAGGGCTACACTAAACTTCACTGCACTCTTGTAGGCACCTTGATGGGAAGCAAGAATGCAAGAAAAAATAGTTATGGGAAAGATATTGGAACAGATATACAGGTGTTTCAGTGGCATTTTTGCAGGGTTGGGGATCACATAGAAAATAAGAGAGTTTGTATTTTCTTAAAGAGTTTGAAAGGAAAGATCTGAATAATTTAATGCTTAAAATTTAAATTATATCAGTGATATTAATCCTCTTCACCTATCGAAACGATTTCATTTTTGAAATAGGCTATTTGATTCTCAGAGCGCAAATGGAGTCCTCTGGCTTTATTCTTCTGTTTTATTCCAGCTAAACCTCATCTTGACACAGAGAAACCGACTACAGTTTTGATGAAGATGAGGCTTTTCTTTCTAGACAGTTGACAAGAAAGGATCTTGTGAGCTTGATACTGAAGATGAACTACCAAGTTCATTGGTACAACAATCTGATTAACTTTAAATTCGTTATCTATAGTACTGCTATTTAAATAATTACCAATTATGCCAGGAAAAGCAATATGACTTTGTTCAAGTTTAAGACGTACTCTTTATAGCAGTAAGCTTGGTGCTGAAGATGAGCTACTCACTTGAACGATGCTGTAATATGATTAGTTAAGAATATATGCCTGCCATAGCGACTTTCTGATTAATTATAAATGAGACTAGGGAACCCTCCCCCCCCCTTTAATTTGTTTTGAAGTCTAGTGACCTCTTCTGTTTTGTTCTAAATCCCAGAGGTCTTTTTGTTATCTCTTCAAGGCCCTAAATAATTTTCTTGTACATGATGTTAAAATGAGTGTTTTTCCTTATGGACCTTGTTTCACTCATTCTTATGGAAGGGTGTGTGATGAAATGATTAATAACATTTAAAATAATGAAAGATGCACGAGCAAGGGGCTTGACAATCAGAGACCATTTAGAAATTGCCTCATTATCTGGCCCTTATGTCATGTCAAGGAAAATTCTGATGTAGCCTCATTATAGATAAAACCAAAAGCAGAGAAAACCCGTTAGCACACAATCATGTCTAAGTTTTCATAAACATGTTTCCCCCTACAGTTTGCATAAGAAATCATGAAATTGTCTCCAGTCCCATCATGTGGTAACTATGGGTAAACACTGACTTTCTGTTTCTCTACTTTTATAGTCCCTGTCACGATAATATCAGAGCATCGGACATTAATGAATTTAACCTCACCACATCCTGTAAGGAAGGGAAGCACTATTACTATCACTCCTATTTCACAAAAACGAAAAAGAAGCACCTACAGATTAAGTGATTTACCTAAGATCATGCAGGAAGTGTATGGCACAGGGAGGAATTCAACCTAGGTTTCCTGAGCCCCAGTCCTGGGTTTTAACCAGGAGGCCATCCTTCCTTCACTTTTTTTAGGGAGATCACTGTAGCGAATACTAAATAATTGCTGTCTAAATCCATGATTTTTTTTAAAGAGGTAAATCAGGGCTACTCAACACACGGCTCACTGGCCACATGCGGCCCGTGGCCCATTTGTTTGCGGCCCGCGGAGCAATTTGGGTTTACGCAGGGTTCAACATGTGCTCTGCAGGTGGGATCCTTTGAACATGGCCTCCACTGAGAATGTGCTCCACAACAGCAAGGCATCTCTCAGGCACACTGAAAGACACAGGCAGACGGACTGGCTGGAATAGACGGGTACAGGGTGTCGGCGTTTCTAGCCCCCAGGGAGGAGGTGCCTGGAGCATCGGGACATTGCGGGAAGTGCTGGCTGCTTAGCCTTTCGAGCAAAGCCTGAGAGCTGCTGACTGCCTCACATTGGCCACGTTTGGGTCCAGCGCCGCAGCTGCGCATTCTTGTCTCTGTCCTGCACAAAGTGATTGACACCCGGGTGGCGACATCAGCCCTGCTGGGAATTCAGGATGGGGCTCCTGGGCACCCGTCTTTTTTTTCCTCATAGGCACCCGTCCTTTTTTGCCTGACTCACCCAGCTCCCCGCCGCCAATGCAGGTTGGAGCGCTCTGGCTTGGAAACTTTTTTTGAGTAAAATCACTCCAAGAAACGCACAACCTGAAGTGTCAAGCGAAACACCCAAAACACGGGTATACAATTTTCTTTTTAATAAGAAGCATTAAAAATGGCAACAAAGAAGAGACGCTTGTTGAATGAACACAAGGTCTTCAACCCTGTTTGAGAGATGGAATTCGCTTTTGCAGAGATAAATGGAAAACCAATATGTCTTCTTTGCCAAAAGACTATCACTGCGTTAAAGAAAACAAACTTGCAACAGCACCATGAATCTTGATGCTATATGCATATATTTGCATATATATTTGCATGTAAATGCAATCACACTTAAGTTGTGGCTCTTGGCATGTGCTGTGAGTATCATTGTGGCATGTGCTGTGAGCATGTGCTGTGAGTATCATTGGGGCTTGCAAAATTGAGGAGTCCTGAGGTAGATGCTCAAAATAAGCCAGGTAGAGAAGGGGGCTGAATTTTACTCACACATTTTTAGATGTATAAGTAATTGCTGAGATACTATAGTGATGATAGATAGAGGCACAAATTCCTGATCTGCACACATTTATATATATGCAAATACATGATTAACATGTACACGAGATATTTGCACATACAGATCAATCTGTGTAGACTTCAGTATATCCAACTATAAAAAGCTGATCTTTATCTGTTTATGCAATCCCCTTAAAAATGTCATTTGTGCTGTTAAACTGTCCAAAGATGGCCAAAAAACCATTGCTCATTGATTATATGTTGTTTATTTCTGTGCTTTTTATCCCACAGAGCAGGGTCCTTTCAGTGCTGTTGGCTTCCATTGACTACCTCTATAATTTAACAGTCACCGTGTTGCCATTAATTCAACTTAATCGGTCAATTACCTGCTTTCCTGTCCATCTTTCATGATATCTTTTTAATCTGTTTTCAGCTTCTTGCACCCAGATTTTAAGTCTAAGAAAAACCAGACAGTACTGAGATCACAGAGAGCAAATATTTCATAATTAATAATTTATTCAAAGAATCGTAGCTGTATCCTCTCTAAACAGAATTGTTGTTTTCTTGAATTTATTCATTCAAAATTACTCAATGAAAATTTGTGCTCAGTATTCTTGACTCTGCCTTGATATTCAAACCACGTTGGTTAGGTGTAACTGGTTGAGGATGTCACATTATTATTTCTGTTCCGTGACTGAATAAGTTCAACTCATTAACAAGTTCCAAGGGTCAATGCCTACAGAAAGAGATTTTGGAAACATGTTTTTTGGCACCAATAAGTTAAATGTCCTAGCTGCCCATCTCTATCTTTGGAAGTCATATTTTAGTTCCAGCTCTTACCTTCCTGATCCATATTAGGAAGGGGATTCCAGATGGTGCTTCCCTACCTTCCAATTTCAGTCTTCACAAAAAAATTAATGGGGAGGATGAAGCTAGGATGAAACTATGGAAAACTATGGATATCATCCTCCAGTCAACAAATGACTACATTTACTTTAATGTTAAAACAATTAGCTTCTCCCAATAATGAGTCTAACCAAAAGGAAAGAAAATAAAAGTTGAAAACAAACACACTAGTAGATACTCTTTGCAATCAGCTTCAGCCAACAAGAAATCTGGTACTTTATAGAAGCAAGAGGCTCAATTTTAAAATATTTTCCTTTAGTATAAAACAACAGACGTAACCACAGAGAACGTACATATAAAGAATCAAATTCTTCGGAAAGGGAAAATAACACCAATAAAAAATAGATAAAGACTCAAAGTAAATGAGAATCAAAAGTGGGTATTGAAACAATTCAAAGCTAAATTTAAAAATGAGTGCTTTTTTTTTCAAAAGTAAAAAAACCCAAACAAACTAACAAACTTGAAGAAAAGGACTCTTAATATCAGAAGCTATTATATGTATGATAAAGTCATTCTTTTCCTTCAGAGAAGAAAATACTCATCAAGGAAGAAAAATGCCCTGAACATGTGATGTAAATGCAGAAAAGCTATGTTTATCTTTGGCTTGCGATGCTGACATCAACAATACGGCTCTCATGTTAACCCACTGCACTTATCAAAATAAACTAAAGAGCACTTTAATCACGTTGTTCTTTTTTTAAATCTGGGATAGAACCTTTTCTTTGCTTTGTTTTCTCATTAATTGTAGCTCAACATGTGGAAATTAAGCAAAAATTTAGAGGACTAGAATCTTATATAAATCCTAGTTTGGGCTACATGTCAAAACATGTCCAAGTGGTATGAGACCTTTCTGCCATTCCAGCTTTGACTAGATCTTGCTTACAACATTTTTATAAGTATTTATATTAAAAGTGCAATAGCGTGGTGCTTTCTGGATTGGAGCTTGATACTATGCCATGGCACATACATTTCTTCCTGGGACTTTTTTCTTCTGGAAGTCAAGTGTACAGTAAATGTTACGTGATTAGATTTGAAAAAGGATTCAGCCCCTGAATGTGGTGAGCCCTGTGGAAATATCTGCACTATAGACGCCAACTGAAGTTTTGTCCCAGATTTCTAGAAGGTTTGATCTATTTGGTGCCTGAATTGTTACTCTGCTTTTGAAAGTCTGGCTGGAAGTGTAAAATTCACCCTTGGGCAGAGATGAATGCAGCAATACCTATGAACTACTGATGTTCAATGCCAGTCCTTAGAATAGGTCTTAAATGGGTCTTCAGTTGGAACTAGGTTGGAACGAGGCACAGGGCTGAATTTCACCCCAGCACTAGGACTGTCAATTGACCTGAGTTAATGTCTATGATTAACGCAGGACAGGATTAACGCATTAATTTTTAAAACGCATTAATCGCAGCTATTAATGCTGCGCTGCCCCTTTGAAATGCCGCTCCGGTGCTTCAAAGGGGCAGCACAAGCGGAGCCGGGGATCAGCTGGAGTGCGCAGTTGATCTCCAGCTCCATGTAGCAAAGCCCCTTTGAAGTGCCGCTCCAGCACTTCAAAGGGACTTTGCAACAGCAGAGCCGGGAATCAGCGGGAGTCCCCACAGGGCAGCACTGCATGGAACCCAGGGTCAGTGGGGGATTCCAGCTTATCCAGGGCTCCATGCAGCACTGCCCCATTGAAACGCCGCTGTGGTTAATCATGCAATTAATCGCGCAATTAATCATGCAATTAATCGTGATTAATTTTTTTAATCTCTTGACAGCCCTACCCAGCACATATGACTGCCCGAGGCTATACATTCTAGAACTTCACAAGGTATAGATACTCTGGGTATTTGGCATGGTGCAGAACCTGTGCAGCTAAGCTGGTGGCTAAAGACTCAGTCTAGACAAATTTCTGAAGCACAGTGGGGTTGTCAGTTGCTAATTTCTATCTGTGGGGGCATTTTCTTGTGCCATGATCAAAAGCAATCATAGTCTAGGTAAAAGGGATGCTATTAGGGGTGAATTCTTGCCCTTGCTAATTAGAGCCACAGGGCAGGGAAGAGCAGACGTACAGTTGGAGTCACTGTGCTGGCCCAGGAGAGGAAGGCTTGTAGATGGGGGTAAGTGGCCATCTGTCTGCCTCTGAATCAAAAGCAACAGAATTCGCCTCCTCTCAGCTCCTGCCACACACCATAGCATATGCCCTGAGGCCCACAGGTCTGACCACAATCCCAAGCTGGCAGCCACAGAAGCAGCCACCGCGGGGCATGGGACAAAGTATGGGGAGGGCAGGCTCCACCCCCCCAGAAGGGGTGGGGCCGAAAGCAGTCAGCCCTTAGCGTCGCCCAGGTTGTGACTACCCCCCCAGTCCTTAGAGCCTCTTGGAGCACCTGGAATGACGCTCTGGCACGCTAGCAGCAGTTCAAAGGGGTCAGGGCTCCGGTGGTGGCCAGGAGCTCTGGACCCCTTTGAATCGCTGGGCCTCTGGGACAATTGCTCCCTTTGTCCCCCAACCATGTCAGCAGGCCTGCACAGAAGTGAGGCGTATCTGCTCTTGCCATCCTGTGTCAACCCGGCTTTTCTCAAAGGCTAACTGGCCAACATGCCCAGGTCCTGCACAGCAGGCGTGGGGAGTATACGTTTGCTCTGCCCTCTCCCCAGGAATTTAGGCAGGATTTTGTCCTAAAATGATTAGTTCCATCTTAAGAGTGAATGTTAAGAAATCCTAACATTTAAGCAAAGCCTGGTCTACATGGCATAATTATACCAGTATAACTATTTTGATTGGCAGAGGGATTTTTTTTAAAAAAAAACAGCATATCAATGCCACTACAGTCCTGGAGTAGATGCCATTATACAGTGGATGCCCTATATGAATTTATATGATGCCTATATGATGCCCTATATGAATTTATCTCATTTCTTTTTCTGTATGGAAAGGCTATAATGGCATAATCATCATTATATTGCTAAAACTGCATCCATGTGGAAGGAGGATGTAAACTGCTTTATCTATACTGATATAGTTAAGCAGTACATCTTGTGTGGGTAGACTTGCCCTTTAATTTTCATTCTTCCACTGCAATTAATCTCCTTGTTAAATGATTCCAATAGTAAGAATACTTTCTACTATGTGTACCTGATTCTGACCTCACACTGAATTTACAGTGTTGCAAAGTCACTCCCAAGTTACACCAGCTTAAGCAAGATCCAAATCAAGCCTTATAAGCAACTACAGATTGTATCATTTTCTTTGCTGAATTTATCAGTGGAAGCAGTAATATGCAAAGTAACTTAAATGATGACCCTCCTTATTACAGGACCCCAGGCACAACTCTTTATTAGAGGCTCCTAGGTATGACTGATTTAAGCTTTGTCTGAACTGGCAAATTTTGTTGAGGTGCCTTTTCGTGACAAAACTGTGAGCATTTACACAGCAACACAACTTTTGTCAAGTATCAGAGGGGTAGCCGTGTTAGTCTGAATCTGCAAAAGCGACGAAGAGTCCTGTGGCACCTTATAGACTAACTGAAGTGTAGGAGCATAAGCTTTCGTGGGCAAAGACCCACTTCGTCAGATGCATGCATCTGACGAAGTGGGTCTTTGCCCACGAAAGCTTAT
Organism: Pelodiscus sinensis; assembly: GCF_052426305.1. Classification (NCBI taxonomy): domain Eukaryota; kingdom Metazoa; phylum Chordata; order Testudines; family Trionychidae; genus Pelodiscus; species Pelodiscus sinensis. Next base: position 124,174,123 of record NC_143055.1, read on the forward strand.
GCTCCTACACTTCAGTTAGTCTATAAGGTGCCACAGGACTCTTCGTAACTTTTGTCAAGAAACTCAGACATTTTCATTGGCAAAATCTTCCTGCTGCACAAGGGACTTTTCTCTTTTCCCCTCCCAGTGGCTATGTCTAGAAAACTCGGCCACGTCTAGGGAATGCATCTACTCTTCCGACATTTTTTGCGGAAGAATAGATGTGCTCTTTCGGAAGCCCTGTCTTCCTTGTTTCATGAGGAAGAGGGCCTCTTATGAAAGAGGAGGCTATTCCAAAATTTGGCCCAGTGTAGACATGCCAAATTTTGGAAAAGCCTCTTCCAAAAAAACAATCGGAAAAAGATACGCGAATTGCGGAGCACAATTTGCATAGCTTTTTCCAAAAAAAAGTTGTCTGTCTAGATGCCACTGTGTTGTCAACAAACATGAAATGTAGACACCTCCAGGCATTTTGTTGCTGATTCTGGCCTCCGAGTGGCCCACAATTCCCAAGCAGCCACTCTGGTCAGGAGTCTGAACTCCACTGCCCTGTATTCAGATGACCAGCTATCCATCCTGCCCCCTTACAAGCCTGCAAAATGTAAATCCATTTCCTCTTGCCTGACCACCTGAATCCCTTCCCTACAGGCTGGCTCAGCATGCAGTGATCTCATGGCATCTTTCTAGAGGTCCGTTTTTGGCCATTGCACCAAACACTCCCCACTTGGACTGCCACATAGCTGTATGGGGAGAATAATACAACACAGCCAGAGCAGGGCTGAGGACGTGGCCCAAGATTTTTAGAAAACATTCCACACTGTGTTTTAAGAACCAACCCTCTTCCTCTAGCCACCCCACTGCCCTCTATATCCTGCTACCACTGCAGTTTGTTCCCAAGAGCCTGATTTAGCGGTAGACAATGGTGCCTATTCAAAGATATACACCTTCTTTGTAAGGGCTTATTGTTAGTCAATAACGTTCTGCTTGCTCTTCCCACCTCCCTGGAAACAGGTTACGAGAGGCAGATGAAAGATGTGCTTTTCCAGATGCTGGAAAGGTCTTTGAAGACAAAAGTACAGCAGTGAAAAAAGGCTTCCTCTCCCATCAGCTAAAGCTCCTGCAGCGCATTGGAACTCTTCTTCCTACATGCACAAGTGTCTCTTGAGGGATCAGAAAGCTGTGCATGAATATGTAGGCATGCACAAGATAAGCAGGGCAGATGTTGCACTGAGTTCTACTGGGGCATTTTACATCACAGAAACTAACATACAGCATCTTTTCGGGCTGCCAATTTCATTTCCTCCCTTACCCCTCCCCACCATTGTACAATTCTTCCCCTCACTGCAATACAGAGCAGCTTGGTTACAGGCTGCTGTGCTTGGTGCATTCAGAGTAGGGCTGAGAGCAATCTCAGAAACATTTTATTTAAAGTGATCCTACCAACTGCTATGGCAGGCGTATCTAAGGGTACGTCTTCATTACAGGGCGGATCGATGCTGCGGCCAGTTTAGTGCAGGGGTGGGCAATAATTTTTGAAGGGGAGCTATTTCATATGTTTTGGAAGTGGTTGTGGGCCGTTCCAGAAGGGGCAGGGCCTGGGACGGAAAGGGCAGGGTTGAGAGCTAACCTACCCCAAGGTTTGCTTGGACTGGGGTTCCCGCCCCCTGAGTTCTGGCCAGTGGAAGAGACCTGGAGCAGAAGGGAGGATGTTGTCTGGGGTGGAGACTTGGAGTTCACACAAAAGGAAAAATATATATATATTTACTGGGTATTTGGATTGCTCTCTGGATCAGGATGGAGAGTTCTGCTGTGATATTGAGTAAGGTGGTCACGTTGTGAGAAGAAGGTGTGAGATATGCTGCTGATTGGCAGCCAGGGACTGCTAGCCAAGCTACCCAAATCATAAAGAGACCAGAGCGTTGTGTTACAGTCGGTTAACTACAAATAATTCCAAACTATTCCTTAGTTGGCACCTTCAGGAGAAATTTGGGATGGAGTCAAAGTGTTACTCTGTGCTTGGTGAATATTGTGAATGGCAAGTCAGCCATTAGTACTGCTAACTCAACCAACTCTCCTGCCAGAAGTTATGGCCACTAAAAAGGCAACTTTCATAGAGAAGTGCAACCAGGAACAGGTGGCTAGTGGTTCAAAGGGAGGTTTGATTAGGCTCTTGAGGACATGGCTCAAGTCCCAAATAGGGGTTGGTGGTCACACCAATGGGAATGTATTCTGGAGACCAGTGAGAAACAGTTTGATGACTGGATGCAAAAAGACTGAAACGCTCTCCTTGGCTCTGTGGAAGGCTGCTATTGCTGCTGCATGAACCTTTACTGTGTTGAAAGATAGCCCCCCTTTCCTTAACTCCAAGAGGTAGTCTAAAATCATGGGAAGGGGAGCGGCGTTGGGTGGTGTATGGTGATTCCGATTCATCCATTTGGAGAACCTCTTCTACTTGCACAGGTAAGTTTTCCTGTTGGATTCCCTCCTACTTTTGATCAGTATTTGTTTTACTCTATCTGAACAGCTATTTTCATCATCCTGGAGCCATGAAGGAGCCACACCTTCAGATGGAGTCTCTCTGGATTAGGATGGAGAGTTCTGCTGTGATATTGAGTAAGGTGGTCACGTTGTGAGAAGAAGGTGTGAGATATGCTGCTGATTGTCTGTGCAGGTATGGAAACCAGATTTGTCTTGACCTTGCTGGTGCAATGAGAATTACCCGTGATTGATCTAGTTTGATTTTCGTTACTACTCCATGGATCAGAGGATGTGATGGGAATGAATATAGAAGAGGTGCATCCAATTTTAGAAGAAAGGTGTCTTCTAGAGTGCCGTTTCCGAGGGCCGCTCTGGAGCAGTGTAGGTGGGATTTTCGATTGGCCCTGTTTGCAAACAGGTCTATGTCTGGTTGTCCCCATTTGTGAAATACATCTTGTAGGGCTTGAGTCTGATTCCCACTGTAGTGATTGAAGAAATTGAAGCTGAGGTTGTCCACTGTCACATTGAGTACCCCAGGGGCCTATGTGGCTATGGGAGTGACGTGGTGTGTGGTGAACCAATTCCATAGTTTTACTGTTACTCTATAAAGGGAGTTGGACCAGGCTACCCTCTACCAGTTGATGTAGTACATACACTTGGTATTGTCTGTTATGATGTTGATTGTCTAGTGTGCTATATACAGTAGGAAATAGCAGCATGCATAACGGACTGCTCTGAGGTCTAGCAAGTTGATGTGGAGTGTTTGTTCATTGCAGGACCACTTGTCTTGTCTTGGGGGTCCAAGATAGGCTCCCCACCCCATGAGATGCGCGTCTGTCATTATGGTAACCATGGGAGCGGGTTGTTGGAAGGGCATGCCCTGTAGCATATTGTGAGGCTCTGTCCACCAGAATAGGAAAGTGAGGACTTGAGGTGGCATGGTGACAGCTTTGAGCAGGGAGTCCCTGGAAAGAATATAGACCACAGTAAGCCGCACTTGTAAGAATCTCAAGTGCAGTCTGGCCAGTCTCACCACATATGGTGTTGCTGCCGTATGACCCAGAATTTTCAGACATTTGTGCACCTTGTTAGTTAGAGATGTGCGGGCCGGGGCTATTAGGTCTTGAAGGCTTTTAGGCCTTGAATCTGTGTCTGGGTAGCATTGCTATGGCCATAGTAGTGTTGAGGTGAGCTCCTATAAACTCTGGAGTTTGTGTAGGCTCGAGTGTGGATTTTTGGTAATTTATGTGAAACCTGAAGTCAAGCAGCAGACAGATGATTATGTTGACCATACACTGGGTTTCCTGAAACAAAGTGCCCTTTATGAGGCAGTTGTCGAGATATGGGACTATTAATACTCCTTGATGGTGGAGGTGTGCAGTTACTACAGCCAGAGTCTTTGAAAAAACTCTCAGAGCTGTCGAAAGGCTGAATGGAAGGATGTGGTATTGATAGTGTTGATTACCGACTATAAAGCGTAAAAAGTGTTGTAATGTGGTTCATAATGTGGTTCGAGAGTCCTTCATGGATTGTAGGACTTTGTCAGTTTTGGCTGCAAAAAGATTGGTTTTATCAAAGGGGAAATCCTCCACCTTGTTCTGCAGTTCCCTATTTATGCCTGATGCTTAGAGCCAGGAGGCTCTGCTCATGATGATGGTAGTTGCCATGGTGCGAGCCACAATGTCCACCACATCCATTGCAGACTGTAAAGTGGTGCAGGCAATGGTGTGTCCCTCTTGAATTATACTGGTAAACTGTGATCTTTTTTGCTCTGGAAGGAACTGGGAAAGCTCTTGTAGCTAGACTTGTCACCTATACTCTCCCTAGATGAGCTCAGTGCTGGAGGCAGCAATTTTGCCAGAGAAACCTAGGTGTTCGCCTGTGCCTTATTGGATGGGAGTGATGACCAAAACTCAGTGACCAAGGGGTTAAACTTAGGTAGCTAGCAAAGCTGTTGGCGGGGAGCCAGAGAACAAATGGTCATACAGGATATGTCTAGACTACATGCCTCTGTCGCCAGAGGCATGTAAATTAGACTACGCGACATAGTCAATGAAGCAGGGATTTAAATATCCCCGGCTTCATTAAAATAAAAATGGCCGCCACGCTGTGCCAGCTCAGCTAATCGTTGGCACAACGCAGCAGTCAAGACACAGATCGGTCGACAGGGAACGCCTTTGTTGACCGATCCCTTATGCCTCGTGAAATGAGGTTTACCGGAGTGGTCAACAAAAGCTTCCCTTGTCAACCACGGCGCGTCCAGACTGCCCCGCTGTGCCGCCAAACAGCTGATCGGCACAGCGTGGTGGCCATTTTGATGTAAATGAAGCAGTGATTATTTAAATTGCCGCTTCATTTTCCTATGTCTAATAAACTCATCTACATGGCTCTGTCGATGGAGCCATGTAGCCTAGACACACCCCCAGTGTGCATATTCCTCTTTCATTGATAAAGGGGGCTTAACGGAATGAGCTTTTATGTGTAAAACTTTTACATAGTGAAAGACTGATTTATCTGGGGTTTTGCTCCCCTTCAGGGGTTGATTTCCTGGGTGCTATACCCTAGAACTGCATTCTCCCAGGGCTGAAGTGCTTCAGTGTCTGCATTGCTCTTCAGGGGGCAGTAACCTGAACTCTGTGCCTTGTCTAGGGGAGACCAGAGGATCTGGACCAGCAGGACAGGGTGGTGGGGAGCCCCAGAGAGCAAGAAGGCGGGATCAGTGGCATGATCAGCACACCTGGATATAATCCCAAAGGGTCTTCTGTGACTGCTTGCCACCCCACACCCCTCTCCTCAAACTCCCCTCCCCCCACATTTCTTAAAAATTAAAACATTTTAAGTTTTTTATAAAGGTTTTGTTTCTATGCGTCCATCAATTTTAAAAAAAGACCCTGTGACGGGGTGGACTAGACCCCGACGTCCCCTGCTGGAGGCTTTGCTCCACTCCGCCCCAGGGAGAAGAGCAAACTTTTTTGCCCACTGGATCCTGGATTTCTCAGTGAATGCTGCTTGTTAATGACACTTGTAGTCACTTATCTGCTGGGGCCTAGACTCAGAGTACAGACTAATTTCTCACATTGATATATGAACTAGCCATCCAATGGAAAGAATTTTCCACATTGAATCTGAACTGATGATCTAAAGATAAAAGAGTCCATCTCCTGCTACCACCTCCATTGGCTTCCACCCAAACTTATAGCAAACAAATTTCAAGAAGAAGCCATATAACACTTACTATGCAATTGTTGTTACAGTGATGACCTTTAGTTACTGACCCACATACAGGAAGGTGCAGAGCCATGTTGCCCAAGAGGGGTGGCCTGCAGGAATTATGCCCTGTGGGTGGAGTGGGATGAATAATCCATTCTGGAGCTCCTGAACATGCTGAAGAGCATGCCCATTCCTACTCTCCTTCAGCTCTTAGTGCTAAACCTCCACTAACCAGCAGCAACTGCAACTGTGTCCATTAACTGTATAGGCAGCAAAAGGGGGAACCCTCTTGTATCCTCTCATTCTCTTGCACATTTGTGCAGCAGCCAGACACAATGTGGCTCACAAGAAGAATAAAAAGGTCTCATACAGGACCTTCTTACCTGTCCCACAAGACTAATTGGACAAAGACCTGCCTTCAGCAGGTTACCTCAATTGCTACGAGTTGGTAAAGATGAAGGTGGAGTGTTGACATGAAATCCAAGTCTCTGCAAAAGAGAGGGAAAGATGAAGGTGGCTGGTAATGGGAAAGTCAACACTTTTCACCTTCTGCCATCATGTGTAGAAACCACCTCCACATAAAGCAGACTGCAATGTAATTATAGTTTAGATATCATCTTGATTTTTAAGTACAATAGCACCTCACAATGTAATACATCCCTTTTGCCCTTTCCTATTTTCATCCCCAGTAATATAAACTATAATATTTTCAGCAAAATCAAAGGCCCGCACAGTACAGTAAACTACAAAATGCAAGTGCCTCGTACTGTAAGTGGGCATGCACAAAAGTGATTGCATTAGGGATATAGTGAAGATATACCATTTTTAATAAGGCATACAGGCTCTACTGGGGTTCTCCGATAGTCAACAGCTGTCTGAGTCACTTTGTTCTGGATGACATATTGACCAAAAGTGTGTCTTTGATACTCAATGGAGGAAGAAGGTTTTATTCTTGCATAATAAGGACACAGAAGAATCTGACAGCAGCTTGTCCAAACAGCTGTGTTGACAGCATTCTCTGTGCAATGATGACAATTAATAATTGTGGTAAAAATTAAGCAAGGAGGATGAAACCAATCAGGGTATAAGCACAGTTTGAAAAACAAAACAACAAAACCTCCTAGCCTGTACAGATCAGTGACTTTCATGAATGCCAGTATTCCAGAAAGACATTTATTTGCAAGACTAAGGCTGAGATTTTCAAAGAAACTTATGGGAATCAGGTACTCAGCTCTGTTTATAGTTCAATGGGTTTTTGAGAGTCCAACTCCTTTAGGCTCAAATGAAAATCCTACTGTATATTCCCTTGTGTTATTATTCATAACTATTAACATGAACAATTTTAACTTTCAACTTCAGTTTAGAAAACCAAAGCAGTAAATGGAACAAAGTCACAAACTTGCAGTTTCCTGTCATGTCTATTCTTTTCTTATTCCTTTGCTGTGGTTAACAGCAGTGCTAGCTAATCACATTAATATGCCCTGGCTAGTTGTGTTTCTGTCACACTCCACTTACTGAATCATGCAATGGTTTGAATCTGCTACTGCTTCTAAATTACAGGACTGGACAGTTAGCTCAAGTTATACATTTTAAGACTTATGTTTTAAGATCCAGAGGTCCCAGGTTCCAATTGCTGACTCAACCAATGGTACAAGTAGGGCAGGTTTCCATGTATATTAAGGCTTCTTTATGCCATATGGCCATATAAAGGGGTTTTGGTGCCAATGAGAATTCAAGCCACTATGATGGATCTTCTGAAAACAGCTCCTCACTTTCACACATGTTGACTTCTCTTCTCGCTACCTTTGGAAGTCAGGTGTTCATGACTCTTTTATCAAACTCTGTTTTTCTTTCAGAATAAAGGGAAAAATGCTCCTTTCAAAATAGTCCCACTTTTCTTAGTGCCGATTCATAAGGCAAAACACCCTCTACAGTGTCTACATGAGAACTGCTTGATTTATTCATTGCAGCCAATTTATTCAGTGAGCTTTGTCCTTCAATTTGTGAATTGTTCATGAACAGCTCATTGAAAATGTATTCATTTTTCAAAGATTTTTGCTAGCCTATACCTAACTTTCATCAATAATCTTAGTCTTAAATAAGCAGAGTAAAGCAACAAGTCATCTGTGGCTACTTCCTGTCCATACCATTTCAAAGTACTTAGCTACAGAGTACACAAGTGATGTTGCTAATGTCTATAACACTGAGCTGACACTAGTCAGCTTGTGCTTGCCAGTTTCTTGACCAGTTTGACCTTTGTTGGCAGCTACTTTCTCCACATGGTTGTGGTAGATTAGCATGGGATCCATCTTCACTCTGAGAAAGGTTGGAATGGGGTCAAGTCAGTGTTCTTTGAAATGGCATGGACCGGAAGTAGCCACATTCAACTTGATGTCCAATGGAACACTGCAATGTGGTGCATCACTGGAACCCTTTAGTCGACCCCAACACCTTGGCTGCCATTGTGGTCATCCATTCACTGGGATGCCACAAAACGTTGGGAATTCCAGAGAATCATGGAAAATGAACATCTCATTAAGAGGAGTTTAACAACATTCCTAAACTCTGCTCCAAGTTGCACAAGCCCTTGTACCCAAGCATTTAATCTTCACTAATGCCACTTCAACTCTTATGAAGCTGGGAAAGCCAAATGGAGCTGACACCTCATAAAGGACCCATGCAGAACATCCTTGGCTTCAATCTCCCACAAGGCTCCTGAACAACTCAAAATCGCATCCACACAAACCATGGCAGAAGGGGATACTTGTGGCACAAAGGAAAAGTTAAGACTCCCAGTGTTCAACTGTGGTCACCCAGAACAGACCTCAGAACATATGACAGTGTATGATTCACAAATAGAAGGTTGCATCACAGCAATGCACTCTGCTACTCCTGATGCAATTATCTGGCTTAACCATTTGAATGTACATCAACCAGACAAAGAAGTAGAACAGTAACTATGTCCTGGTTTGGGTATTTTTCTGATTTAACCGTACACTTGTAAGCATGTGACTAGGCAGCTTATATAAGTGACTTATATTGAAATTTGGAAATTAGCTGAGTGTTCAGGTGCTTTTATTTGTAGTACATTTCTTGAATAATAATGTCACTAACATTATTTGCTATCTTATTGGGGTGATCCTCTAGGTAACTTTTGTCTTTATCGTCTACAAACTGGTTTTAAAAAGTTACTTAAATGTTCCAGGGATGACACCCTAACTCCACTGAACTCAAAATTAAAACTCCTGGCTTCAGTAGGGCCAGGGTTTTGCACTTGGATATGAATGCAACCACACTCCAAATTTCTTAGATCATGTTTTATTTCATTCTAAAAAATAGAATCTGAGCCACATACGAGAGTACTTTAAAAACAAGCAAGCAAGCAAGCAAACAAACAAACATACATACATTTTGGAACATTTAAAATGGTAGTACATCTTTTATATTTAGAGCACGGGAATAATAGTAAGAAATTTGTTATGTTTCTTCACCTTGGCTAAGTCACAGCAGATAATTCCAGAAGCCAGCATCTTCTGACTCCTTAGCCCATTCTAGGCAGGCATAAACAATGTGCTAATGCAGCTGTTTGAAGGGAGAGAAGCTGTGTTTTTTCAGGGCTAGAACAAGGAAGTGACAGACATTGAGATTTAAGTGACAGTGTATGATATTGGGAGCCACAATTAAAAGTCATTATGGGTTTCACAGAACAAATTATCATTGCACACCACTCTTCATGAAAATATTAACAGACCAATATTGAAACAGTGACTTGATCCACAGGTGGGTTAGAGGGTGGGAAGGATTGACTCAAAAACACCAGAAGAAAAAAAAATTCTGAACTAAGCTGAGTTGAACAGGCTAATAAAAAAGAAACAAAACTTGGCATAGACAGCAACTTGGGTACTGGCATTAATGTACAGCGAGGACAATTGACTTGAACTGCAACATTTTTCCTCAGTGTTTAATCAGACTTTGGCTTGAAAAAGTTTGGATGGGGTTTCTGTTCTTCTATTTTTCCTCTCCATCTTCTGCACACATTTGGATCTGCAGAGACGTGTGACACCAAGCAATAGACCCCCTCCAAAATGTTCACTTTTTTGATTGTATCCCTTTGGTATACATGGTCATGCCAATTTTCTTCAACAATTTGATCTAAGGAAGTGGGTCTGGCCCATGAAAGCTCATCACCTAATAAACCATCTTGTTAGTCTTTACAGTGCTGCATAGTCCTGTCTTTTGTTTCAGCAAGACCAGACTAACACAGCTGCATCTCTGTTACTAAGGTTGATCAAGCCATCCTACTTTCTCCACTTCTCCACTTCCTACTTCTCCACGTAGGCACCAATGATATTGCCAAGAATAACCTTGAGCACGGGTCACTGCAGACTACATGGTTCTGGGAAGAAGGATAAAGGAGTTTGAGGTGAAAGTTGCATTTTCATCCATCTTTCCTGTTGAAAGAAAAGGAGAGACCACTGAATTATGGTTTAGGTAGCTATCCCCTGGAGAACTTAGTTTAAAGCCTTTCTCAGTAGGTTAGCAAGCGTGCCTGTGAAGCTATTCTTCCCTCTCTTCATTAGGTGGATCCAAACGAATCCTAGAAATCCTTGTTCCTGGAACAACTTCCCTTAGGGTATGTCTAAACTACAGCATTAATTCGAGTTAACTTAATTCGAAATAGTTAATTTGTTTAATAGAAAAATGCTATTTCGAAATAGCGCATCCACATTGAGCGGACCCTGAACCGAAGTTAAGGCTGGCCGGAACCGGTGCCAGCAGGGCATCAGGTTAGGACTTAATGTGTGGGGCTGCTGCCTGAGGCTAACTGAGCTCCGTGCTTAAAGGGAAAACATGGACAGATGACTAGGGAGGAGTATAAAAACATTGCTTGAGCATGCACAGGGGTGTAATCAGGAAAGCTAAAGTGCAGTTGGAAATGCATCTAATAAGGGATGTGAAGGATAACAACAAGGGTTTCTACAGGTCTGTTAGAAACAAGAAGGTCAGGAAGAATGGGACCCTTAGGGTGCATCTACACTGCACTGTTATTTCGAGATAACTAGCATTATTTCAAAATAACAATGCAAGCATTTGTACAGCCATTCTGTTATTTCAAAATAATTTCAAAATAATGGACGGCTTATTCTGAAATCTGTAAACCTCATTCTATGAGGAATAACACCTATTCCGAAATAGCTATTTTGAAATAAGGCGTGTGTAGACGCTCCATTGCTGCTATTTTGAAATAGCCCCTAACCAGGGCCATTCTAAGTTTTTCCTCCCCAGTGCCTCCTGTGGTTCCAAATCGAGATAGTACATCTATATTAGGGAAGCCTGCCTCATACTCATTTTGAGGCTTCCCTGCAATGTAGACATGCTATTTTGAAATAAGAGTGCAATGTAGATGTACCCTTACTGAATGGGGAAGGCAACCTAATGACAGATCATGTGGGAAAAGCTGAAGTTCTCAAAGCTTTTTTGTCTCAGTCTTCACAGATTAGGTCAGCTCCCAGACTGCTGACTGGGCAGCACAGTATGTGGAGGAGGTAGGCAGCCCTCAGTACTGAAAGAACAGGTTAAGGACTATTTAGAAAGCTGGACATGCACAATTCCCTGGGGCTGGATCTAATGCATCCAAGTGTGATGAGAGAGCTGGCTGATGTAATTGCAGAGCTAATGTAATAGCTGCGTAATTGATCTTTGAAAACTCTTGGCGATCAGGGGAGGTCTTGGACGATTGGAAAAGGGCAAATGTAGTGTCCATCTTTAGAAAGGGGAAGGAGGAGGATCCGGGGAACTACAGACTGGTCAGCCTCACCTCAGTCCCTGGAAAAATCACAGAGCAGGTCCTCAAGGAATTAATTTTAAAACATTTGGAGGAGAGGAAGGTGATCAGGAATAGTCAACAAGTATTCACCAAAGACAAGTCATGCCTGACCAACCTGATTGCCTTCTATGATGATATAACTGGCTCTATGGATATAGGGAAAGCAGTGGACGTGATATACCTTGACTTAAGCAAAGTATTTTTGCTGGCAAATTAAAAAAGCATGGCCTGCATGAATCGAATATAAGGTGGATAGAAAGCTGGCTCAATTTTTCAGATCAATGAGTAGCGATCAACAGCGCAATGTCTAATTGACAGCCAGTATCAAGCAGTTTTAGTCCAGGGGCTGGTTTTGTTCAACATCTTCATTAATTATCTGGTCTGGATAAGGGGCAGGTTTTCACCCTCAGCAAGTTTGTGGATGACTCTAAGCTAGAGGGAGAGATAGATATGCTAGGGTATAGGGCTAGGGTCCAAAGTGATCTAGATAAATTGGAGGATTGGGCCAAGAGAAATCTGCTGAGGTTCAACAGGGACAAGTGCAGAGTCCTACAGTTAGGATGAATAGCTGGGAACTGACAAGCTAAGCAGCTCTGCAGAAAAGGACCTGTAGATTACAGTGGATGAGAAGTTGGATATGAGTCAACAATGTGCCATTGCTGCCAAGAAGGTTAATGGCATATTGGGCTGCCTTAGTAGAAGCATTTCCAACAGATTGAGGAAAGTGATTATACCCCTCTAATCAGCACTGATGAGGCCACATCTGGAGTATTGTGTCCATTTTGGCCTCCCAGCCCAGGTTTCAGAGATGAACCTCTAGCACCTACACTGCTGGGTTTGATGTTGTAAGCATAAAACCTGTGAGGTCAAGTCTGTAGACCCAGAGACTCATTGCTGTCTGTTTGTTTGTTTATTTGTTTGCAGTTTAGAAGATCCAATATGTCTCATTATGTGTCAGACAGAATCTAATACTTAATATAGTTCTCACACATACAGAATGGGAAGCGACTGTCTAGGAAGGAGTACTGCAGAAACAGGGGCAGATGAGAGTGCCGTGGGGCCCAGGAACTTTCTAGATGGTACTGGGTCCTGCCATGAGGGCAGGAGACTGGACTCAATGACCTCTCGAGGTCCCTTCCAGTTCTAGTGTTCTATGATTCTGACAAACTCCATTTTATTACTGTATTTTACTTAATGTGCATATCTGAACACATGCATGTGTGAATATCTTTGTGAATATCTGTCCATACTCCATGTTAGGTTTGACATGTGTGATTCATTACATGACTTACTGCTGATCTGTCTCTGAGAGACAGTGGTTTTGTATGTGCACAGAAAGAGAACATACCACCGGCTCTGCTCATCAGTGGAGTAAGAAGGCATGTGTTGAGTTCTAAAGCAGGAGAAAAGAGTATGCAAAGGCTAGCTCCATGCAAGGTATGGATTTGAAAAGTGGCTGGACAAGAATTGCGTTATTCTGCTACAGGATTTTGTACTCTGTGAGGATCTTGAAGCCCTTCCCCCCTGTTCTGTCGATTGATTTGAAGAGGCTCTCTTACCAGAATGTCTTCTTAGCCTGCAACGTGTTTATGTTCTAGTTCATTGGTGCAATCTGTTCTGTTCTTCTATCCTAGGCAGCCCTCAAAGCACTGGAGTAAAACAAAGTTTGGCAAGTCAGTGACAAGCATCTGGCTCACAAACATCTGGAAGGGGGAGAAAAAAAAGACCTTTTCTGAAAGCTCTTTTGGTTCTCAGAAAACTGAGGTTGGGCTTACCTTCTTGTTCCCCCTTCCCAGCGAGCCACTTTCACACGCACTATATTATTCTTTTTATCAGGCAAGACAGCAGCATTTGGAACATTTCAAACTGATATGTTAATCACCGAGAAACAATTTGTGATTTTTATGTGGTGGGTCTATACTTAACTGCTGAACACTCATCCAAAATTATAATACAAGCAAAAGGCTATGAAACCACAACCATCATCTATAAGCCTGGTATCACAGAGACAGCTACTCAGCCTGAGTCTCATATGGCTTTTCCTTTTTATCTTAGTTTAAAACAGCTGCTGAGGCAGGATCCTTTCACCAGAGACACTCAACATACCTCAACAATATGCCATGGGACATAAGTAATATCTAACAATGATTTTTCAGCTATTCAGATGAATCCTTAAGCTCTAATGTACAGTATATTGTTATGTGCCTGTGAGACTGTTTTCTGTGAGCTGCACCTTTAAGCATAACATTTGCTCCTTTAACCAATCTGCAAGGACATTCCCTTTCTCACTAAGGGTGCATCCACACTGCTAGCTCGAAATAAGCTATGCAATTTGAGCTACGCAAATGGCATAACTTATTTGGAACTTATTTTGAGATAGTCTATTTTGAAAAGTTCCTTAATACTCATGGAACGAGGTTATCAGGACGTCAGAATAACACACCCGTTATTTTGATTGCATTTCAAAATAACGGGCATGCTATAAAGATGCGGCAAATACTATTTCGGGATACAGGATATCTTCCAAAATAGTGCCGCAGTCTAGACATACCCCAAGTTGTCTGATTTGACATGGTGAATCACACACACTGGCTACGTCTAGACTGGCCCCTTCTCCGGAAGAGGCATGCTAATTTCTAACTTTGGAATAGGGAAATCCGCGGGGGATTTAAATATCCCCCCTGGGATTTAAATAAACATGGCCGCTGCTTTTTTCCAGCTTGGGGAAAGCCGGAAAAGAGTGTCCAGACTGGCGCGATCCTCCGGAATAAAGCCCTATTCCGGAGGATCTCGCAAGTAGGAATAAGAGATCCTCCAAAATAGGGCTTTATTCCGGAGGATCACGCCAGTCTGGACGCTCTTTTCTGGCTTTTCCCCAAGCCGGAAAAAAAGTGGCAGCCATGTTTATTTAAATCCCGCGGGGGATATTTAAATCCCCCGCGGATTTCCCTATTCCAAAGTTAGAAATTAGCATGCCTCTTCCGGAAAAGGGGTCAGTCTAGACGTACCACTGTGTTATGTCATGGAGGTAGCTTTATCTCAGTTGATTCTAAAAATAAAAGTGATCCAGATTGAAAGTACTTAAATGATCTTTGTCTACAGAGAAACATAATATATATCTGCAACTGAAATCAGGTTTCAGAGTGTAAATCTTATCAAACATGGAGCAATTGAATTGCTGTCTGCAATAGTCACATCTTCAAATCTCTATCTCTCAAGCCATTATAGGATAGGAGTAACCTTCCTTAAAAGGTGGGCTTAGTGGCACCACATGGTCTGATATAATCTCTGTAGTTTTCGGCCATTTGAATTGTTACTAATCTGCATAAAAGTCTAGTCAGCAAAACAAGTTTAAATGTTACACTATTATAGTCTGTGTTATGCAGGAGGTCTGATCATAATGATCCCTTCTGATCTCAGAATCTAGGAATTTATGAATTTAGAAATAAGAGAACAGAATATTACACCCCAACCTCAGACTTTACACTACTCTTTTTGCATCTTAATGAGAAGTAGTGCAGTTGAAAGATGAAATATTAAGTTGTCCTTGGATCCTTGGTTATGGGATGTTTGCCAAACTCTCCTGAAATAATTGAGAGTAGATGGAAAAATTGTCTCATAATCTGGTCATGTGAGTGATGAACAAGAGCTCTTTCTGTTTCAGCTCATTAAAAATTAACAACTACAAAAACAATAATGATCGATCAGGACGCATAATGGGCTGAGAGTTACTAACAAACAAGCAAATAAATTAATGAAAAATACACAGTTGACATATTTAATCATGTTCCTAAGTTCTTCTGCTTCCTTGCTGCTAGCATTGGTGTTTGTCCAGTTGCCAATGTTCTACTAGAAGGTCAACAATTCAATGGGGATTGTACAAGGACTGGCACTTGGCCCTATATATCTCTGTTTCCCAAAGCCAAGTAAGAATTATTCAATGGTCTCTAAATAGGGACAGTACTTATTGAAGACATTGTGCATACCAAGACAACATGACAGGTAAGACATTATTGTTTATTCTAAAGATCCACTCCAGCTTAACAAGAAGTTACGGTGGGCTGGATGCTGGAATCACTGGGGCCATGTCTATACTAGGAAACGATTTTGAAAAGACTAAATTTGACTTAATAACTTCCTATTTATCAACTTCAAAATTAGCCTGTCTTCACTATGGGAAAGCCTTGAAATTAGTTAGAATTAGTCCAAAATAGCAAGCTCATCTTGAAGGGAACCTGCCTCAGACTTAGAGGGTATGTCTACACTAGCCCCCTAGTTCGAACTAGGGAGGCTAATGTAGGCATTTGAAGTTGCAAATGAAGCCCGGGATTTAAATATCCTGGGCTTTATTTGCATCTTCCCGCCCAGTCGCCATTTTTAAATTCCACTAGTCCGAAGTAACTGCCCGCGGCTACACGCGGCAGTGAAACGGCAATTCGAACTAAGTCCTTAGTTTGAATTAATTGTTACTCCTCATGGAATGTTACTCCTCATGGAATGAGGCGTAACAGTCAATTCGAACTAAGGATTTAGTTCGAATTGCTGTTTCACTGCCACGTGTAGCCGCGAGCAGTTACTTTGGACTAGTGGAATTTAAAATGGCGACCAGACAGGAACCTTCTTGGAACTCTGTGAGTGACTCACCCCTGCCCTCAAGTGACAGGACACCAGCATGAGACCCGCCATCCCCGTGCAAAAGCGTGTGGCCTTCGCCCTGTGGAAGCTCGTCACACTGGGCAGCTACCACTCCTTCGGAAACCAGTTTAGTGTGGGGAATTCTGCAGTTGGGGCCACACTTGCTCAGGTAGCCAAAGGCAACAAACACATGTGCTACGGAGGGTTGTCACTCCTGGCCACGTGGACACCATCGTCAATGGCTTTGCTACTATGGACCTCCCCAACTGTGAAGGGGCCACAGATGGAATGCATATCCCCAACCTGGTGCCTGACCTCCAGGCCTCAGACTTTATCAACAGGAAGGGGGACTTCTCCATGGTGCTGCAGGCCCTCATGGATCACAATGGTCGCTTCACCAACATCAACATCAGATAGTTGGGAAATGCGCACAATGCCTCATCTTCCGGAACTTCTGCCTCTTCCAAAAGATGCATGCTGGCTCTTTTTCCCAGACCTCACCATAAGAGTCAGAGAGATGGACATACCCGTAGTGATCCTGGGCGACACAGCCCACCTCTTGCTCCCCGGCTCATGAAGCCCTATACAGGCAGCATGGACCCCAGCAAGGAAGAGTTCAACACCAGGCTGGTCAGATGCCACATGGTCATGGAATGTGTGTTCAGGCATTTAAAGGGGCAGTTCAGGAGTCTCCTCACTGGATGCGTAGATTTTTCGACCCAGTAAGTCGGTCTTTTTAGCCTCCCTGTTCTTAGGAGTGGCCATGGGCTGTCCCTGCCTCTTGCTCTGGTTGACTGCCTGAACTACTAAAGGGGGAGGGTGGGAGAAGAGGTGTTCATTACCCTCCTGGGGGTCAAAATACCTCTGTTCTGCCCACTTATCGGTGGGCGGGATGGACGCTGGGGTTTGCCACAAGGCTGCCGAGATCTTGGCTACTGTCTTGTTGATCGGCAATGCCACCCTGGAGGGACTGTCTGCGTGCAAGATGTCAACGGCTGGGTATGAGTCCTCAGAGACCTTGTCCACCTGGACTCCCAGACTTTGGGCCAGGCGGCGGAGGAGGTCTTGGAGGGCCCTGGCATCCATGGAGGGCATGGAGGGTGCAGAGTCGGCCAAAGCCTCGTCAGGGGAGGAGGACAACGACCCCTTTGCCATATCACCCACAGGGGAGTCTGTATGGCTTGGATCGTCCAAAGTGGCCATGGAAGGAGCGGAGAGAGGTTGGCTAACTGGAGCTGCGCTCTCCCTTGGGCCTGGAAATAACTGGCCTGGAGGTAGCGAGTGGGCTGACGTCGGGGACTAGACCAAAGGAGTCACCAGTGGAGGGACTTGTGGACCTGATGTGACAGAAGCCGGTCTAGGAGGATTCACACCCTGGCCCTGATGGTAGGCTCAGCGGGACCAAAAAGGCCACTGTCCGGATGGCTGGGGCAGCCATGTCTGCTGGACCATCGGTACGGGGATCAGCTAAGCCCACCTGTTGCTGGTACCGATGTGGAGAAGTACAGTGCCGGGACCGGTGCCGGGAGTGGGAGCGATGTCAGGAATGGGACTGAGCCTCGTGAAGACCATGCAGACGCCGCGTCAGAATCGGAGGAGTACTCCGAGGCGGTCCATGGTGATGCCGATGCCGATGTTGATTGTCCTGCGGCGTGCCGAGACATGGCTTCCAGCTTGCCCCGGTGCCGAGGTGGAGGAGGCAGCATGGCCGAGACAGGATCCCTCACGGTAGGTGCCGTGGTATCAGGGGCCGGTAGCGGTGCTGGGTGGGTAATCTGCATCACGTCCGGTGCCGGATCCGTTGCTGGTGCCGGTGGCATCAGCACTGGCTTGACAGTAGCCGGTGCCGGGGGAGGTGTCGCGTGTGCCACATGGCTTTGCCGCACCTTGTGCACTGTTTCGCCTGGCACCCTAGGAGGGGAGCGGTACTAGGCATCCCCGTGCCGTCTTGAGAGTGCCGGAGTTGGCAGTGGGGAGGGAGAAGAGTCTATAAGGATCCTTGCTGCCTCTAAAGGCTCTGGGCTGGACGGGTCCGGGAGGTCCTCTGAAGGACTCACATCCCTCCAGTGGGAAGAGCAGTCACCCAACCTAGAAGGCCAGGGCTCTGGACTGGCTGGCGCTGCGTGCCACACTGTAGAGCACATGGAGGGCACGTGCCTGGGCAGTGACCAACCTGTGTTAGGCCTCCTCTTCCATATCAGTACTGGCAACTGGGAGCAAAGTCTGGCCCTGTGCGGTACTGGGGAGGCAAGGTGTGCGGAGCTGTCACATACCGAGGCCGGTGCGCTGTTGGAGCTTGGCGCTGAGTCCGGTGCCAGTGCCGGAGCTGGTGCTGGCCGGAGTGCCGCCTCCATCAGGAGTGCCTTGAGCCGCTACGCATGCTCTCGTTTGGTCCTGGGCTTAAACGCTTTACAAATCTTGCACGCGTCTGTAATGTGCGATTCTCCCAGGCACTTCAAACACGATAAGTGTGGGTCAACAACCCGTTCTAGACTTGTTGCACTTCTTGCAGGGCTTAAAGCCTTGCGCTCCACAGCAGGGTAAAAAGAAAACTACAAATGAAAGTCTTTAACTAAATTAACAGGTACTTAACAGAAGACTGCTGACAAGCAGGGCCGGATGGAGGCATGGGTGAACTGGGCAGCTGCCCAGGGCTCCAACCAATGAGAGGCGCCTGATAGCAGCTCTAAGGGGCACGCAGCGTCCCTTACAGCTGCCATCAGGCGCTGCATGCCCAGCTCCCGCAGCGCCAACCTGCCCGCGGCACCGGCCAGCAACGCCCTTCCCCCACGGATGCGGGGCCCTACACGGCTCAGCGCACGTGCCAGTAGCTATGGCCGAGCCGGACTGGGCCGCGCATGCGCCATGTGCCCTGGGGGCAGGCCCTGGGCTGCGCGCCAGTGACTGTAGCCGGGCCGCACATGCGCAGTACGCCCCAGGGGCGGGCCTGCGCACCCTAGGCAGTGGGCCTGCTCCCCACGGGCGGGCCCACACATGTGCCATGCGCCTGGGGGCGGTGTCACGTGCTCGTGCCTGGGGCTCCAGAATACCTCAGGCCGGCCCTGCTGACAAGAAAAGAACAGTGAAGAGAATGACTCGAAGATGAGCTGAGGGTTGTTCCAATGACCGTCACGGTGGTAAGAAGGAACTGAGTGGATGAGGGGGCTAACAGGGGTATATATGGGCTGATATGTCGGCGCCATTCCAGGGGGCTCCTGCTGGCCCTAAGGGTACTGCTGAGGGAAAAGTCTCCGACGACGCATGCACACTGTGCGCACACAGGTATATTGGAATGCACATGAGCAATGACTCGAAGAAGAATTAGTGTTATTCTGGATGAAAAGCAGGAGTAGAGATTTCAAATTAAGCGACCTGTTAGTTTGAAATAACAGGCTTGGTTGTGTGGGTGCTTCGCTTATAAATTCTATCTTGGACGGGAGCATTATTTCGAAATAAAGTCCTAGTGTAGACCAGAGCTGGGTGAAATTCACCAGATCACAAAATACACAACTGTCAGCACAGGTTTATGGTAGCTTAAAAAAGGCTGTGGCAGTTTGACACTGTGACTTCCTTTAATCATTGTTATTACATAGGTTTGGTCTGAGGCCTTCAGAGAAGCTCTTTTCAACCACCCATCTCTGTTTATTCAGCCCACAGCCCTTATCCTCACTGCAATCATTGATTGTGCACAGCTGATGCAATGCCTTCCTCACTGGACTGTGTTCAGAAAGAAGAGGGAGTGTATTATTGTGCTGACTGTTGTGTACTTTGTTATCTTTACAGATGCCCTTATACTCTGTTGTGGGGTGCACTTGGGCTGGGATAATCTGGCCTACTGATGGGCCAACACTCTGCATATGATAAGTTCAAAATGACAGTACTTTAAGGCATGCATGGTATCTAGCTAAGAAACATGCATGGAGCCAAATTCTGGCCCTGATCTGAGGGTAAATCTACACTACAGTGAAACATCTGTGGCTGGCCCTTGTCAGCTGGCTCGGGCTTTCAGGGCTCAGGAACTGTTTATTTGCAGTGTAGACATTCAGGTTCAGACTAGAATGTAGGCACTGGGACCACACAGTGTGGGAGAGTCCCACAGATTACACTGCAGCCCCCTACTCCAAGCCCCAGGAACCCAAGTCAGATCATACAGGCCAGCCACGGGTTTTTAATTGCAGTGTAGACCTGCCCTGAGTAGCTAAAGCTCCATGGCATTGTGCAGTTCTGGTTCACAGAGGTTTGCTGAAACCTTTATGTTCTTAGGGAGGAATCGGCACCATGAGTTTTACTTCAGTTTGAGTTCTAAGCTTGAATGACCCAATTTTTTAAAAGAAATCCTCTCTTGAAGCTTGGCTAAATGTTTGTCAAATCTGAACCAAAATCCCAAACCATGCATGTGGTTTCACAAACCTCTGCAATGTAGACCGACTCAAACTCATATAAGCTTCTGAAGGCAGAAGATACCATCTCATCGCCACCGGGGAGTGACTCAACTTATATGGTGCGTGGCTAAATAACCATTCCCCACTCATGAAGACATAAAGCTGCATAGTCACAGTGCTCCCAGATTCAACCAGCTCCCAAATGGTGATGAGCGAACACCATTCACAAGTTCTTCAGCCTCTCTGGGTTACAGTCACACACAAGCTGTGAGTTACAGTCACACACAAGCTGAGCTGTCAAGCTGTCCAGAGCAGAGCTGCTTTTTAAATGGCTTTGAAGAGTGTTGCCAAGAAGCATAGTCACATTATTTAAAGACCTTTTGAAAAGATCCCCCCGTTTAGTATACTCTTGGCTAGTAGTTTCATTTGAGGAAAAAAGCTGCTATATTTCTTACTGACATTATTTAAAATCCTTTTAAGTAGCAGTTCCTCTTCTTTACCCAAGCGATTGATACCTGTGATAAGATTAACATTTCTGAGGTGGGGATGTGGAAAAAGACTGCTCCTTAAAAGGATCTTAAATAATGGAGCAACAATATTTCATAACAACTTGGTCTAAAAGCCATTTTCAAAAAGGAAAAACCAGATGTACTTTCATGGCATGTCTCTTCTTCCTGATGCTTGCCCCACTAGCTTGGATAGCAACACATGCCCTGTGCTGCTTCATTCAAACATAATGAAACTAATGGAATGTCCCTGCAGAGTAAAGCTACATTTTCAAAAGTGACACGTGATTCAGAAATCTATATGGATTTACTTGTGCAAAGGGACTTCCAAAATGGTGCTTGGGGAGCTAGCTGTATGGCTTTCATTAGTTGCTTTGAAAAATGACCTTCAGGGACCACTCAGTAGAAAGAAAAATGCCTGAAAAGCACAAATAAACAATACTGGAGTCAATGGAGACTTTTACTGCTAGATCACAGGCTGAAGTTCTAGCCTAGAAAGAGTGGGCTAACCAGAAAAAAAAAAATGTTGGCATAGAGTTACATGTGCACAAAACAGAAGACTTTATTTCAGATCTGTCAAGCAGACACCTTTCACGGTACTGGAGTGACCTAACACCTTCCTCAACATCAATGAAAAACCTGGAGTGAAAATTTTGGACACATTGAAAATAATGGCAAATGAAGTCAACCATTGGCTTTAGTAAAGTCATGATTTTACCCCTCCTTTTTGGAAACTGTGGGTATGTCTACACTACAGCACTAATTCGAACTAACTTAATTCGAATTAGTTAATTCGAACTAAGCTAATTCGAATTAGTGCATCTAGACCTAAAAACAAGTTCGAATTAGCATTTTGCTAATTCGAACTAGCATGTCCACATTGAGTGGACCCTGAACCGAGGCTAAGGATGGCCGGAAGCAGTGCCGGCAGAGCATCAGTTTAGGACTTAGAGTGTGGAGCTGCTGTCTCAGGCTAGCCAAGGGCTGTGCTTAAAGGGACCCGACCCCCACCCCGGACAGACAGTTCTCAGGGGTTCCCCGCTTGCAAAGCAGTCCTGGCTTGGAGTGCCCTGAGTGCCCACACTCAGCACATCACAGCACTCGGCCATCAGCCCGGCTGCACTTGCCGCAGGCTGCCATCCGGGGGGGTTAACTGGGGGATTGCAGGAGAGCTTCCACCCCGAGGAGCCCGCAGAGCCACTCCAGTCCTCCCCATCGGGGGATCGTACCCCATTCCTCCCTCACCTCCTTCCACTTACCCCTCCCTAGTCCCCCTTCCTGATGTACAAAATAAAGGACACGTGTGTTCAAAAACAGAAATTCTCTTTATTGAACAAAACTCGGGGAGACTGGGAAAAGGAGGTGGGAGAGAGGAAGAGAGAGGGTGGGAGAGGGGAGGGCAACTAAAATGATCAGGGGTTTGGCACAGGTCCCATATGAAGAGAGGCTAAAGAGACTGGAACTTTTCAGCTTAGAAAAGAGGAGACTGAGGGGGGATATGATAGAGGTCTATAAAAGCACGAGTGGTGTGGAGAGGGTGCATAAAGAAAAGTTCTTCATTAGTTCCCATAATAGAAGGACTAGAGGACACTAAATGAAATGAATGGGTAGCAGGCTTCAAACTAATAACATAAAGTTCTTCTTCACAAAGCAAATAGTCAACCTGTGGAACTCCTTGCTGCAGGAGGCTGTGAAGGCTACAACTAGAACAGAGTTTAAAGAGAAGTTAGATAAATTCTAACCTCTGTTTGTGAAGGCTGGAGATGGATGGCACGAGACAAATGACTTGGTCATTGTCTTCAGTCCATCCCCTCCAGGGTCTCTAGTGTTGGCCGCTGTTAGCAGACAGGCTACTGGGCTAGATGGACCTTTGGCCTGACCCAGTACGGCCATTCCAAGCTCAGGGTCGGGGGTCTCACTGGACCACCCTGATTTTCATGCAAACCTGCTCCTGGGTGGCCAGGCTGGCAGCTCTCCTGCCGTAGATGGCCACCTTCCTGTGCCTAGTGCGGAGGTCATGGATGAGGTCCACGATTTCTGCACTAAACGAGGTGGGTGTCCGCCTTTTGCGGACCTGGGCAGACTCCCGGGAGCCACCAGCCTGGTCCCGGGAAGAGGCGGAGGGCTGGGTGGCAGTGGGTGGCTGGTTCGTGCCATGCCAGGTGCAGGGTCTGCTGGCTGGGTGTTGGTAGGCTTGCACCTGGCACGGGCACCATAGCTAGTCTGTGCCCCTTTAAGGGCTCTGGGGCCGGGAGGGGGGCAGAGGAGTTTCCCTGGTGGTGCCCAGAGTGGCCACCAGGGAAAGCTGGGGAGGGCTAGCCTCCCACTAGTTCGAATTAAGTGGCTACACAGCCCTTAATTCGAACTACTTAATTCTAACTAGGCGTTAGTCATCGTAGAATGAGGTTTACCTAGTTCGAATTAAGTGCTCCGCTAGTTCAAATTAAGTTCGAACTAGTGGTTTACCTGTGTAGCGCCTATCAAAGTTAATTCGAACTAACAGCTGTTAGTTCGAATTAACTTTGTAGTGTAGACATACCCTGTGATAGTAAGAGTTCTCATGCTGCTCAAAATCTACCAGGGACAAAGTGTCAAATGAATTCCCACAATAAAGGAAACAATAAATAAGAGTAAAGGAGGAAGCTTGAAATGATGGGAGATCATTTAAATATATACAAATAATGTAGCTATTACACTTTCATTATCCACTCTTGCTTAAGCCAATTATTTAAGCAACAGAAAAATGGGGTAAGAGGAGACGGGTGCAGAATGAAGATAAATGTGGTTCTTTGTAATGAAGAAATCCCTTGAAATAAGAAGTAACTGAACAGTATTGTCTATGCCTCTTTTGTTACGTATGCGGCATGCTGTCACGAGGCAGCCATTTGTCAGCTACGTATCTCCAGAGATGGCTATTTCTAGGAGTATTGCTGCTCTGGTTAAGAACTTTTAAAAGCTCTAAGTTGTCATTATTATTACTATTATTTATAGTATTTCCATAGTGTCTGGAAGCCCCAGTCTCAAACTAGGACACCACTGTGGTTGGTGCTGTACAAATGCAGAACAAGATGGCTTTCTGCCCAAAAGAGCTCAAAATAAAAGTAAAGTTAACTGATTTGTTCAAGCCCAAAAGTAGCCTTTCCATTTGCAACTTTATTTGTGTGTGTGCAAAATTTTGGGCATAAAACCTCTTTTAGATTTGCATGCATGCAAATATTATTTGTGTATGCAGATTGGTAGTACTTTTCTAAAACCACCTCTGATGTTGAGGGCAGGGTAGTGGGGGAGGGTCTTCAGTTTTATTTGTTCAGTTTTAAACACCTATATCAAAATGTTCAAAATTGGAGGCCTGAAGTAAGGTAGTTCGATTTATGCACCTAAATAGGTGGCCTGAGTTGCCAAGTTTCTGGGTCACTGATGTAAGGAGGAGCTGTAGGTGCTGAACAATTCTGAAAATCAGGCCTGTTGCTCACAGGCCACAATATCGCTTTTAGGTGTCAAAGCCCAGGCCTTGTCTTCACTGAAATTGCTGCTCCGGGTTTCTGTGGACTGTGTCTCCTGTGTCCTCTCTGCTCACCCTGTTGTCAGCCAGGTGGTCTGGAGAAGAAAACATCCTGACGGGAATGCAGATGGGACAAAAGAGAGGCCTGGGGATTTGGCAAAGGAAGTTGCCTAGAAACTGGCAGGTGGGGATGAGACTGATTGTTAGAGCCAGAGCGAGAGTGGGAGAACTGTGACTGGCTGGACAAAGAGATTCCTGGAACAAGAGTCCAAACCGTGTGTGTGTAGTGGGGGGGGGGGGGAGGGAGGGGAAACTAGGACTGGGTAGGCACGCAGACTAAGACTAGCATAAAGAGCCCAGTATGGCGGAGAGTGGGGCTCACTGGTGTCATTTCCATATGAGCTCCAGACCCGGAGCACCCACAGGGAAAAATTAGTGAGTGCTCAGCACCCACAAGCAGCCAAGCTCCCCGCTCTCCCTAGTGCCTCTCACACACCTGCAGCCCCACTGGCCAACTCCTGCACCTCCTTCCCAGTGCTCTGGGAGGGAGGAGGAGGAAGAGGAGTGAGAATGGGTGCTCTCAAGGGAGGAGGTGGGGAAGAGGTGGAATAGAGGTGGAACAGGGGCTGAGCAGGGGCAGAAAGAGGCAGGGCCAGGCTTAGGGGAAGGGATAAAAAGAGGGCAGGGCTGGGGATGAGTGTTGGGGGTTGCGCAGCCCCAGCTGGAGAGGACGTTGGCACCTATGGAGGGGCTGCCTAGGCAAGGCGATTGAGGTAAGGAGATGGGGACAAAGAAAGAAAGGGCTGAGGACAGGCACAGGCTTGAGAGAATAGGATGGAATGAGCTGCGGTCACTAGAGCACATTCCCTTTTAGAACCTGGAACTGAGCTCTCAATTCCCAAGTCTCACCATTCCTCTGCTGTCCATAAAAAGTTCTGAAGCTCACTGGCAAAGTCTCTCTCTCATCCCCCTCTAGAGTTGTTCACAATAGATGATGACAACCTAGTACTGGGACCAATTACTTCATCAGCTAAAGTGGCAGAGGTTTGTGTAGTATTCCAACCCAGTGGGTGAACCGTGCAGTGTCCATATGTTGTCACACAACATAGTTTATTTTTCTTTCAGTTTTCTTTTTAGAAAATCTAGCAAATGCCACTCAACAGTGTTCCACAAACAGTCTTAAAAGAAGATTTCAGTTGCAAAGACAACTGTTCAGAAATCAGGAAACGCTGGCATGTGCAAGTGTGTCTCCATTATAAGACAGTCATTAATTATATGCTTACAGGCTATTTTTTCCCCAGGACTGCCTCATTCAGCACACAAGCTGGACCTGCTCTGGGGAGCAACCAGGACTATGTAGTGATAGAAGCTGTTGTTTGTAGGACCCTGCCTCATTTGTCACAGAAGTCAGAAGATATGTAGTGAATGAGGCAGGGAAAGAGACAGGAAGAAAAAGAATGTTAATTGGCTGAGCCTTAGTCAGGGGGCGGGGCTATCAGGAAGGTCAGGGCTTTATAAAGATTGAAGTGTCACTAGGGGAGATTTTAGAATTAATTGATAAACTTAACAATAAGAAGTCACTGGGACCAGATGGTATTCACCCAAGAGTTCTGAAACAACTCAAATATGAAATTGTGGAACCATTAACTATGGTTTGTAACCTATCCTTTAAATCAGCTTCTGTACCCAATGACTGGAAAATAGATAATGTAACGCCAACATTTAAAAAGGGCTTTAGTGGTGATCCTGGCAATTACAGCCTAGTAAGTCTAACGTCAGTACTGGGCAAATTAGTTGAAACTATAGTTAAGAATAAAATTGTCAGACACATACATGCACATAATTTGTTGGCAGAAAGTCAACATGGTTTCTGTAAAGGGAAATCATGTCTTACTGATCTATTAGAGTTCTTTGAAGGGATCAACAAACATGTGGACAAGGGGGTTTCAGTAGCTATAGTGTACTTAGATTTCCAGAAAGCCTTTGACAAGGTCCCTCACCAAAGGCTCTTACGTAAATTAAGTTGTCATTGGATAAGAGGGAAGATCCTTTCATGGATTGAGAACTGGTTAAAAGACAGGAAACAAAGGGTAGGAATAAATGGCAAATTTTCAGAATGGAGAAAGGCAACTAGTGGTGTTCCCCAAGGGTCAGTCATAGGACCAATCCTATTCAACTTATTCATTAATGATCTGGAGAAAGAGGTAAACAGTGAGGTGGCAAAGTTTGCGTGGTCCCAAACCAGAGGGTTTTCCAAACCAGAGAAAGTCAAGGATCCCCTCTCCGCCATCAACCTCGCTCCCGGGTGCCAACCCTGGCCACTGGGCTCTGCTCCTGGCTTTGGCTGGCGCTGTGCTCCCTGCCACCAGCCTTGCTACCGCCAGCCTGAGCCAGAGCTGCACTCCTGATTGCCAGCCTTTGCTGCACTCCCAGCCTCTGGCCCCTCTGTCACCAGCCGAGCCTGCACTTCTGACCCTGGCCATCCCCACACCCAGAGGGGATCTCTGCTCCAGTAATACGTGGGGTCTTGCTGCACCATTAATGTTGCTGGACCAGAGTGTGCCAGGTTGTAGAGTTTCATTGTGTACCTTTGCTTCTGTCATAGAAATCTTGGGTGAATCTAGGCAAGTCGCTTAAACCAAACTTTTATCAGGTTGCCAAAAATTTTATGTTCCTCATTCTCTGGTTGCTTGATTCAAGATACTGGAATCTGATTTGCAGAGTGCTCACAACTGCATCTGAAGTCAAAGGAAACTATGCTTTGAACATATAAAGTGCTATCCAACACTAATTTTATAAAAATTAGCCCTAGGTGTCTCAACACCCAAAATGAGTGGACACTTTTGACCTTAATCTCCCGTAGCCTTAATTCTGCAACTCTAAAATTAAGATAATATCACTGCACCTAGCAAGAGAGTTGTGAAAATAAATTCATCAATGTTTTTGAAGCATTCAAACACTGTAGTGGTGAGTGCCACTGAAAAGCCCATATGGAAATTAATAATTCTGTATATAAAGCAGGGTTTGAATAGCATGCAGTAAACATAGCATTTTGCACATACAGTTCTGGCATTTCTTAACTTTTGAATGTTAGACTTTGAACCTTAGCATTTTAATGTAGGTTTTTTATGTGTAATGCACACACATGCACATGACACAAAGGTATTATAGGGCTTGAGTTTGGAATGATTGCATTCGCCACAAGAGAGTTTCTCCCCACCCCCCTTTTCTCTCCTCCCTCTTCTCCCAAACAAACATTGCCATGTCACAGTAAAAGAGCAGGCCAAAGGAAAATGGATGCTTCTCAGCTGGAATCACTCAGAAACCATGAACATAATGAGAAAGGGGAGAAATGTTCAAGGTTATAGTATGTCAGTCACATGTTCTGCCTGCTCCTGGCCCTCTCCTGAAGAATACAATATGGGAGGGTTGTACATAATCTGGTTGGCAGTACCCCTATAGTGGGAAAAAAAAGCAGGCACATTACTTGTGTTCAAATTTAAATGCACCCCACGCCACTGTATGATGGATTCTCCACTAATATCATTAGCTGCACATGCTGCTAATTGTAGCCACTGCTAATCCATCTGAGTAGCCAAAATGATATTAGCTTTCAATAGGATTTACATATATTCAGTCTTGTGTCTGCATCAGCAAGCAATTAAAATTTAAACTGTTGAACATGCAGCTTGCTCTAGTCTAAGTAATATTTAATAGTATTAACAGTGCACTCCCCAATCAGCCTACGAATCTCTTTACAGGCTCATCAATCCTCTAGCATCGCTGTGGCACTACCGGCCCTCTTATACTAATGGCTTCCAGAGGAGGGCACTGTCATGTGAAACATGATCTAAATGCCAGGTAAACTGGCTGTGCCAGCAGAATACTTTCTGTCTCTCTCTCTTTTGCATATGAAGAGTGTTGCATAAATTACTAGTTTCGTCCTCTGGAGGCTAGTCCAATTTGCCTCAAGAAGAGAGTCACACTTTCAGGCTGGGTCCAACTCCATTTTATTGTTTGCAAACAAGGTCAACAGAGGAGCTCTGTGCTCAAAGCAAAGTCGACCCCGGGCAACGCCTGAGCTGAAACTTTTGTGGATTCCACATTCCTTCTGGCCAGCGTGTCGCAACGTGATTGGTTACTGCAAGTTTACTTAGTTCTCTTATATGGAAAGAGCTAGCAGAAAGTTTAGCAGCTTCTGAGGCATGCGCAATCAGCTAAATGATACGTGCTGTTTTGAGCTTAAGCAATGAGGGAAAGAAGCACACTTAGTTTTTACTACAAGAGGAAGGCAGAGGAGTTGGCATATGTGTATGCCAGAGCAAAATGAGCTCTCAACAAAAACTGCTTAGAAGAAAGCAGCCCCAAGAGTATGAAGAAGAGGCACAAAGCAGGTGTAAGTGGTATGTGGTTAGGGTCCCCTTCTGTCCTTAGCAAATCAAGTTGGACCCCAAGCAGAGTAATGCTTATCAGCGGTTCTCTGTTTGTTTCCACCAGCCAGTGGAGAGCTTGAGGAGTATTGGCAGAGACGTCCCTTAAGTATGGTGAATGGGCATGACTGCTCCAGGCCTCACTCTTTGGGGAGCTCCATGCTTCAATGCAATGTATCACGTGAGGCTCGGGCTCTGGCAGCAGCAGCCATAGGCTGCTCCAGGGATGGAAAAAAAAAAAAGATGGGTGCTCAGCACCACAAGACAACCCCCTATCAACACCTCTTTTTTCCCCCTAGTGCCTCCTGCTCACTAGTGGGCCCATGGATCAGTGCCTTCCTCTCCTTCTCAGTGCCTACCGTGGATCAGCCATTCTGTAGTGTCAGGAGGTACATGGGGAGGGGGAAGAGCAAGAGAGCAGTGCACTTAGGAGAAGGGGTGGAACTGGGAGTGAAAAGGTGGGAAAAGGCAGGGTAGGGACAGGGGTGGGAAGAAACAAGATGGGAATGGGGCACTGGGGAAGCGATGGAGCATGGGCAGGGCCTGAGTGGAGTCAGGGAGGAGCATCTCCCAGCAGATTAGAAACACAGGCTGATTTGTCCTGGGTCCCGCATCCCTCCAGGGGTGGTCCTGAATATTGCCACCCAGTCAGATGTGATTCTTCTAAAAGACCCAGATGGATCTTTACCCAGAAGGCAAGGTGTTTGTAAAAAATCAGAAACATGGATGAAATTCTTCAGGTGAAACTTAAAAAAACAAAACAAACAAACAAACAAACAAAAAAAACAGGCCAGGGTTGTAAGAAATGCAGTGTTTCTGTCATAATTTAGACAGGTCTTCAAGGCAGTTAATATTATTCCAGGAGCTGCTTAAAACCATCATAGTCCCTTTTACGCCCTGCATTATGTGTTTTATGCTGTAGTCAGAGGCACAGCAAAGAATCTCATCAGCTCTTGAACTGATTTCCCATCTGTGATGCTGTATGATTGAATATGACCATTTATATAATTGTTATTGCCACAGTTATACAACTGCAACAAATCTTGTAAAAAAGTATGTCATGTAAGGTGTCAATGGAAAAATTATGATTTGCTAAGTATGACTATCCTGTTTGCATGCATGTGTCATCTTTCTTTTGAAGTTATGAATATTGAATATTTACTGGCATCATACATGTCTTGTATTCCTGGCTAACACCCGCCTCGTAAATTTACATTAGAGCCAGACAGCTCTCCTTATCTTCTCACTTAACTTCTCATAATGGGTCATATAAGAATCTCAGTTTGCCCAGACAGCTCTTCTTGTAGATGCCTCAGACTCCAGGGTATGTCTAAACTACATCCCTCTGTCAAAAGAGGGATGTAAATTAAGCAGATCGAAAGTGCAAATGAAGCAGGGATTAAATATCCCGTGCTTCATTTGCATAATCGTATCACAGCGGTCTTTCAAAAAAGGGTATTTCGAAAGTGAAACCGCCATCAAGGTTCTTTCGTATCCTCCCACCTTTTCCTAAAGATCCTGTAGTCCCAATGGCCACGCACTGTAAGTCATCAAGCTATGTAAGGTCATGTGGTATGCTCCTGTGACCCTAGACTGCATCTTGGTTGTGAGCTTTGTTTGAGACAGTACATTTCCAGGGACATGGCAGAGGATCCTAAGATGTCTCCATTTTGCCTCTTTTCTGCCCTGATTCTTTGGACTATGGATTTCAGCTAAAAGGAGAATTTTGAGCAATGTAGTGAGGGCCTTCCAATCTTAGTGAAGAGATTTTACAAGTTAGTAGTCTATTCCATCACTGCTACACTTCAGATATAATGTGATATAAGGCTTTGCAGTTAGTTGCATGTATATGATTTATTAACCATTATTAACTCTTTTATTTTCTGTTATTATTAAACCTTTACATTTTAGTCACTAAAGAACTGACATCTGTGGTTACTGGGTAAAACCTGGCTAAGTGGCTGATGTCTTGGTATTAGAGGACCCTATATTTTGATGAAATTAGTAACCATTCAACACAGAGTCCAGTACCTGGTTAGTGAAACAAGGGCTAGAATGCTTAAGGAGACTTTATTTTTCTTTCACCATTGCAGTAAGACAGACATTTGTTACTGTATTGATGTAATCTAATGATACACTAACCACCATTTTGGGATGAGTCTGCCTTATTTCTCAGCAGTTTATTCTGAATTTGGCATCCTCAGCTATGCGCCACTGGAACATCACCCAGAACAAAATTCCAGATTTTGAATTTTTTTTCCCATTCTGAATTGGGACAAAAAATCTCAAAAATAATGTAAATGGAAAACAAATGGTAAAACATTTCATTTTGACTTTCACCTTTATAAATAAAAAGTAACAGATTTCTAATTGAAAAGTAATTTCAAATTGATAAATTAAAATATGTCTACATATTCTTAGTTTTTACATTTTTTTTAAATAGAGGAGTTACAAACATTGACACCTACTCTTGGGACATTGTGGTTTTGACATTTTCAAATGGAAAAATAATTAAGACAAAAAATTCTTGGCCAGCTTTAAATCTCCCCGCATGACTCCACTGTACCTGTCACATGACATCAAGAGACAGAGTAGCCATGTTGAGAGAGAAGTGATACCTCTCTCCACATTCCTTAGTGGCAAGTTGAGGAGATCATGATGGAACCAAAGACAACAACCAGAGGTCTGAAGCCTGTTGATGGCACCATTGAGAACTCTGTTTCAATTCAGAAGTCGATAAATAAAGAATTGGAATATCATCTGTAGGTCACTGAAGAAATTGCCCAAACCTTCTGTCATTGACATTTCATTGTCTTCAATGGTAGCAAAACTGAATGAGACTTAAGTACATGCTTAAAGTTAAGCAATTGTGCTTGCCTGATTAAGGCTGCTTTCCTGAATCATGGCCAGAATCAGGCTTCCAGGGGAAATATGATCATAAATTTGAAATGTGCTTTTTATGATGGTCTAAATGGTACTGGGTCTTGCCATGAGGGCACGGGATTGGACTCTATGACCTCTCAAGGTCCCTTCCAGTTCTAGTGTTCTATGATTCTATGAATATTCTGCAAAATTTCTGTTTCCATAAACATTTGCATCATAAACTTCCACGCTAGACTATTCAGGGAGAGGAAACATAAGAGGGCACTCTCTCAGTGCAATGAAGTCATTAAAACTGAATGACTCAACTGAATCTGAATGAATATTTGCAGAATTACTTTTACAGTATTCACTCCGCTCTATCAAATAGTAAATTTCATTACTGTAAGGGTCTAACACAGTTGCTCCCACAGTAACACATTCATCCATTATTATATCATTTGCTCTTCATTTTAATTGTCTTGGCAACAAAGATCAGGTCTCTTTTTATCAGCATTTAAAATGTTTTTATCAGCATTTAAAACGTTAGAAGAGGAAAAAATGTCAACTTTAGGTGAGAACTATTAGTGTTGTTTTTTTCAAGTCTCTTGCTATGTAATTTATTACATCAGTTAAACAAATCAGAGTTGATTTGACTTGTTAATAGGAGAGACATGTAACAGGAATATTTTCTATGCGTTAAACCAAACATATAGATAAATTTGAGAAAGCTGATTACCTTTTAGAGGAATAAACCATTTAAAAACTTACATTTCTACTTCAATAGAATAAATAATAATAATAATACTTAATTATTAACAGAACGCTTTTCATTAGTAGATCTCAAAGTACTTTTCTAAGGGAAGCAAACTCATCTTGATCCTTATTTTGCAGATGGGAAAACTAAAGGGGAAGTGGCTTACTCAAAGTCATACAGTAGGTCAACAGAGGAGGAGGGAACAGAACCCAAGTTTCTTGCCTCTCTGACTAGTGTCCGTATGATGAGAAAGATATTGAGCACTGTGGTCAAGAAATCAGTGCACAGGGCTGGGATTCTGGGTGAGGAGCAGGAAGCATGTGAGGAGCAGGAAGCCTCTCATGCTAGCTCCATTCGAGCTAGCAATGCACACTAAAAATGGCCGCATGAATGCTGCAGCACAGATACCCCAACCCAAGCCCACCGGATGCCCTGAGTGCAAATGTGGGTGGATGATCTGAAGTGCTGCCTGTGCCACAGCATCCATACTACTATTTTTAGTGAGCTAGAGAGAATGTGTCTATCTGTGCTGGGAAACGTACCCCTCTGCTCCAGTGTAGCCACACCTGAAGCTAGTGGCACATACCTACCCCATCTGAGGCTTTTAAAGTATAAATCTTTGTTTCTGCTCTGTGCATGTCTCCCTATGTCTATGGCTGTGAGTCTGGTTGGACACCAGATATTGTCAATTTATAAGCAAGAAAAAATGAGATGTGTAGTTTTCCCTATGCTTCTCTTTGGCTGGATTAGTCAGGCTCCCAAGGCAGCTGAAATTTGTCATTTTTGTACAAGATCACTGACTAAACTGAACCAAATCTTTCTGCTGCCTCAAAAATTGCTCCACTTTTAGGGATATTCAAACAGATTAAATATCAAAAACAAACCATGGAGGACAGCTTTGTGAGAAGTGGCTTACGCTGTGCTAACTCAAGATCAAAGCTAGCTAACTCACAGCCAGCCCTTGGGTTCACTTGAAGACAAAGCAAAGAGTTATAAGTTATGAAACCTTAGCTGATCAAAATTTCTTTATTCAACAGACTGACTCAGAGGTGGGGTGACACACAGCAATTCATAGTGAAATACTTTTTCCTATAACAAAACAATTTGCCTTACCCCATATGAAGTGCCCTGCAATTGTGTGACCTGATTTCCTTTATTAAGGAAATGTGCAGGAAAGCCTGACAAATTGTGAATAAAGTGGGGGGAAAGGACTGAAAATATGCTTGAGCTATGGGGGACATGAACAAAAAAAGCCAGGCACAGACTAATGTTACCACAAGATAACATGTGGAGCGCAGGGGCTATGGTGACGAGTGCCTTTTAAATGCACGAACAATAATAAAATGAGTTAATGTAGAGCAAAAGAATATGCCAAACAACAGCACTTAGGACCTTCCCTGCAAACCTAGTCTCCTGCCCATAGTTCCATTTAAGTCTATTCAAAATATGGTGCAGTCATAAAATCTTAGAAAGTTTTAATGTATAGGAATTTAATAAGCAGCTGTATTTTCAGTTGCTCTTTTTTGTCCTGGCAGATTATTGCTAGAGGTTAATGGGAATTACTCATATGATTTCATTGGGATCACTAAAATGAGCCATGTTGGCAAAACAGGACCAAGCTATTTACAGTGACAGGCTTGATCCTGCAAGATGTTCGGCATTCTGGTGCCAGTCAGCAGAACACTTAAGTATATTCTTAACTTTAAGCAGGAGAATTCTCCCATTCACTTCAGTGAGACTACTCACATGCTTAACATTAAGCATGTAGTCAAGTGCTTTGCTGGGTCAGGGCCAGAGAGCTCAGAACCTTGGGCAGTGAGCCACTGACTTCTGTGGCAACTCTACTTGTTCAGCATTTTTGCAAATCAGTCCACTTAATGAGATGCCTAAGTGTAGGCAATCACGTTTAAGGATTTTGTCCTATGATTCTAGTCCTATGAGCCACTTACCCACTGGAGGACTTTAGGACAGTGTATGCACTATGGGTGTGTCTACACAGCACCCTAAACTCGAAACAAGCAAATTGCGTATCTTATTCTGATTAAATTTCTAAATAGGCTATTTTGAAATTTGGTGCGTCTACCCAGTGCCAAATTTTGAAATAATGCGCTCTTTTGAGACACCCCTTAACCGTCGTGGAATGAGGGTTACTAGTATGCTGAAATAGCACGTCCGTTATTTCAAAAAATATTTCGAAATAACAGGCGGCTTGTGAAGATGCGGTGTAGCTATTTTGGGATATTGCCGGTATCCTAAAATAGTGCCTGCCTGTTGCTCCACCAGGAACAGGACAGAGATGAGGAGGATGAACCCTGGCATGCCCTGCTCAGCCAAGTCCTAGCGCTCTTGCTACAGTGCACACCCCTCAATCTCCTGGACACAGTGAAACGCCACTTCTGGTGGAGGGAGACAAGTTCGGTGGGACCAACTCTGGTGGGACCAAATCGTCCTTCTGGGGTGGGATGATCAGCTGTGGCTGCACAACTTCTGCATGTGGAAGGCCACCTTCCTTGAGCTCTGCAAGTGGCTTATCCCTGCCCTCAGGTGACAGGATGCCCTACTGAGACCTGCCATCCCTGTGCAGAAGGGCGTGGCCATTGCCCTTTGGAAGCTTGCCATGCTGGACAGTGACCGCTCAGTTGGGAATCAGTTCAGGGAGGGGAAATCCACAGTCGGGACTGTGCTTGTACAAGTAGCCAAGGTCATCAACCATGTCCTGCTACAGAAGGTCATCACTCTGGGCAATGTGGACAACATCATGGACATTGGGGCACTCATGTTTCTGTGTGTTCATCACTTGCACAGGGCTCATGAAACTGGCCATGTGGGACAGGCTCCTCCCCCAGTTCCCAGGACTTATAGAGCTCTTTGGGAGGGGGGAGCAGTGGAGATGCCAGGTGTGGCCAAAGTGGGCGGCTGTGGGAGGCCTCCTGGAGGCCAATTAGTTTGAATTAGTGGCACCATAGTGTCTACACTACTGGAGATACAAGGCTGGGAATAGCATTACTCCTTGTGAAAAGTAGGACTACAGGGTTCAAATTCTGCAGTCCCTAATTGCAGAATAACAGGCTTGGTTGTGTGGACGCATTGCTTAGATAATTGACCAGAGGGGTGCTAATTTTGGAGAAAGGTCCTAGTGTAGATCAGGCCTCGGAAAGTCATGTGTTAATCCTTTGTGTCTTAGTAAACCCAGCTAATAAAACCCCCAAAGATCTAACCTCGCTCCCACTTAAGACAATAGAAGCAGGCTTGGGCCCTAAATCTTCACTGAAAACCAAATATTAAAATCAAAGTTTTCCATGTAATGAGCTTTTTAAAAAATCCCCTAAACTGAGCAACTTTACTTGTTTATTTATTCTTTATATGAACCATGTTAAAGCAGGTTCATAAACAAAATATGTATTTTAGATCATTTGCTGTACACAGATAAAACACTATTAGTATCTATTACCAGTTTTCTCTGTGGACAAACATGAAAGACATAGACATAAATAGACATCTTAATGGGAGATTCTCTAACCAGGGACATCAAAACAAAATGAGAGTGGCAATGGCCATGGACTCTCCAGCTGACTCCAGACCCCGTGTGATGCTGTTGCTTTGAAATGCCACGGAAAGCCCAGGAGCAGCTGCGGACTCCAGTTGACCCTGGGCTCCACATAGCGCTGCCGCTTTGAAATGCTGCAGGGAGCCCGGCGTTGGGCTCCTCGTGGCATTTCAAAGTGGCAGTGCCACACGGAGCCCAGGTTCAGCAGGGAGTTCCCAGCTGACCCCAGGCTTCAGCGCTTTCGCCTTTGAAGTGTAGCAACAGCTGTAGGGCTATTGCTCCATTTCAAAGGTAGAGGCGCCCTATTGACTAATCGAATAGTTGATGCAAAAATGCATTGACTATTCAATTAGTCAATTACCCAATACTTCACATCCTTACTTCTCACCTGGTCGCAGACTGCTGTGGCAAGACAGGGTTGAGGTTAGTCCTCTCCCCCCTGGGGTAGCTTGAACCTCTCACCCCCAGTCCCATACCAGAGCAAAGATTTAAATTAAACATGTACAGTTTCATTTTATTTTACATAAAACACAAATTACTTGACTTAAGGACCCGAGCAACACCAGGTAACTCTTCTAGTTAGTTATAAAACAGACAACAAGTGAGGTATTAAGCAATGAACCCCTTATTTTCCTAGCATTCTGTACTTTCACTGACTCACAAGAGTTTCTAATAAAATCTTGGGATAGATTGTGGTTGTGATGGGCCGGGCCCATCCCTCCTCCTGGGTCCAGAAGCACGCGAGTCTCCCGGCCCAGAATCAGGCCAGCACGGCTCCCTCCGGCGCTGTTGCACATGTGTCGAGCTGCATGCCGCGTTCAAAAGTGGTGCCGGCTCAGATGATCGTGGGGAAGCCGCCAGACGCGCCGGACACACCGGAGCAGTGGGGGAGGAAGCCATCGGAGGCACCGGGGCAGCAGGGGAGAGAGCCGCCGGATGCGCTGGGGCAGTCGGGGAGGAAGTGGCTGGATACGCCAGAGCAGCGGGGGAAGCGGCAGGACGCACCAGGGATGCCGGATTTGGCCGGCCTGCAGAGACAGACGGCTCCAGAAGCAGGTGGCTAGGCTCCCAGACAAGGGAGGCGGGGAGATTGACCCCTGAGCAGGGACACCCACTGCCAGCACCGGAGCAGCTGTCTCTCCACTCCAGAAGGAGCAGCCAACGGTGGAGCATCTAAGCCCGTAGGAAGTGGTCCCAGGATGGGTGGAAGTTGGCTACTAATCCCCGAGATGGGTGGTGAGTGGCTAATCATTGGCTCACCATTCAGGTAAGGTCCCTGTGGCCTCACCTCAGGGTCCTGGGACTGGAACCCGCAAGTGCGGGAGGGCCCAGGTTCCCCTACCCTACATGAACTGATACTGGCAAGTTGGAGAGATAGACGCTAAACGAGGCAGTTTTATGGTCCAGCCCAAGCACGACGGGACTCAGGCGAGCGATGGGCAGCGGGACGCCTGATCCAGGCGGGAACATTAGCCCAGTAGCATGGAGTCATGGTGAGGGACGAGTGACCTGCCGGGGAAGAGACCATCGTGCAGGCTTTACAGCCTTAGTGCGCGTGCAAACCTCTCCCCGGAACTTGGGGGGTCTAGAGTAAGCTTGGGGGATCAGAGCCCTCTGAGTTGTCACTGAGGGTGAATCGATCCTACATTCCCCACAAAAGGGGGGGGTCAATACGTGACAGTGGTGTATAATTCATTCAACTGGACACATAAATCCTGGCATAGATTATTCACTGGACTGGAGGTCAACACATATAGCATGGGACAAGAAATTTATTCATGAAGGGTATGATTCTAAGCCTATTGCTGTGAATGGAAAGACTTACATTAGCTTGTATGGGCTTTGGATTAGGTCTTAAATAGACTGCCAGTTATAGCGGCTGACCTTGTCAGTATGAATACTTTTATCTTGCACAAAGCATCTGTTTGGAAAATGTTTTGGTATTTAAATTACACACTCCCTGAACAGAAAACTTGATTCTAATTCCTGCATCATTATTAACACAAATCTTCGTTATTAATGAACATAGCAAAAAATGTAAGACAGATGCTGATTCATTTTTAAAAGCACATTGGAAAACACAAGGTAAAATGCTATGAATAAGCAGAATTCATCCAGTAAGAACATTTTTTTTCAGTTAAGTAATGAATATTGAAACAATTCATTGCAGGAAATCTCCTGACTTTTGCTTGGAGAAAAACGATTAATCTCATTTAGGATACCTTCACCTGATATTTATTGCAAAATTACTGTAACACTTTGTACTGGGTTTATATGACAGGATGTGCTGGATGCTGTAGAGCAAATTTGGCATGAAAAAGAAGCAAGTTCACTTTTTGAAAAAGCCATCCGGGGTCATCTGCCTTCCTGAGTTGTAAACCTTCTTGACCGTCTGTCGATGTAGACACTGAACTGCTCCAGCAAGGTGACTGCATTCTACGTGGCTCCGAGACTCACGGAAGCACAGACAACCATCAAGGGAATCCGGGGCTGCTTCTCACTTGGCAGCAGTTCAGTTACTTTGTCATCATCTGACTGGGCACCTGTCTCATCTGATTCATTTTCTTTTTGCACAAAACCAACTCTGTGTCTTCATCTCTGCAATATGAAGAAGTTCCCATTTTATTTCCCGTCTTCAGCTAGCTGCCCCGACTCTGCCTTTGACCCGTGGCAAGGCTGTGTGCTACTGCAGCCATGGCGGTATAGTGAAATCGCCACAAGAGGACAGTGTTTCAGACATTAGTGTTATGTTGAGACATGCAGTTCTTAGTATTTCATTTTTCAGTGACCTCTCAGGTTTATATATATTCAAGCCAAGGAGTAGTTATTGTTAAGGTAAGAAGAGCACAAAGGAAGTAGGATAAAGAGTGGTCAATGCTGTTATCGGTAGTTATGCAAGGTCAGTTGTTCATGTAAAATCACGTGTATTTGCTTCATATCTGCCCTTGGCATTTCTCATCATAACAGCCACTTCATTTTCCTTGCTTCTGCATTGGTGTCAGGAACTTTAATATTGAAGCTGTGTTACGCTGCAAGTGTGTTTTAAATGATCGGACAAAAGACAGGACTATGCAGCAGTTTAAAGACTAACAAGATGGTTTATTAGGTGATCAGCTTTCATGGGCCAGACCCACTTCCTCAGATGAAATTGTGGAAGAAAATTGGCATGACCATATATACCAAAGGGATACAATAAAATAAAAGTGAACACAAATAAAATTGAGAAATCAGGTTTTAGAACAGAGGGGGAATGTGTGGGAGGGGGGAGGGGGGAGATTAGTTCTATGAGATAATGATATTAGGGGTGATAATTGGGGAAGCTATCTTTGTAATGGGTATGGTAGTTAGCATCTTTGTTAAGGCCCATTCGTAAAATGTCAAATTTAAGCATGAATGACAGTTCTGAGGTTTCCCTTTGTAGTCTGGTGTTAAAGTCTCTTTGAAGTACCGTATTTTCCGGCGTATAAGACGACTTTTGATGCTAAAAAACATCCCCCAAAAATCGGGGGTCGTCTTATACGCCGGGTATACAGGCGGCAGGGCAGCCCAGGCGCGCCTGGGATGCCCCGCCGCCGGCTTCTCCCGAGGCTTTACAAAGCCGCGGAGGGGCTCCGGCGGCGGGGCAGCCCAGGCGTGCCGGGGCTGTCCCGCACCTGGGGCGTCCTCAGAGGCTTTGCTCCTAGGGTGTGTCTAGACTACATGCCTCCTTCGACGGAGGCATGTAGATTAGCCAGATCGGAAGAGGGAAATGAAGCCGCGATTAAAATAATCGCGGCTTCATTTAAATTTAAATGGCTGCCCCGATCTGCCGATCAGCTGTTTGTCGGCAGATCGGGGGAGTCTGGACGCGATGCCCCGACAAAGAAGCCTTTCTTCATCGACACAGGTAAGCCTCGTGAAACCAGGTTTACCTGTGTCGATGAAGAAAGGCTTCTTTGTCGGGGCATCGCGTCCAGACTCCCCCGATCTGCCGACAAACAGCTGATCGGCAGATCGGGGCAGCCATTTAAATTTAAATGAAGCCGCGATTATTTTAATCGCGGCTTCATTTCCCTCTTCCGATCTGGCTAATCTACATGCCTCCGTCGAAGGAGGCATGTAGTCTAGACACACCCCTAGTGTCCCTGGTCTGCCGGAGACGGTCCCCAGCAGACCAGAGGCACCGGGAGCAAAGCCAAAGCGGCGGCGGGGTGCCGCGCTTCTGAAGCTTTGCTCTGGCAAAGCCTCAGAGGCGCGGGACCCCGCCGCTGCTGCGGCTTTGCTCCCGGTGCCTCTGGTCTGCTGGGGACCATCTCCAGCAGACCAGGGACACCGGGAGGAAAACCGGGGAGGCGGAGGGGCGCTGGGGTATAAGACGAAAACCTATCTTTTAACTAAAAAATTAGGGGGTCGTCTTATACGCCCAGTAGCCTTATACGCCGGAAAATACGGGTAAGATACAGATAGTGAGGTTGTTGAGACAATGCCCAATCTGGTTGAAATGACAAGAAACTGTTTTTTCTTTATGAAACTGTCTGATTTGTAGGCATTAATTCTGTGGTGAAGTGTCTGAGAAGTTTGTCCAATATACATAGCAGACGGACACTGTTGGCACATGATGGCATAAATTATGTTTCTGAATGAACAGGAATATGTGTTCTTGATCTTGTAACTGATGTGGTTAGTCCAATGATGGTGTCAGCAGAGTAACTATGTGGACAAAGCTGGCAACAGGGTTTGTTGCAAGGGAAGGTACCAGGGTTGGTATTAGTGTGGTATGTCCTGTGGTTGTTGGTAAGAATCATCCTGAGGTTAGGTGGTTGTCTATAGGGGTACGTCTACACTACAGCGCTAGTTCGAACTAACTTAGTTCGAATTAGTTAATTCGAACTAAGCTAGTTCGAACTAACGCATCTAGAACTAAAAACTAGTTCGAACTAGCGTTTTGCTAGTTCGAACTAGCAAGTCCACATTGAGTGGACTCTGAACAGGGCTTAAGGATGGCCGGAAGCAGTGCCGGCAGGGCATAAAAGGAGGACTTAGAGCATGGAGATGCTGTCTCAGGCTAGCCGAGGGCTGCGCTTAAAGGGTCCCGACCCCCACCCCAGACACACAGTTCTAAGGGGTGCCCCGCTTGCAAAGAAGTTCTGGCTTGGAGTGCCCTGAGTGCCCACACTGGGCACATCACACCACTTGGCCATCAGCCCGGCTGCACTTGCCGCAGGCTGCCATCTGGGGAGAGGGAGTAATTGGGGGGCTGCAGGAGAGCTTCCACCCCCAGAAGCCCGCAGAGCCAGCCCAGTCCTCCCCATCGGGGGCTCGTACCCCATTCCTCCCTCACCTCCTTCCACTTACCCTTCCCTAGCCCCCCTTCTGATTGATGTACAAAATAAAGATAACGTTTCTTCCAACATTGACTCTGTCTTTATTGAACAAAACTGGGGGAGACTGGGAAAAGGAGGTGGGAGAGGGGAAGAGAAAGGCTGGGAGAAGGGAGGGCAACTAACATGATCAGGGGTTGGGAACAGGTCCCAGATGAAGAAAGGCTACAGAGACTGGGACTGTTCAGCTTAGAAAAGAGGAGACGGAGGGGGGACAGGATAGAGGTCTCTAAAAGCAGGGGTTGGGTGGAGAGGGTGCATTCAGAAAAGTTCTTCATGAGTTCCCATAAAGAAGGACTAGAGGACACCAAAGGAAAGGAATGGGTAGCAGGCTTGAAACTAGTAAGAGAAAGTTGTTCTTCTTGACAAAGCAATTAGTTAACCTGTGGAACTCCTTGCTGCAGGAGGCTGTGAAGGCTACAACTAGAACAGAGTTTAAAGGGAAGTGAGATAAAGTGATGGAGGTTGGGCCCATGGAGTCCTATTAGCCAGGGGGTAGGAGTGGTGTCCCTGCCCAAAGTTTGTGGAAGGCTGGAGAGGGATGGCACGAGACAAATGGCTTGGTCACTGTCTTCGGTCCATCCCCTCCAGGGTCCCTAGGGTTGGCCGCTGTCGGTAGACAGGCTACTGGGCTAGATGGACCTTTGGTCTGACCCAGGACGGCCATTGTAAGCTCAGGGGCTCAGGGTCGGGGGTCTCAGTGGACCCCCTTGATTTTCATGCACACCTGGTCCTGGGTGGCCAGGCTGGCAGCTATCCTGCCCTAGACGGCCACTTTCCTGTGCCTAGTGCGGAGATCGTGGACGAGGTCCACGATGTCCGCACTAGCCCAGGCAGGTGCCCGCCTCTTGCGGTCCAGGGCAAGCTCCCGGGAGCCGCCAGCCTGGTCCCGGCAAGGGGGGGTGGGCTGGGGGGCATCGGGTGGGTGGCTCTGTGCCGTGCCAGGTGCAGGGTCTGCTAGCTGGGTGCTGGCAGGCTTGCACCTGGCACAGGCACCGTAGCCAGCCCGTGCCCCTTTAAGGGGTCCGGGGCCGGGAGGGGGGCATAGAGTTTCCCTGGTGTTGGCCAGAGTGGCCACCAGGGAAACCTGGGGAGGGCTAGCCTCCCACTAGTTCGAACTAAAGGGCTACACAGCCCTTAGTTCGAACTAGCTAGTTCGAACTAGGCGTTAGTCCTCGTAAAATGAGGTTTACCTAGTCGAACTAAGCGCTCCGCTAGTTCGATTCAAATTCGAACTAGCGGAGCACTAGTGTAGCACCTATTAAAGTTAGTTCGAACTAACGTCCGTTAGTTCGAACTAACTTTGTAGTGTAGACCTACCCTAGGAGACTATGGCTACATCTACACTGGCATGAATTTCCGAAAATGCTTTTAACTGAAAAGTTTTCCGCTAAAAGCATTTTCGGAAAAGCGCGTCTAGATTGGCAGGATGCTTTTCCGCAAAAGCACTTTTTGTGGAAAAGTGTCCGTGGACAATCTAGACGCGGTTTTCCGCAAAAAAGCCCCGATCGCCTTTTTCACGATCGGGGCTTTTTTGCGGAAAACAGTACTGTGCTGTCTACACGGGCCCTTTTGTGGAAAAGTCTTTCGGAAAAAGACATTTGCCCGAACGGGAGCAGCATAGTTTCTCCGGAAAAGCACTGATGATTTTACATGAGATCGTCAGTGCTTTTCCAGAAATTCAAGCGGCCAGTGTAGACAGCTGGCAAGTTTTTCCGGAAAAGCAGATGATTTTCCGGAAAAACTTGGCAGTCTAGACACAGCCTATGGGTTTGTCTCCCAGAGCCTCTCGGACTGTAGTATTCTGTTCCAGTATAGGTTGTAGGTTATTGATAATGCATTGGTTGGGTTTAAGTTGGGGGTTATAGGTGATGACAAGTGGTGTTCTATTGTTGGTTTTCTTGGGTCTGTCTTGAAGTAGGTGGTTTCTGGATATTCGTCTGGCTCTTTCAATTTGTTTTTTTATTTCCCCAGGTGGGGAAGTGAAGTTTACAAAGGCTTGGTAGAGATCCTGAAGTTTCTGGTCTCTCTCAGTGGAATTAGAGTATATGCGGTTGTATCTTAAAGCTTGGCTATAGACGATAGATTGTATGGTGTGTTCTGGATGGGAGCTGGAGGCTTGAGGTAACTGTATGAGTCAGTGGGCTTTCTGTAGAGAGTGGTATCTAATTTACCATTGGTGATTTGTGCACTTTCACTTTCGAAACAGTTTGCATTCAGAGTAACGCGCCGGCGAGATCATGCTAATGAAGCGTGGGATATTTAAATCTCCACTTCATTAACTATTTCAAATGCCTGCACTTGCATCCCTAGTTTGAACTAGGGTGCAAGTGTAGACATACCCCAAGGCTATGTCTACACTTGCAGCTTCTGCATCAGAATATGCAAATGAGGCTAAGTGTGGAATATTGCCGAGCCTCATTTGCATACCTAATGAGCTGCCATTTTTGCAGAAGAGGCTCTTGCGCCAGAAGGAGCTGTCTACACTGCCCCTTCTTGCGCAAGAAAACCCCTCTTGCGCAATGCCGTTATTCCTGAAATTAACTGGCGTAACGGCATTGCTTATCCTCATTTGCATATTTCTGATGCAAGAAGCCGCGAGTGTAGACATAGCTCAAGAGAGTATAGAGGTGAGCAGCTGAGTTGTGCCAGAATGCATTTGGCATCAAAAGCTTTCTGCAGCTGCACAGCAGGACAGTTCAGAGTCAGTTCAGAGTCAGTTCAGAGTCAGCAAGTACAATGGACCTGCTCCTCTCAAGAGTACTGTACTTGTTTTACACTGGTGTCGCTCCATTGATCCCTGTGGAGTTACTTCTCATTTACAACAATAGAGAGAGCAGCACTTCTTATTCTCCTCTGAACAAGCAGGTGCCTGACTAATGCATGGGAAAATTTCCAAGAAAACCTGTCAGAAAATGTTGATTCACTGAAAGCAAATTGTTTCAGGGAAACAAGTCAATTGTGATGAAATTTTGTTTAGGGGAAAATAAATTGGTACAAAGCATTTCAAAAATGTCAAAACATCCCGTTGCAACATTTCTGGAATAAAACATCAGGTTTTTAAAAAATTTGGAATATTTTATTCATTTCCAAATATATTTTATATAAAAAAATTAAAAGCATTAAAAAGTCAAAATTCAGACAAACATTTCAGATTTACCTAAATGAAACATCCATTGGATGCCAAAAGTACACAACAATGGAGACGCAGAGGGGAGAGTCTCACAACTGGCCTTGCACGAAACTCTCCCTCAAGGCCTCCCTGATGAGCACAGCTACTTGATGTGCTCTCCTGATGGTGCTGGCATCCAGCTGCTTGAATGCCGTGGCCAGCCATTCAGCCTTTACCCCTCCACCCT
Organism: Pelodiscus sinensis; assembly: GCF_052426305.1. Lineage (NCBI taxonomy): Eukaryota > Metazoa > Chordata > Testudines > Trionychidae > Pelodiscus > Pelodiscus sinensis. The sequence goes on from NC_143055.1 coordinate 124,218,954, forward strand.
GGCAGAAAAGTCTCACCCTTACTTTAGCACAAGTTGTGGAGCACACAGCAGTCTGCCACCACAAAGGGGATGTTGTCCAGGCAGGTGAGGAGACTCCTGAACCTCCTCTTTAAATGGCCAAACACACACTCCACAACCATGCGGCACCTACTCAGCCTGGCACTGAATTGCTCCTTGGTGGGTCCAGGCTGCCTATGAAGGGCCAGGGGAGTAAGGGGCAGGATGTGCCACTCAGGACACAGATGGGCATGTGCACATCCCCGACTCTGATGGTGTGGTCAGGGAAAAAAGTGCCAGAGTGCATCTTTCAGAATAGGCAGGAGTTCCGGAGGATGCAGGCGTTGTGCGCCTTCCCCGACTACCTGGTGTTGGTGAAGCGACCCTTGTGGTCCAAGAGGGCCTGCAACACCCTAAAGAAATAACCTTTCCTGTTGATAAAGTCCAAGGGCTGGTGGTTGGTGCCCAGAATGGGGGATGTGCCATCTATGGCCCCAGCAGTTGAGGAAGCCCATGGCGGCAAAGTAATTCAGAATGGTGTCCACATTCCCCAGAGTGATGACCCTCCGTAATAGCACCTTTGCTACCTGCAAACTGTGGATTTCCCCATGCTGAACTGGTTCCCAATGGAGCGGTAGCTGTCTGGTGTGGTGAGCTTCCAGAGTGTGATGGCCACACACTTTGTATGGGGATGACGGGTCTTATACAGGGTGTCTGTCGCCGGAGGAAAGGGGCGAGTCACTTGCAGAGCTTGAGGAAGGTGGCCTTGAGCCCGGGGAAGTTCTGGAGCCACTGCTGGTCGTCCCATAGCTGCAGGACGATGCGGTCCCACCTGTCCAAACTGGTCTCCCACTGACAGAAGCAGCATTCCACGGTGTCCAGGGGATTGTGGGCATGCACAGCAGCAAGAGCGGCAGGACCTGGGTGATCAGGGCCTATGGTCCAGGCTGGCCCTCATCCTGCTGGAGCAACATTTGGGAAGTCTGGACGACCTGCGCCATGAGGCGCAGCATGAGGCCCGTGAGCCTGGCACTGCTTTGCAGCAGCTCTGACTCCATGTTGTGAGTGCTGTGGCATCCACAAGGGCAATCAGAGCACACTGGATCCATTTTGTGTCCCACAAGGGGTGAGGCAGCGGAGGAGTGGCATGTGAGATGCGGGTGTAAGGAGGAGCTCCTGAAAGCATGCGTCGTAGCTTGCCTAACCAAGCAGTCACCGGCAGTCTCCTCCCTCCCAGTACACTCCCCACAGTGCTTCTGCGAGGTCTAAGTCCGAGACAGGCTCCAATCAGTGTGGATACAATATTTCAAAATAATTCTGACTAATTTCAATGCTTGCCCATAGTGTGGACACGCTATTTTGTTTTTGTTAAATTGGGAGTTATGATGTCGAATGTAGTTACTTTGAAATAATTTCCTAGTGTAGACATGCCCTGAGAGTGTTGATTAACTGGAGTTCAGGAAATAAAGGTTTGACTACACTGACAAACAGAAAAGACCAATGAAAATAATAAAAAAAGGCCAAGGACACACTAAGGACTGGTTGTTTAACTGGTGTGAATTGGTTTAACTCTGTTATGAGGATTTACCTCAACTGAGGAGCTGAGCCTAAAAACTTACCCTAGACAAACATGTCTGGGTATGAACTCTTTGCTTACCTTGTCTGGTGCACTGAAACACAAAGGCCCAGGTTTTCAGGACTGCTCGTGTCTGTACTAAATTACCTGTGGAAAATTTTACAAAGGCATTTCTGGGAATTTGGGACAAAATATGTAATTTAATTCAATGGTTCTCAATCTTTCCAGACTACTGTCTCCCTTTCAGAGGTCGGCTTTGCCTTGCACACCCCCAAGTTTCATCTCACTTAAAAACTACTTGCTTAGAAAAACAGAAATAAATACAAAACTGTTACTATGCAATATTACTGAAAAATTGCCTACTTTCTCATATTGGCTCTATGAAATTTTAGTTTGCATTGACTTTGCTAGTGCTTTTTATGTAGTCTGTTTTAAAACCATCAACTATCCAATGCACCCATGGTTAAGAACCACGGGTTTAATACAGTGCATCTTGTTACTGTAACAAAGAGATGACGTGGCCTCACGACCTAGCACTCTGACTCACATGACTTTATGGGCTTGTCTTCTAAGCTGGTGCACTAGGCAGCCAGATGAGCGAAACTCTTACCCTGGAGCACTTCCTTGGCATTTGAGGGAATATTAGGGCCACATTCTTCTGACAACTGGAATGCTACAGATCACTTTGGCAGAAACACTATCACTGTCTGTCTTTTCTGTCCTTCACAATAAAGAAGAATGTGAGTACATTTGTAGTTATATAGCCTTTTTGGAGTGATGCCGATTAGTTTTGGCTAAATCAAATATATGCTGAATATATTACAACAGAGCACGCTTCCAAAGATACATTGAACCTCTTTCCACCATACTCCAGTTCATATAGATGTACAACCCTGTTGTCGGCAAGAGTAAGTCTCAGGTCCGACACTGGGTTCTCAAATTACAAAGGATGCTACACAGGTATCTGTCAAATACAAGGGCTGTGTCTACATTAGCATCCCTTTTCCGGAAAGGGATGCCAATGAGACACTTCGGAATTGCAAATCCGCGGGGGATTTAAATATCCCCCGCGGCATTTGCATTTACATGGCTGCCGCTTTTTTCCGGCTTGGGGATAAGCCGGAGAAAAGCGCCAGTCTAGATGCAATTCTCCGGAAAATAAGCCCTTTTCCGGAGGATTTCTTATTCCTACTTGTACAAGGGATGCTACTTGTAGGAATAAGAAATCCTCCGGAAAAGGGCTTATTTTCCGGAGAATCGCGTCTAGACTGGCGCTTTTCACCGGCTTATCCCCAAGCCAGAAAAAAGCGGCAGCCATGTAAATGCAAATGCTGTGGGGGATATTTAAATCCCCTGCGGATTTGCAATTCCGACTCATCTCATTAGCATCCCTTTTCCGGAAAGGGATGCCAATGTAGACGTAGCCAAGTAGTTTTTTTCCTGATAGCTATCAGCTGTGCCCCTTAACTAAAAGAACAATATGATAGGAAAAGCGGCATTTCTTACACCCCTTCGGCTAGTCGGGAACCCCATTTTGGCTGCGGATGAAGTGGGAGACTGTCTCAGCTTCCAAGGCACCGGTACCCAAAGCCCATCAGTGAGGTCCAAATTGCTGTGCTCTGATGCAGGTTTAAATACTGCATGTCTACCTTGTTTGTGGCAGTTTGGAGATTTCCGGGTGTTACTCATTGCTTATTATAGTATGGCACAGCTGTACTGCTTGTCCTTTGACTTTGTTTATGTGATCAGTACATTTAGGTATACAAGATTGTTATGTTCCCGCCCTTATCTACAATTTTTTCTTGCTACAATGGCATATGTTCCTAGAGGCTAGCTTCTGGCTCATCAGTAGTAGGGAAGGGGTAGGGGGAATGGGAAAGGGGAGAGAATGCAGGCCTCACCACCCCCATACTTCACACGTACAGAGTTCTTCCTCAATTGACCCCTATAAACCTTCCCTCCACACGTGTCTGGATAGATTCTGCCCTCGGGTTCAGGATCACATCTCCTGTTCATGCCTATTGCACACACAGAACTGAGGACAGAATTTGGTTGACTGGAGAGGTAGCTAACACTGGACTGTCAATGGGCCCACCTGGTTCTACTCTTGATGATCAGTCAGAATACGACACTTAGGCAAAACATTAGGACCTGATTCTTATCTGACTGATGTTCATCTTAGATTGTGGTAACTGCAGAGGAGTTACTTTGGATTCTTGGTTTGAGATCAGAATCAGGCCCTGTACCTTTATATGTGGCAGATCTTCAGTGTCATTTCACCATTTATAAATTGGGGTAAGTATTATCTAACACGGTAAGGCATTGTAGACAGGCAACATGAATTTCTTGTGCAAGAAACCCCTATGGCTAAAATGGCCATCAGAGCTTTCTTGAGCAATAGAGCGTCCACACTGCCATGGATGCTTTTGCGCAAAAGCACATCTCTTGCGCAAAAGCACATGGCAGTGTGGATGCGCTCTTGTGGAAGACCTTTTGCACAAGAACTCTTCCGCAAAACAGTTCTTGCACAAGAAGCCTGCAGTGTAGACGTAGCCACAGTGTGTTACTTCCAACTGAATAAATACTATACCCATAGGCTTTGTCTACACTGCAGGGTTTTTGCACAAGAAGCTTTTTGCGGAAAAGATCTTCAGCAAAAACTTCTTACGCAAAAGCGCGTCCACACCTCAAAAGCACTTTGCACAAGAGAGCATCCACACTGCATGGACATTCTTGAGAAAGAAAGCTGATGGCCATTTGGAGAATGGCCATCAGAGCTCCTGTGCTTTTTCAGATAGGCTCTTTTTGCACAAGAAACTCCTGTTGAGCATCCACACACACCTTTTTGTGCAAGAACCCTTGCACAAAAAGGAGTTATTCCCTATAGCAAGAGGTATACCTACACCACAAAAGAGCCCTCTGTTCTGCTGTTTTACTGTAAATTTTCTTGTGCAAAAACATGCTTGAGGTGTGGATGCTTCTGCAGGTTTCCGCACAAAAACGGCTGTTTCTGCACAAAAACCCTGTAGTGTAGACATAGCCTATATACTGATTCAGCTGAGTATCAGCTCCAATATGACAACCTAGCAATAGAATCTATGTATAGTGAAAACAAATATACCTTTATTTAGAAAGAACAGAGATTTCAAAGATAAAGAACAAGGATAATGGAAAAAAAAACTGTTATAAACAAAACAAAAGTGCAACATTTCCCAAAGACTAAAATCTAACGTTAATAAGCTACAGATGATAAAACAGTCCATCTCAGGTTTTTCTGCAGAGCTTGCTGGTTTTCCACCAAATGAACCAGGACTTCAAATGTTTCTGTCTCCCGACATTTCCCAGAGTTCACTGCTTTTGATCCCAGAGTGAGGCTGATCTGCTAGGTTTGGTCTCCACTTTGCTTTCTTCTGTTGATTTCTCATCCCCCTCTTAATTTCCTCTGTCAATGTGCTTTCCATAGTATTGGCTTGCAATGCTTAATTTACAGGTGACCCTAGGCAAACAAGTCATTAAATATTCCTTTGTGTAGGAACAGGTGTGCCATTTCAGATTTTGGTGCGGGAAGGGTGACTTGTGCATGGGGGGAGGGGAAGAGTAAGAGCATGGAGGGGCAGACTGAAGGCAGCAGGTTCAGCAGTGTTACTGAGCATGTTCAGTAAAAGCCAAGCAGCAAATTGGGGAGGGGGAGGGACTGACCCTATCTACCCTTCCACCCACACACATCATCTCTTTCAAGGGGTTATTAAGGCACTGGAAATCTCTCTCTTTTTTGCCAGATAACTTAGCAATTAGCTGCCAGAAGCCTGTATTTAATTCGTATAGAAAAGAAAATTAAATAAATATTAGACACACTCAGTTCTAATATTAACATATTCTGACATCTTGTGGCAAATCACTTAAGGGACACTGGTTAAACTAAAAATTGTAATCTGTATTTTGACTTTGTTTCTAACTCTTCAGAGAGAAAAAGACACTGCCAGGACTCCTGGGTCCTATCTCATCTCTGGAAGGGAAATGGAGTCTCGTGGGTTGCACCAGGGGGCAGATACATCTGGGTTCTATATAAGAGAATGGCCATACTGGGTCAGACCAATGGTCCATCTAACCCAGTATTCTGTCTTTCAACAGCGGCCAATGCCAGCTGCATCAGAATACATGAACAACCATCAAATGATCCATCCTGTCGTCCATTCCCAGCTTCTGCAAACAGTAGCTAGGGACACTCTCCCTGCCCATTCTGGCTAGTAATCATTGATGGACCTGTCCTCCTTGAACTTATTTTGTTATTATTGGAACCTTGTTATAGTTTGGGCCTTTCTACCATCTCCTAGCAAAGAGTTCCACAGGTTGACCACGAAGAAATAATTGGTTTTGTTGTTATAAATCTGCTACCTATGCATTTCATTGGGTGAGCTTCTTGTGCTATGTTAGTGATGGAGTAAATAACATTTCCTTATTCTATTTTTCCACACCACTCATGATTTTCTAGACCTCTAACACATATCCTCATCCTTGTGTCATTTCTCTTCCAAGCTGAAAAGTCCCAGTCTTGTTAATCTCACCTCATACTGAAGCTGTTCTTTACCCTTAATCATTTCTGTTGCCCTTTCTGTACCTTTTTCCAAATCCAATATACCTTTTTTTCAATGGAGTGACCAGATCTGCATGCAGTATTCAAGATGTGGGCATACCGTAACTTTTTATAGAGGTAATATGGTATTTTTTGTCTTAGTATCTATTCCTTTCCTAATAGTTCCCAATGTTCTGTTAGCTTTTTAGATTGCCCCTGCACACTGAGCAGATGTTTTCAGGGAACTATCCACAATGATTCCAAGATCCCTTTCTTTCAGTGATAACAGCTATTTTAGACCAAATCATTTTTTGTACATATAGTTGGGATTATATTTTTCCACGTGCATTACTTTGCATTCATCGACACATAATTTTCTCTGACTTTGTGTTGCCCAATCACACAGTGTTGTGAGCTCCCTTTGTAACTCTTTGCTGTCTACTTTGGACTTAACTATTTTGAGTAATTTTGTACCATCTGCAAATTTTGCCACCTCACTGTTTATTTCTTTTTCAAGAACATTTATGAGTAAGTTTTACACCAGTGGTCTAGATGCTGGAGCAAACCACCATTTATTCCCAGGAGCAACCACTATTTATCCTTACTCTTTTATTCCTACCTTTTAAGTGGAATACCCAGAATCTAAAGATTCTTCAATTACTTGAATGACAAGCCTTTTGTTATCTTAATCACCCTCTGTTTATAAACAAATTACCTGTCCCAAGACAAAGCTGAAAGCAGCACAAACTCTGTTGCAGTTACGAATTACCTCTAGGGTTGCCAGATGGTTTAACAAAAAATACCAAACACCCCCCTCTCACTTCCTCATCACATGCGGCAGGGGAAAATTGTCCCCACCAGGCTTCTGTCCAAGAGAAACAGGAAATACTGGACATTTCACATATCCAGTATTTTCTTTCTTTTTTTTTTAACCAGACTGGGGACCCGAATAAAGGACAGTACAGGCGAAAACTGGACACCTGGCCACCCAAATTGCCGCTGGAACTAGGGCCACGTGCTTTAAGCAGACCTCAAGTATGAAATCCAAGGATTCAAACTGTAGGGGGGGCTACAGACCTTCTAATACCCCATAAATGGTGCCTGTGTAGAAAACACTTGTTTGTCAATCCTATCTGAGACATGGATCCTAAAATGTACTCTTAGTACATACAAGCAACTCTGTAAACATCACCCATACATGTATGACACAATGATTATGAGAGTCAGTATGAGGTCAGCTTCTATTCAGCGCCTTACATGACCCTTTTTGGGTAAATTCTATGAACGCAGTGTGTTAGGTTTAGTGAATTTGACAGGCAAATAGAAGTGACTGTTACAGAACAGTGAACAACTTTTCCAGTTAGAGTTAAGGAGTTTTCATGGTCACAGAGAGGTATCTTTTTTTGTAATGAGTTTAGCACCCTGTGGGAACTATATAAATAATAAGTCAGTTAAATCTAAACCATGTTAATTGATATGCACACTACTTTCCCCTATAGATGGTTCTGTTTTGATATCAATGATCTTTTTCTTGCTAACATGGGTCTGGCACTTGCTGCCTATCATTTTCTTTTCTTCAGTCTCCATTTCTTCAAAATTCCTCCTTTGCTCAGCTTTTGAAAGTCAAACTCACATTTAGCAGCTGTCTGTCAAACTTCAGAGACACATACAGTATGATTTGTGTACTGCTGGCATCCAATGGATGTCATATGTATCCATGTCTGGATACACACGTGCACCTTATGGAAAGTGACGTGCATTGGAATTGCTGCAAAGAATCATTTTTAGTAGGTCATTCCTTTGTTATGCATCTGCAAATATTGATGGTGAAAAGATAGAGGGCAATAGGAAAAGGAGTGGATGATTATACAGAATAAGATGTGCCCATGCAAAATGTTCAGTTTTACTGCTTATGTAGCTTTAGAAATGATGACATTTTATTGCTCCTCTATTAACCCAATCTTCACATTTGTGTTCTGAGACTGAATCATATTCTTTCTACTCATGTCCTTTATCACAGACTTGGAGATGTTGGGAAAGAGCAACTGTTTTTAATGAGCTCTCTTGACTGGGTCACCACTGGGGTCTAGGGTGGTGTTGATTGAATAGCGAAGTTGAACATTTCTCATTGCTAGTCATATTCTGTTACTCCTGCGATTTTCTTTGAATGACAGTTCTCAAAAAATGGTCTGCAATGCAGTGGTATATGGTTTGGTTTATCAGATTAAGAATCCATTGTAACTACACGGAATGAAATGTCAATAACAGTATGGTAAGTGCTTTTGAGTTTTAGGTATAGTGCACTGGGTCTTAAGTTTTGAAAATCACTGCTCTGCAGGCCTGACAACTCGAAAGGGCTCACAGCTCCTGGTCACCACAGCTTCTGTGGCAACAGTGGCTTGAGCCCCGGGTGCTTAAAATTGCTGCCAGAGCCCAATGCAGCACACTCAGTACGGCTCTCAGGGATAGGGCAGAGGGCCATGCTGTGCTCTGAGCGGTGCAGAGGACAGGCTGCCTTGACCCCGTCCTGGGAGCACAGAGTTAGGCCCCCCTCACGTTGCCCAGGGGCCCATACAGGCTGTTGGCTCCCCTGCTGCACAGTGTTTGTAAGAGAGTTTTATAAAGTATAACGCTGCTACTACAGCCAGTTTTTGGAACATCATGCAGCAAGTAGCTAGATCCTTATTTGTGGCTATGGGATTTGTTTACAGTTGCTCATTAAGAAGTCCATAACTAGAGATCTGACGAATTCATATGACTGATTTAAAGATATCAGTACATTTCAAAATAAAATACATACAACTCTCAAAAACAGTTGGGCTACGTCTATACTACAAGGTTTTTACGCAAAACTGGCTAGTTTTGCACAAGAACCCGCAGAGTGTCCCCACCTCAAGTGTGCTTTTGCGCAAGCAAATCGACAGTTAATCAACAGAACAGAGGGCTTTTTGCGGTGTAGGTAAACCTCCTTCTACAAAGCATAACTCCTTTTGCACTACAGCTGTTGCGCAAAAAGGCATGTGTGGACGCTCCGCAGGGGTTTCTTGTGCAAGTAGAGCCTATGTGAAAAAGCACAGGTGCTCTGGTAGCCATTCTATGAATGGGAATCAGATCTTTCTTGCGCAAAAGCGTCCACGCAGTATGAACACTCTCTTGTGCAAAAGCACATCACAAAAGCGATGCACTTTGAGGTGTGGACATTTTGCGCAAGAACTCTTCTGCAAAAGACTTCTTGCACAAAAACCTTGCAGTATAGACGAAGCCCATTGGGGCTTTTAGGAAGGGGGAAGATCATTTAAAAACTTTTATTAGACAAAAGAACAAAATGATCTCTGAGGTTTCACTGGATTAATTTATGCAAGAGACACAAATAGACACTTTAAAAAAAATCATTAGCAATTTAGAGATAAAATTCTGCTCTTAGATCTGACACAACTCTCTCTATATAAGTGTGGGAGATTTAAGTCATAATTAGGTCCTTAAAACAGGGCTTAAGTATGACTTATGTAGAGCATAAGCCTCGTTTTGGACCTCTGTGGGGGAATGAATATTGCCTTCTATGCACAGGACTCCCATTTACTCAAACGAAGGGTTCTCTCTGTCCTGAGCCATCATGCAGATGTGAAAGAAGTATTTTCCACAGATGCAGAGGTAGTGCTGCTTCAAGTAAAATGAGATGAGTATGCTCTGGGTGGACTGTTACTATTTGCTTTTTTTCGAACTACTGCTGTGATGTACTAGAAATCTTTATAAAATTACTTGTTGTTCCCTAGGGATACCCCTCCATTGAATAAACAAATCAAAGTCCTCTCCCCTCCTACAAAGAATCCTTCTCACATTTTAAACTGAGCCTAGTGCATACTGGGGCAAGCCTTTGGCAACTTTGTCTATTTTGAACGAATACTCATGCAGACTTGATCAAAAAGGTTCATCTTTAAACTTATGTACTCATCCTCCTATTTCAGTTCTTTGATCTAAGGAGCTCCCTATAATCTGAGATATAACACATGTAAATAAATAACCCAGAAGACTAAAACGTGTCAGTATTAGGGTGAATAATTTTTTTTCCATCAAAACTGTGTTTTAATAGAAAATTGACTTTTTGACTAAACATTTTTTCATGAAGAGAATCTGCTTTCTGGAGAAAAATATTACATGAAACAAATTTCTGGCCAGTTCTAATTGCAATACATTTCCTTTTAGGAATATCTTCTTAAAACAGGGGACTTATATTTAACCAGTATGTTTTTTCTTTATAATTTCCTAGCTATTTTAAATGTAATCACCTTATAGAATCATAGAATCATAGAATAATAGGACTGGAAGGGATCTCGAGAGGTCATCGAGTCCAGCCCCCCGACCTCAAGGCAGGATCAAGCTCCGTCTACACCATCCCTGACAGATGTCTATCTAACCTGTTCTTAAATATCTCCAGAGAGGGAGATTCCACCACCTCCCTTGGCAATTTATTCCAATATTTGACCACCCTGACAGTTAGGAATTTTTTCCTAATGTCCAATCTAAACCTCCCCTGCTGCACTTTAAGCCCATTACTTCTTGTCCTGTCCTCAGAAACCAAGAGGAACAAATTTTCGCCTTCCTCCTTGTGACACCCTTTTAGATATTTGAAAACCGCTATCATGTCCCCCCTTAATCTTCTTTTTTCCAAACTAAACAAGCCCAGTTCATGAAGCCTGGCTTCATAGGTCATGTTCTCTAAACCTTTAATCATTCTTGTCGCTCTTCTCTGTACCCTTTCCAATTTCTCCACATCTTTCTTGAAATGTGGCGCCCAGAACTGGACACAGTACTCCAGCTGAGGCCTAACTAGTGCAGAGTAGAGCGGCAGAATGACTTCACGAGTTTTGCTTACAACACACCTGTTGATACAACCTAGAATCATATTTGCTTTTTTTGCAACAGCATCACACTGTTGGCTCATATTCAACTTGTGGTCCACTATGACCCCTAGATCCCTTTCCGCCATGCTCCTTCCTAGACAGTCGCTTCCCATCTTGTATGTATGGAACTGATTGTTCCTTCCTAAGTGGAGCACTTTGCATTTCTCTTTATTAAACCTCATCCTGTTTACCTCTGACCATTTCTCTAACTTGCTAAGGTCATTTTGAATTATGTCCCTATCCTCCAAAGAAGTTGCAACCCCACCCAGTTTGGTATCATCTGCAAACTTAAACCTTGGTTTTCTCACTTCCTGACTGCTGTGGGGAAACTGGATATAAAGGTATCCAGCCTTTTCTTGATCATTTGTGTTTACATTTATGCCTTCAGTAGAGGATTTTCCAGCTTGCTTTAGTATTTATACATAGGCTGATGTCTTCCTGCCACCATCCAGATATAATAAGTGTCTGACAGTACAAATGCCATGCAACTGATGAAGACTAGTTTCACTGGATAGCAGTATGTAGCAACATAATTTATACACACTAACACATTACCATTCCAATAAAAAGTAGTGTTCCCTGTACTTCTGAAGTACACAGCTATAATATTATCATCATAATAGTTACAGCATTATCTAGGCCTGCCTAATACAGTAAAACTCCAGTGGTCCGGCATCCAATGGTCCAGCACTTCTGATGGTCTGGCACCATCTGGAACCCGGAAGTGCTCCGGGCAGCCAGACAATTGGAGCTGCTCTGCCCTCGGCTTCTCTGATTCAGCTGTTGCTGAAACTGGTCAGTTTCAGCAGTGGCTGAATCGGGGAAGTCTGGGGCAGAGCAGCTGGGGTGCTGCCGGGTTGGTCCCACAGCGCCGAGGGGTGCATCCCTCCCTCCCACTCCACCCCAGACCCCTCATAGCCCCCCCTTCCGATAGTCCGGCATATCTGATAATTCGGCACTCCCTGGGTCCTAAAGGTGCTGGATTATCGGAAGTTTACTGTAATTTGTTTACAATCTGCAATGCTACATTCAAATACCCTTTTTATTCTAATATACTTTTCAGAGTAATTGGTTGTAATTTAGTGTTGGGTTCATATTTGTAAATGGTTAATTCACATTGTTTTCTTGCCTCACTCTTCTGTTTTCTAGTGCATGGGATTTCGCCAACAGTCAAATCATTGATATTTTAAGTCCTGGTTCTGCAACTGGATCAGCCGGAGTCTACCTTAGTAGATCTAGTTGCATAATAGGGGGCCTTTGAATGAAGCTAATCTATTTTGTCTCGCTATCATCAGTCTAGGCCAGTAGCGAACAGCCTGCAGCCCATTTGGGTTCTGTGTGTGGCCCACAAGACATTTTGTTTACTGTTGCCAACATCCTGGTTTCCCAGATTATGCTGATTTTCATCCATGTTGGGTTTTTTTCCTTTTTAAAAAAGTGACACACACTTAAAAGCAAGGGCATGTGAAGTGAGATGCCTGCTGATTGAACACAACATTGCGAGAGCCATGTGCTCTCTCTGCATCCAGTCACAGCACTGCAATGGTTCAGTTGGCACACCCTGCAAATTCTAGGTACACAAGTGCAGTTAGCAAAACTACCCTACCCTGGGAGACTGTCTTGGTTATGACAATCTTGTGACCCACTGAAATGAAAGAGGGCCACTCATGTGACCCACTCATTAGTGTAGATCAGGAGTAGGGAACTTCAGGCCCAGGGGCCAGATAAGGCCCTTGGCTTGCCTGGATCCAGCCCCCAATCCGCAGGGCACCCCCCCAGCACTGGGGAGCCCATGCTGGTGCTCCAGCCCCTCTTCTAACGCTGTGGGGGCTGGAGTGCACAAAATCTTCTAGGCTGGGTCCCCCCAGGCTCTGGTGTGCAAATGGAATGTGGAGAGTGTCTTTCTCCTCTGTCGGGGGACAAAGTGAAAGGTTTTTTTTCCTGCTTATCACTTGTGTGCAAACCCTAACTTATTTTTCTGTGGGTCAATGGCCCCCGATTCAAAAAAGGTTCCCCACCTCTGGCCTAGATGGACCCTCACTGGCCTTGGTTCCTATATACTGTATATTCAACCACCCATTGGGAAAGAAAGGACAATTTCAGCTCTGATGTAAGTGGGCTCAACTCCTTAACTTTAATGTCAGTGTTCCAGGACTGGATGCGTCTCCCTGTGTCTATTTGACAACAATGGAATCCATATGGCACTGCTCCCAGAGGTGAATTAAGGCAGGATCAAATGGACCTGCTGATCTGATTCTCGTGCTCCATAATAATTTCCCCATGACCATCTCTGACAAGAAGATTCACAGGGAGCTCTCAATGTTTCCTCCCACCCTTGTCCAGCAGCAGGTTTGCAACCCCATGTTACTAGCTTATCCAAGCCCCATTTGGCTTTAAGGAATACCTTGTGCCACATGGAAATATTGCTGAATCAGGGGCTCTAGGGAAGGAGAGCAGCACCTCTGCCACACACTCCAATATCCCCTTTCTCAATAGGTGTTTCTGGTGATGAATTTCAGGATGTTAGCCAAAGGAACGGCTTTATGTTGAGGAAAAGGGAAAAGTAACTTGATTAAAAAACAGTAAAAGTATGGCTGTCATTTCAACTTAATAAGGAAGAAGTCTTGTGATTAGGGCACATCCAGGGAATCAGAATTCCTAAGTCCTATTCTCAGTTCCACCTGCAATCTGGGACTGGTCATTTCTCCCATGAAACAGTTTTCCCAGATATAAAATGAGGATAATGCAATACTGCACCTCAGGACAGCTGCATGGCAGTAAAGAACATGTTTTGTAGCATTCGGCAGGGAAGAGAAGCAGCATGGGGTCATGAAGTAAATATCCTCAACTGGAAATCTGGGTTTGATTCCTGGGTCTGCTACCTATCTCCAGTGGCCTTTGGTAAGTCACTTAATTTCTCCATGTCTCAGTTCCTAATCTATGAAGAAAGGCAATGATACTGCCTTCCTCTCACCTTATCTATTGTTCTGAACTCTATAGGACAGCAACGATCTCTTATTTAGTTCCTAGCACTAAGAGGCTCAGAGATTGTTAGAACCTTAGACACTAGTATAATCTGAACTATTATAAAAGGAGAGCTGTCTGTCACAGGGAACATTTAAGAATACATTGTAAGACTTGAGAAGTTTTTGGAAAATGCCAGAATGAGTGAGAAATGACGAGCTGAGGGGAACCCCGCCCTGTGGTGGCAGCAGGCACAGCAGCAGGTGGCCCGGCAAGCCGGGTTGGGTGGGGCCTGGCCAGGGCCCCTCTCTTCAGGCTGCCATTGGTGGGGGCTTGCGGCAGGGCTCAGTGCCTCCATAGCAAGTGGCCAACAGGTGAGGCAGGGAGCTGGTGGCAGTGGTGGTACCATGCAGATCTATGCCAGTGGTCCCCAACACGGTGCCCACGGGCACCATGGTGCCCACGGGAGCATTTGTGTGCGTCCACCAAGTGCTTGGGGCTGGCCTGGCCCCAGACAGGTGGCGCATGCGCTGTGCCGGAGCCAGCCTCGGGCGCATGGCGCACGGTGAGAGCCGGCCCCGGGTGCATGGATATGGGCGGGTGGGGGTGCCGGCCCCGGGTGCGTGGCGAAGTAGCTGCCCATGCTCCGGTCGTGTGGCTATGGAGGGTAGGGGGACACCGGCCCCAGACGCGCGGCTATGGGGGGGGGGGCGCTGGCCCTTGGAACACGGCGAAGTGGCTGCCCATGCTCCAGGCGTGCGGCGCATGAGGAGCACCAGCCCCCCGGTACGCGGCTATGGGGGGTGCAGGCCCCAGGCACGTGGCTCATGGGGGTGCGGCATATGCGCAACCCTGCCCCCTGGTGCGCGAGTGTCCCTGCCCTCTGGTGCCTAGCAGGCGAACGGCCATGCCCCCTGGCGCCCGGCGACGTCAAATGGTTGGGGACCACTGGTCTATGCCCTCTGGGGTGGGCGGCTCACAGGCTGGGGCCCCGTGCTGCTCCTGCACCCAGGAGGCAGCTTTGTCTGACAGATGGGGACACTGGGGACAGCAGAGCACAGTGGGGGACAGTGCTTCACAGTGCATCGAGCAGCTGCTGCCACGGCACAATGACTTCTCTAAGCAGCACATTGGGCGCAGAGACAAAGAGAAGCAGGAGATGCTGTAAGCAGTGGGGCTGGAGGTAAATCCCTGCCCACTGCACTCTGCCTGTCCCTCCCTCAGCCCCCCCCAAACCAGAGCCCCAGAGTCTTCCTATGCCCTGTCCTCCTCCACACCTGTCCCCCATCTCACCTCACCACCACATTCTCCTGTGTCTGCTGCCCCTCAGCCTACTGCACTGCAGCTGTGAGGCAGGTCTTGGCTAGTATAAATAATAGATGAAAGGTACTGTATTAATATACAGCATTTTTAATATTCAGAAGTCAATTGCTAGAGTGGGGAAATTAAGGGTGCAGGAGTATCATAAATAAGGGAAATATGGAAATATGAAGCACTTAGAAGTGTGAAACTTTTTTTTCCGCCTCTGATAGTAAAACAACCCTGAGATTTTATTTTTTCCATGAATTTTTTAGCCAACAGTTTTTCTCATCCAACATTAAATAGAAAAAACCCCCAAAAAGCATAGTAAACACATTCAAAATCTATTCTTTGGTCACTGATACAAAATGTGGTGAGAGTCTGCCTTTATTTTGCACATTTCACTGTGAAGCAATCCACCAGTAGAAATTTGTAGCCTTATAGAATCATAGAGCTGGAAGAGACCTCAGGAGGTCATTAAGTCCAGCCCCCTGCCCAAGGCAGGACCAATCCCAACTATGTCAAAGATGTTCTGACTGAACATACTGGATCAAAATTCATCCAGATACGGGTATGAACTTTTAGCTGGAGCCGGAGGTCACCCTTTCTCTCACACACACACAAATGGAACGAGGATTTCACATCATAGCAAATTCCCTTCAGATAGACTAGTGTTATATAATAAATTATTCATATTTCTGGATGAGAAGCCAACCACG
Organism: Pelodiscus sinensis; assembly: GCF_052426305.1. Lineage (NCBI taxonomy): Eukaryota > Metazoa > Chordata > Testudines > Trionychidae > Pelodiscus > Pelodiscus sinensis. The sequence goes on from NC_143055.1 coordinate 124,234,983, forward strand.
ATTAAGCAAACACTGTGGGTTCATAAACACTGGTGTGCTTCTCCATAGTCTAAGTACTGTTCTTGTCATTTGGCACATACTGATTGACCCTTGTTTAATTCAGTACAGTTCTGTATCTGAAATGAAATTTGGGCCTACTTGGGAGTATTTTATGGTTCACCACTTCAAACCATTAATACTTGTTTTGATAATTTTGTGCTAAACACCAGGCACCTCAATCTCTCTCCATTGAACTCTTTACCAGTTAAAGAGACCAGCTTTTACTTTTGCTGTTGGACATGTTATGAAATTCATGTTATGAATCCTGACAATGTATTGATATTAAAATAGCACTTACTGTTCTTTCAAAAAAACAGTCACCATTTGCTTTCCAATTCTGCTGAGCAGATTGTGAATTGAAATGTGGTGGGGATCAAATGTCTAGGTTTGGAAATTCCTGGCATCTTTTTCTGTGATCAGACCACAGGACCTCTTTCTTTCTCTTTCTCTCTCTCCTTGTGAAGTATCAGTTTACAAGGAAGATCCTTAACTGGAGTGATGTTTTGTCTTGCTTGCACAGTCTCTTTTTCAAATTCATGGAAGAAAAAGAATATTTGCAAGGGTTCTTCTATCCTTTTTCCCTCCTCCTTTCTTGCCAGCCTTTCAGAAGAATACTGTACGGAACATTAACTTGAAAGAAACTCAGACAGATGCTTTGCTTAAAAAGGCTCTGATGATCCTGAACCTGTGAACATTTGAGTTAATGGGAAGTAGTTAACACTTACACTTGATGAAGTGAATGTGGCAGTTTATGCTGCCAGCTTAAAGGAAGTTTCTTGTGCAGTCTCTGAAACAGTTATGCTGCTATCGAGGTAAAATAATGTATAGTCTCAGACTCAGACTGAATGGAGAGAAGTCCTGATTATATCCAAAACAGTGAGAGCAAAAGCTTAAACAGCTTTTGATTAGCAGTAAAATCTGCCCTTGAGTTACTACCACTGTGCTTTCTTTAACTATTTCATATCAGTTCAAACATCTAGCACATAGGCAAGAAATTTAGACTAGCACATAGAGTAAGGGACAGCAAGTCAAAAATATTAATGTTCTAGTCCTAACACTAATACTGACCAGGGCTGTGTCTAGACTGGCAAGGTTTTCCGCAAAAGCAGCTGCTTTTGCAGAAAAACTTGCCAGCTGTCTACACTGGCCGCTTGAATTTCCACAAGAACACTGACTTCCTACTGTCTGAAATCAGTGCTTCTTGTGGAAATACTATTCTGCTCCCATTCGGGCCAGTGTAGACAGCTCAGATTTGTTTGCGCAAAAAAGCCCCGATCGCGAAAATGGCAATCGGAGCTTTTTTGCACAAAACCACATCTAGATTGGCACAGACGCTTTTCCGCAAAAACTGATTTTGCGGAAAAGCGTCCGTGCCAATCTAGACGCTCTTTTCCGCAAATGCTTTTAATGGAAAACTTTTCTGTTAAAAGTATTTGCGGAAAATCATGCCAGTCTAGACGTAGCCCTGGTGTGTAACCTTCAACAGGTCAAGTAACATCTTTATGCCTCATTTGTCAAGCTGTAAAACAGATATCAAAATAAATCGAGAGGGTCTCATGAGGCTGAATTAAAGTTTGTAAGATGCTTAGAAAAAGTCTGTCTAAAATTCCTATAACTTGTAATGTATTCGATCACCAGCAATCCCATCAAAATGAAGGGGGGGGGGGAAAGATTGCTACTTGTATTTTTTCCATTTAAAATTCCTGTTGCGAAGTGAGATGTCTGAACTTGCCTGAGACAATATGGAAAAGAACTGATAAAATATATTCGTTTTGTGAAGATAGATTTGTTGCCACTACAAGACCTAAGAGCAAAGAACTATTTATCTAACTGTTAAATGGGCTAAATTCTGCAGAGCAGTGCAACTCCATTGATTTACCAGAAATCCGTGCAGTAGTTGTAAAAACTGTAAAGTAGGCAGAGAATCTTACTATTTTTTCAAGGCTTAATTATATGATTGGTGTTTTAGAAATGCAGTGATAACGTATAATGAGACATGCATAATCTTAGAAAAGGCAAGGCTTTTATGGGGTTGATGGAAAACTCAATGGGTCCTGATTCAGCACAGCACTTAAGCACATGTTAAATTGTCAGCACTTTAGCAGTCCAATGGGAGCCCCTAACCAGAAATAGATCTCTTCCTTTTTCAGGAATTTCCCTGATTAGAAATAAAAGGCAAAAATATTTTGAAAATGAATAAATATTTACTGGAAGCAGTAGCAGCGCTCCCAAGTGGGTTACTAGTTTATCAAGACCATGTTGCTGTTTGCATGGCACAGCAGACAATTCATGACTGTGACATTATCAAGACAAGAACTGGAATTAAAACAATCATGACTGATGCCATGATGCTCTTGCCTGACTTATTTCACTATGAAAATCTTTAGTAAATGGAAGTGCTTAAAAAAAAAGTCCACCTTAGCTGGTGAACAATGTAGAGTAGAGGCCTTACTCATTCTCCTTGCTTACAGAAACTGGATTTGTTAGTAACCAAAACAGGACAATTTTGAGTGACTGAGCCAGCTGAATAATGGAAATCTCTTCAATCTGAGTGCTGAGTTGTAAGATAATAAGACATGTTTACTTCTCATGGGATGCTAGATTCAATGAGCCACCATTTCTGGTTTGGTTTGGCACAGAAGTAGAGAGAGAAGCAAAGATAGATTTAAAACACCTTTCAATGCTGTTACAGGCAGTTAAGCAAGCCAGAAAAACAGAAAATGAAACTAAATCAACAGGGGAAATGGTGCCAGGGTGCAACACAAGCTGAGTCCTGAACAGTCTTCAAGTCTCCACCATGACACACACAAACCCAAGCCAATTATGCCAGGTCTTAAAGTGCATTTAAAATTTCATCAAGAACATCAACAGGACTACTACATGTGTGTTATAGATAGTACAGCTTATGGGAAAAGATCTTGTTTTATTGGTCTTTACTAGAAACATATTGGGCCAAGTTCTTCTCCTAGGGTGCATCTACACTGCACTGCAACTCAAAGTAGGAGACACAATTTGAGCTACTCAAATTGCGTATCTTATTTCAATGCTATTTCAAAATAGCTTATTTCATCATTTGGATCTGACTACACAACGCCAAATTTCGAAATAAAGCGCTGTTCTGTAATGTCACTTACTCCTTGTAGAATGAGGTTTACAGGGACGTCGGAACAGTGAGCCCAAAATAACTGGCTTGCTGTGAAAATGTGGGATAGGTACTTCGGGATACTTTGGTATCTCAAAATAGCGTTGCAGTGTAGACATACCCTTAGTTGCATGTGCGCAACCACACTGATGTCAGTAAGGAACCATAACTTGGCCCAGCATCTCCAGAAGGGAAAAACCCCGTGAATGCTGACAATATAGCTAGAAACAAATAGTAAAATTCTCCTCTGAAATACCCCTGGTGGATTTTTATTGCAGTATTCTACTTTTAGGAACTATCTGTGATATGTCTACACTGGAGCTGTTGGTGTAAGCTGCCACCGTGGGGAGGGAGGAAGCAGGGTAGTTGCCCCCAGTATACAGGCAGTCCCCAACTTACGTGGATCCGACTTATGTCGGATCCGCACTTACGAACAGGGCTTTTCTCGCCCCGGAGCTCACGGGCGGCAGGTCGCCACCCGTGTCCTCTGGGGCGAGAAAAGCTTCTCCCGGTCTCCCTGGTCTGCTGGGGGGGGGGGGTCCAGCAAAGCCGCTGGACCCCCCCCCAGCAGACCAGGGACACCCGAGCAAAGCCGCCGCCAGCACCCCAGCAGCACCCCAGCTGCTCTGCCCCAGGCGTCCCCAAGTCAGCCGCTGCTGAAACTGACCAGGGGCTGACTACAGGAAGCCAGAGGCAAAGTTGCTCTGCCCCGGGCTTCCTGGAATCAGCCGCTGATCAGTTTCAGCAGCAGCTGACTTGGGGACGCCTGGGTTTCTTAAGTTTAATCCGTATGTAAGTCAGAACTGGCGTCCAGATTCAGCCGCTGTTGAAACTGATCAGTTTCAGCAGCGGCTGACGCCAGTTCTGACTTACATACAGATTCAACTTAAGAACAAACCTACAGTCCCTATCTTGTACGTAACCTGGGGACTGCCTGTATACATAGGGCTTGAGAGAGGATTGGGCTCATTGGCAGCTAGCCTGTCACACCATGGCTATACTGCTATTTTTAGCATGCCCAAGCTGAATATTATGCCTCCAGGTAGCCATGGCACCTATCTAACCCCATTACCCTAGTCACCTCGCATCTTATCATCTGTAACACATTTAGCCTGTTAACAATCCAGTGAAGTAGGGTAGTGCTATTCTCTACATTTGACAGATGGGGAACTGAGACACAGAGAAGCTAGTGTGTCAAGATCACATAGAAAGGCTGGGGCAAACCAAGGAAATGAAACCAGGTTTCTGAGCTCCTACACTGGTGCTCTAACCACTGGGTCATCCTTCTTCTCTAACTAAAGCCTCATTTTGCAGCTGAAGTCCATAATTAGTTTGAACTCAGTCTCAGGTGATATTAAAAGCTATGCCAATCTGTGAAAAGCTATGCCAATCTGCACAGATGATTTTTTGGTGCAGCTGACTATTACTTATCATAAGGTTATTGCACTATTTCCACAAAAGCAGGCACTCTTTTATCAGTGGCCATGTCTACACTACAGAGAAGATTGAAGCAGCTGCAGTTGATCTTCAAACATTCATATACAGATAATATTAAACAAATGAAACCATCTTTTTTTTTGCACCACTCACTCCTTGTTTCCTTTTTTTCTAACCATACAAAATGAGGAGATTAAATATTAGAACTGCATCCACAGAATGTGAAGTTTGAAAATTTAAGCCTAAGAACTCAGGACAATGTTAACTCTGTCACATTGGACACATGTCATGGAACACTTAATTCTATCATAAAAATGTTATAGAAACACAAGGGAAGGGAGCTTGTTGGGTTGATGTGGCAGCTTTCACTTTAGAAGGTTAAATTCTTCTGGCAAAACTCAATTGACTTCAGAGAAACTGTCTCAAGTTGTTCTGCTTACTGTGCATTTCAAAAATCAATTTTAATATTGCATTGACATATATTTTTACTGATATTTCTTATAATATTTCCTGTTGGTTTTAATCCAGGAACTGAATGAGAATTAAACTAATTCATAAATTTGTCGTGCAGCTAATCCTATGTTTTAAAGCCAAAATTGTGACAATAAACCAGGTCATAGAGTTTTTCTTTTCAATTTTCAAAGTATAACAAAAATGTTTAGCCTATTGATTTTTATTAACTGCCTGCAAAACTGTATTTTTCCAAATATTCTGGTTTAGTTGTAAAAGCATCTGAAATTGCCTGTCAACTGCAATTTTGTATTTTTCACAAGGACTGCAGCTATTTGTGTTTGTTTCCACAGCCTATGCTTTTGGATTTGGACTCAGTTTAGGGATTACCACAAAGCAAGGACAGATCTGATCAAGTCAAGGGTTCTTCAGCTGCGTTACACCAAATACACTAGGTAGGGCAACCAGTCATCCTATGTCGAGGTCCTCTCAGCATTATCCTACTCTAAAAACCCTTTCAGATATTTGGATAAGAACAAGCTATACAAACTCCAAGCTGAAAGTTATGCATGGGAGGCACTATCCCTAGGCTCTAGCCCTTGCTGAGTTCACTGTAAATGCTCCCCAAACACACACCTACAAATGAAAGTTTCACTAGGGCTGGGTGAAAATAAATGGTATAAGTATTATCCATTACGTTTGGAAAGAAAACTCAAAGTAATTCCTAACTAAGCTCTGTTGGGGCAGACCCATAGGAAGATACAAGGCTCCGTGTGCTGCCACTACCCACAACCGGCACTGAAAGCATGAGGAAGCTCCTGCTCCGAGACTCCCCCAGCACCTTAATCCCCCCCCTCAAAATCTGCACCTTCAACCCAGCCTCTTGCCCTGAGCCCTCCCTTGAACTCCAGGGGAAGTGGGGGAGGGGGCAAAGGGGAAGTTACCTCAGGGCCCAGTGATTCAAAGGCACCTGGGGCCTTTAAATTGACTCCAGAGCATTGTGCCATGTGCTCCGGGTGGCTCTGAGGGCTTGGAGAAGGCCTTGACCCTTCTGCTTGAGGCTCTGCCCATTCTGGAAGCAGAAAGCCAGCCCCTCCCCACACCTTGCCCAAGGGCCCACACAGGCTGTCAGCTCCCTTGCTGCACCATAACTCCCACCTAGAAGCTGCACCTCACTCCTACCTGTTGCCCTGAGCCCCCACACCGCACCCTAACTCCCACCCAGACCAAGGTTCTCTGTAAAGTGTGTGCCTGTGCACTCATACAACAGTTTTCTGAGCTCTGCTCAGAAGTTCAAAGGCCCCACACAGGCAGGGAGCTCAGCTGATTTACCAGGGGAGGGGCAGTCTCACTAAGCAAGCAGCTAAAAGAAGCTAGCTGCCTGGTTGAATTGAGAAGCTGGAAGACCTGCACGGCTTGAGCCTTCTGCTCACAAACAGGGAGGAACCAATAGGGGAAGTGGAGGTGGGTGACAACCTGGGAAGCAGTGATCATGAGATGGTAGATTTCAGGATCCTGACCAAAGGAAGAAAAGAGAGTAGTAAAATACACACCTTGGACTTCAAAAAAGCAGATTTTGACTCCCTCCGAGATCTGATGGGCAGAATCCCTTGGGATGTTAACATGAAGGGGAAAGGAGTCCAGGACAGCTGGCAGTATTTTAAAGAAGCCTTATTGAAAGCACAGAAAGAAACCATACCGACGCTTAGCAAGAGAGGCAAACATGGTAGGAGATCGGACCGGCTTACAGGGGAAATCCTTGGTGAACTTAAGCACAAAAAGGAAGTTTACAAAAAGTGGAAACTTGGACAAATGACCAGGGAGCAGTTTAAATGTATAGCTCGAGACTGCCGGGGGGTTATCAGGAAGGCGAAAGTGCAGATGGAATTGTGACTGGCTAAGGATGTGAATGATAACAAGAAAGGTTTCTACAGGCATGTTAACAAGAGGAAGGTGATCAGAGAGGGTGTGCAGCCCCTACTGGATGAAGGAGGTAACCTAGTGACAGATGATGTGGGGAAAGCCAAAGTACTCAATGCTTTCTTTGCCTCTGTATTCACGGACAAGGTTGGCTCCTGGACTTGTGTGCTAAGTGATGAAAGATGGGATGAAGATGGACAACCCGTGGTGGGTAAAGAACAGGTTAGGAACTATTTAGAGAAGCTAAACGTACACAAATCCATGGGTCCGGACTTAATGCATCCGAGGGTACTGAGGGAGTTGGCAAATATCATTGAGGAGCGTTTGGCTATTATCTTTGAAAAGTCGTGGAGATCGAGAGAAATCCCAGATGATTGGAAAAAGACAAATGTAGTGCCCATTTTCAAAAAAGAGAAAAAGGACGATCCAGGGAACGATAGGCCCATCAGTCTTACCTCGGTTCCTGGAAAAATCAAGGAAGGTATCTTTAAGGAACCCATTTTGAGGCACTTGGACGAAAGGAAAGTGATTAGGAATTGTGAGCATGGATTCACAAAAGGCAAGCCGTGCCTGACCAATCTGATTAGCTTTTATGATGAGGTAACTGGCTCTGTGGATGTGGGAAAGTCAGTGGATGTGATATACCTTGACTTTAGCAAGACTTTTGATACAGTCTCCCACAATATTCTTGCCAGCAAGTTAAGGGAATATGGATTGGATAAATGGACGGTAAGATGGATAGAAAGATGGCTAGAAGGCCAGGCCCAGCGGGTAGTGATCAACGGCTCGATGTCAGGATGGCGGTCAGTTTCTAGCGGAGTGCCCCAAGGTTTGGTTCTAGACCGGTTTTGTTCAATATCTTTATTAATGACCTGGATCAGGGGATGGATTGCACCCTCAGGATGTTTGTGGATGACACTAAGCTAGGGGGGACGAGGAGTCCTGTGGCACCTTATAGACTAACTGAAGTGTGGGAGCATAAGCTTTCGTGGGCAAAGACCCACTTCGTCAGATGCATGTCTGATGAAGTGGGTCTTTGCCCACGAAAGCTTATGCTCCTACACTTCAGTTAGTCTATAAGGTGCCACAGGACTCCTCGTCGCTTTTGCAGATTCAGACTAACATGGCTACCCCTCTGATACTAAGCTAGGGGGAGAGGTAGATACGCTTGAGGGCAGAGATAGGGTCCAGAGTAACTTAGACAAATTGGAGGATTGGGCCACAAGAAATCTGATGAGGTTCAACAAGGACAAGTGCAGAGTCCTGCACTTGGGACGGAAGAATCCCAAGCATAGTTACAAGCTGGGGACCAACCAGTTAAGTAGTAGTTCTGCAGAAAAGGACCTGGGGGTTACAGTGGATGAGAAGCTAGATATGAGTCAATAGTGTGCCCTTGTAGCCAAGAAGGCTAATGGCATATTAGGTTGCATTAAGAGGAGCATTGCCAGCAGATCCAGAGATGTCATTATTCCCCTTTATTCGGCTCTGGTGAGGCCACATCTGGAGTATTGTGTCCAGTTCTGGGGCCCCCACTACAAAAAGGATGTGGATGAATTGGAGAGGGTCCAGCGGAGGGCAACCAAAATGATTAGGAGGCTGGAGCATATGACTTATAAGGAGAGGCTGAGGGACTTGGGTCTGTTTAGTCTGCAGAAGCAAAGAGTGAGAGGGGATTTGATAGCAGCCTTCAATTTCCTGAAGGGAGGTTCCAAAGAGGTCGGAGAAAGGCTGTTCTCAGTAGTGACAGATGGCAGGACAAGGAGCAATGGTCTCAAGTTGTGGTGGGAGAGGTCCAGGTTGGATATTAGGAAAAACTATTTCACTAGGAGAGTGGTGAAGCACTGGAATGGGTTACCTAGGGAAGTAGAGGAGACTCCATCCCTAGAGGTGTTTAAGTCTTGGCTTGACAAAGCCCTGGCTGGGTTGATTTGGTTGGGATTGGTCCTGCCTTGGGCAGGGGGCTGGACTTGATGACCTTCTGAGGTCTCTTCCAGCTCTATGGTTCTATAATTCTATGAAAAGGGAGATAAGGAGAGGCTGGGGGGATGGGGAGTGAGTGAATGACTGCATAAGTAATTAATTGGCTGATGAGGAGCCCGAAGGGAGGGGAGTTGAGAGTGTCCCTCTGCAGGAGGAGAGAGAGGCAAAGCTCAGCATTCTCAAGCCTCCTGGGAAGGGGGGGATAAGGGACTGACTGCATGGGGTAGGTTGGGAAAAGACAGGGTGGGTGGGTGCTCGCATCTGTGCAGTGAGGTAGAGGCTGGGGGCAATTTACTTGGGGTGTCTGACAAGCTGCAGTCCCCTCTGTCTGATTATATTGGGGAGGCAGCAGGCTACCAGGGAAGTGTGTGGGCCAGGACATTAGAAAGATTGCATTTCAAACAAAGTTTGCATAAGGTATTAATGGCTTAAGGTAAGAAAGAAAATTTTCTTTTAACAGAAGGTTTTTGGAGTGTTGCAGATATCTAAAACTCTAAACTTAATAATTTTTTAAAAGTCTGTAGAATAGTGATAGAAATGTAGCCGTGTTAGTCTGGGGTAGTTGAAGCAAAATGCAGGACAATGTAGCACTTTAAAGACTAACAAGATGGTTTATTAGATGATGAGCTTTCGTGGGCCAGACCCACTTCCTCAGATCAAATAGTGGAAGAAAGTAGTCACAACCATATATACCAAAGGATACAATTTAAAAAAAATGAACAAATATGAAAAGGACAAATCACATTGCAGAACAGAAGGAGGATGCGGGGGGGTGGGAAGGGGGAGGAAGGAAGGTAAGTGTCTGTGAATTGCTGATATTAAAGGTAGGGAGAGTGGGATGTTTGTGAGTTAATGGTATTACAGGTGATAATTGGGGAAACTGTCTTGATAATGGGTGAGAAAGTTCAAAGACTTGTTAAGTCCTTGTCGGTAAGTGTCGAATTTTAACATGAATGACAGTTCAGAGGATTCCCTTTCAAGTGCAGATGTAAAAGGTCTTTGTAGCAGAATGCAGGTGGCTAAGTCATTTAGAGAGTGTCCTTTCTGGTTAAAGTGGCAAGAAACTGTTTTCTCTTTGTGATCTTGTCTAATATCTGTTTTGTGGGCATTAATCCTTTGGCGAAGTGTCTGAGATGTTTGTCCAATGTACATAGCAGACGGACACTTTCGGCACATGATAGCGTAGATTATATTTCTGGATGCGCAGGAATATGTGTTCTTGATCTTATAACTCACTTGGTTAGGTCCAATAATGGTATCAGCAGAATGAATATGTGGACAAAGCTGGCAACGGGGTTTGTTGCAAGGGAAGGTACCAGGGTTGGTATTAGTGTGGTATGTCCTGTGGTGGTTGGTAAGAATCATCTTGAGGTTAGGTGGTTGTCTATAGGAGACTATGGGTCTGTCTCCCAGAGCCTCTTTGAGTATGGTATCCTGTTCCAATATAGGCTGTAGTTTCTTGATAATGTGTTGGACAGGTTTAAGTTGGGGGTTGTAGGTGATGACAAGTGGTGTTCTTACCTTCCTTCCTCCCCCTTCCCACCCCCCCGCATCCTCCTTCTGTTCTGCAATGTGATTTGTCCTTTTCATATTTGTTCATTTTTTTAAATTGTATCCTTTGGTATATATGGTTGTGACTACTTTCTTCCACTATTTGATCTGAGGAAGTGGGTCTGGCCCACGAAAGCTCATCATCTAATAAACCATCTTGTTAGTCTTTAAAGTGCTACATTGTCCTGCATTTTGCTTTAAAAGTCTGTGTTACTAATTACTACATGGTATACTATATTGCATTAAGGCCAGATCGTTACTATTTGGTAGAGTTCTAGCTCTTATGAGTCAGAAGTAGTGAGTACTAACTTGCACTGTTAGGTTATTACATGTATTCCAAGGGTAGTGTTAATTCTCTTTTTTATTTAATTTCACATTAAATATCATATGCATTGCCCTGTGTTAAATATCCCTTGTTTTAATATATTTTCTTCCACACATATGGGCTGCTTAATATTATGCATGTGTTTTATTTGTATTGGTGATGCACATCCCCACACACACACTACTTCAATATTGGTGGTACACATAAGAAATTTCAACCCGCCCAATGATAGAAAATGTTAGAGGGAACACTGCCCCAGACCCTGTACTCCAGTGTCCTCTCTTGAGCCTCCTCCCACACTTCAAACACCTTGGCCCAGCCCCATAGCTTCCTGTTTCCACATCCAGTGTTCATGCCCAAACACGTCCTGCTGCACAACCTCCTGTGAACAATCTTCATTCCCTGCATCTGGTCTTGTCCTCCTGCTACCCATGTCTGGCACCTTAGTTGGATGACAGATTTTGTTCCTCTTCTAACACCTTTTGTTGATATTTCTCTTGCCTCTCTTCAAAACAGGCCATTAAATCCAAGTCAGAATGGCTTCTGCTGACTCTCCTGAGTAAACAAAGGATGCTCAGCCAACTAGAAATACCACAAACACCATGGGACTTCAACTACGGCATAAAGTCCAATCGATGCAACTTGAAGTTGGACAATATGAAATCTAAAGCTGGACCGAAATGTCACTAATTTAGATTATGCCCAGCTGCAATGAAATATTTACTGATGTAAACTTCTGACTGCGTGACTGTGGGCTGTTTGTATGTAATACGATATGTGCAGTAGGACTAACAATACTTGAAAAATAATAAAAAGCAGAAGTGTGTAGAGTCTCAAGTGACAAAGAGTCAATGATGGATTCTGATGATCAAGAATTGATTATGGCAGGTTTGCAGGCAGGTACAATCTCATAAACTGCAGTGATAACATTTGATGTCCTGCCATAACAGAGTTCCAAGGGACGGCCAAAGGTGACAGTTTAACAGTATCGTCACAAAGCATTATGAGTTAATCTATGCACATTGGCATAAAAGCCAAGGCAGAAAGGCTCTCTATATAGAAAAGGGTGCCAGCTCTTCTCTGTAATGTAATACTATCTAATCATTCCTTAGAACAAGTTAGGTTTACAATACTCCATATCTATGCAATTTATCACTGTGAACATAACAACATAAGAACAATCATACTGGGTCAGACCAAAGGTTGATCTAGGCCAGTATCTGGTCTTCCAACAGTGGCCAGTGCCAGATGCCCCAGAGGGAGTGAACAGAACAGGGAATCATCAAGTAATCTCTCTCCTGTCGCCCATTCCCAGCCTCGGACAGAGGCCAGGGACATAATTCCTACCCATCCTGGCTAACAGCCTCCATGAATTTATCTAGTTCTTTCTTGAACCCTGTTAATGTTCTGGTCTTCACAAATTCCTCTGGCGAGGAGTTCCACAGGTTGACTATGTGCTGTGTGAAGTAAAACTTCCTTTTGTTTGTTTTAAACCTCCTGCCTATTAATTTCATGTAGTGACCTCTAGCTCTTATGGGAACAAGTAAATAACTTTTCCTTGTTCACTTTTTCCACATCAGTCATGATTTCATAGACCTCTATCATATTCCCCCTTAGTCTCCTTTTTTTCTAAGCTGAAAAGTCCCTTTCCAAACTCCTAATCATTTTTGTTGCACTCTTCTGAACCTTTTCCAATGCCAATATATTTTTTGAGATGAGGCGACCACATCTGTACGCATTATTCAAGATGTGGGTGTACCATGGTTTTACAGAAAGACAATAAGACGTTCTCTGTCTTATTCTCTATCCCTTTTAAAATGATTCCTAACATTCTGTTTGCTTTTTTGACTGCCACTGCACATTGAGTGGATGTTTTCAGAGAACTATCCACAATGACTCCAAGATCTCTCTCTTGAGTAGTTATAGCTAAATTTTGTATGTATAGTTGGGATTATTTTTCCCAATTGTGTAACTCTATGCAAACAGAATCATAAGAAGCATACCTGACTTTTCTTTTCTCTCTCTTTCATAGGTCACAGCTGCCTGGGGACATTTTGGAGGTAAGATAGCTTCACCTTTCCCCTCTCTGTTCACTATCTCAGTTTACACGCAGCAGCTGGCACACAAAGGACCTGATTCTTAGTTACTCTGGTCCTGTGTTTGGGACGGAGATAGAATGGAACAGACAAGGGTGGATTTAAGTCATCTTCATTTTCCCTATAGCCTAGCAATGAGCATGGCTCTACTGTCCACAAATGTAAGTCAGAGTAACTTCAGGGTATCCTCACTTACAATCTGCTTCCCATGTCTTCCCAGAAGTCCCTGGAAGATGAGAACAGACATAGTGCTGTGTATCCCAGCCAAGTCCCAAAATGGGTCCCTTCACAAGGACCATGATGAATGTAGAACCATTTCTACCAGTTTGGCACTGACTGTGGAAACCCTCTTTGCCAAGTGTATTCTCAGTGAGCATTTTCCACCCATTCTGTGCGGTCACCAGATTGGCATAAAAGGGTCTTAGTGTGCCCAGAAAATCCAGAATTGGAAAAGCACAACTAAGAAAGAACCACATATGCCTACCAATTTCTGAATAATGGACTAAATTGCCTGAAACAAGACAATGTCACCCACAGGATCCCCCCAATTGGTATGAATCTATACGATTCTTCAAATGTGTTGTCACTGTAAATGAACATCTCAGTTACTCATGAGGGTTGTTCCCTGTTTGTCACAGGTCAGTCATTATTCACATGGCTGTAGATATACTAAGCATAGAAAGGGGAGACTGATTGCAGGAATCCCCTGCTGCCATCCTTGGCGGTTCCATGGAATTGAGCTGTTGTGTCTCCTGAGGCTATGCTGACGAGCCGCATTACTAAATAAATGATAAATTAAGAAAATCCTCTTTAATGGATTTTTTTTTTAAAAAAAGGGCAATTCAGGCACCTAAAGCTGTTAATAATGACAAGAAAAAGGGGATTTCTGGTTAATCAACATCAAGGTCACAGTCTTGTGGAATAAATTTCATATACAGTGAATAACTCACACAGGGCGATGGCATGTTTAGCATCAAATCTTGGCAAAGATTTGTTTGCTTAATGACTTTTCTCCTTTTTTTCAGGCCAGCCACCTTTGACTGGAGAGAACTTGTTAAAAGAGCTAAATGTCACTGAAAATGTGCTGTTAATCCTACTTATCCACAGATGTTAACCATGAAGTGATAATAAAAAGAAAAAAGAAAAGATGCAGCTCCAATCAGCATTGTTCTTGCTAAACGCAGAGACCCCCCATGACTGCAAAAGACTGCTCTCATACTGCTTCTCCAAATATATGTCACCATCCCTGAGTTCTATGCAAGTGCTTTGATGTTCATTTGCAGATGGATACATTGTACTGATCCTTTTGCTTGTTCAAACAAAGGAAGACATTTTGGTTTCCTCCGCAAATATTGTCAGATGTTTTATGTGCAGCAATGAAAATTAAGTACATCTTTGATATTGCAAGTCTTTCTCTTGCTTGAAATGAGCTGGGCTCAGCTACTAGTTGACGTAAGTAAAAAAATAACATACAATTGTTCTAGATAAAGATATAGGGCCAGATTTTCAAAAGATCTCAGAATTTACAGCCATAAATGTCCCAGTAGAAGCTGTTGGGTGCTCAGCTTTTTTTTTAAAAAAAGTCTGGCTCCCGTTGTAGGTATTGAGCATTTGAAAAATTGGTCTGAGCTCTTTTGAAAATCTGGCTCATACTGTACTCTATCCCTTTCATCTTTGTTATCCTTCTTTTTTGTTTGATTGTGTGTTCTGTATTTACACCAAGGGGAAATACTTAGGGAGGGACCTTTATTCAATTAAAAATATTTTATGTTTCTCAAGGTGACATAATTAAAGCACAATTAGCACCATTACTGGATACGGCTGAAAATTACAAACATTCTTCAAAGATTCACTTACTTTTAGTATGAATTAAAAACTTACATAGACCTTTCCTAGACCCAAACAAGAGCTCTGTGTAGCTGGGAACCTTGCCTCTTTCAATACAAATATTCCCTCACCCACCTTATGCAGCCCTACAAAAAGTGGTCTGAAACATCCAGGCCAATTGTAATATTCTGTTTCTATTATTACTAGATGTATTACAGTAGCAACTACAGATTCCGAATGAGCTTGGGATTCTATTATGCTAAGCACTCTATATATACCTAGTAAGTAATAGTTCCTGTCCTGAAAAGTTAGTCTGAAAAGGCAAGACACGGAAAAGGTAGGAGAACCAAATACACCTTCCCAATCCATATCAAAATTGTGGACTGAACATAGGGGGAAAAGGAAAGGATCCAGAGAGTATTGCAATTGTGCATTGCAGATGGTAAATTGAGATGGTTGTGGTTGTTGGCCTCTACTGGGAGGTTACAATAGAGAACGGGTGATGGGGAGGAAGCATTGGCAGAATCAAGATTCATTGGGCATATGGAAGCGTCTCTGGTCCAGATGTGGCAGGTTAGTGGGGACACAGGGACAGAAAAATTGTTGGAATTTTACATGAAAATGTCCCAATATTTTTAGCATTTGCTAATATTTAAATTCTCAGCTACAACAGTGTAGAAAATTTAGTTTTTGTAGTATGATTTTTTTTTATTTAAAAAGATTTAACTAGGGAAGGTCTGTTTTTAGAAAAGTTTTTCCCATTTACTAATCATTTGCACTTTCAAAGTGCTTCATTTTCATCCCTCTGCCAACAGAGGGATGTAGTCTAGATATAGCCTAACAGGGTAGCTAAATGTATCAAATGTATGTGCCTTTCATTTGAGTTTGCTTATGTCTGAATGGTACGGTTGGAGTTTATCTTTGCTTTTCTAATGTCTATGTGACTAAGGACATTTTAAAATGCCTTTTTTTGGCCTTTTCCTTTAGTTTTGAATATCTTGGCTTCTTAATATTTTGGAGTCTAACATTAATGACAGAGTGTAACTATGTTTTCTTATTTACAGTGTTGTTGTAGCCCTATTGTTCCTGGGAGACAAGGTGCATGACACACTATCTTTTATTGGACAGCTTCTGTTGGTGAAAGAGACAAACTTTGATACCATCTTTCACTGACTGAAGTTGGTCCAATCAAAGGTATGTTTTCAAAGGCTTTTACATTTTGTTTGTCTTCTCTGAGTTGGAGTCAAGAGACATCTCTAGATATAATAATATTGACATCTCCCCTGCTTTAATAACAGTAACTAGTGGTTGCCACAATAAGCACAATAGTAATGTTAAATAAACTCTGTCATTTGTTTCAAGAAAACTGGGATAACTTTAATATCCACCTTCAAAATCTTCTTGGGAAAATATTCATATGATATGTGAGCTCTACTACCTTTTGTCATTCAGGTATTATACAGGTCATAGGACCTGTACAATCCTACCTTACCAGTGTGTGGTTTCCTTTGAGCAGCTTTGACACCAGTTTTTAAAAACCACAGTAAATGTCTTTTAAAAGACTGTTAAAATCCAGAGGATCTCTCAGGGCTAAATGAGAAAGATAGGAAGCTTTTCACCTCTGTGTCTCCTGTGCAAAGCTACATTAGGTTGGCAATGACAAGAGCTGTTACTAGCTGATGATCTGTTTGAGATTAGATAGTGGACTCAATCCAGTTCCTACTGGACAAGTGTCCACATCATAACTGACACTATTTGAAGTTAATTAAATCGAGGAAGCAAGCCACATAGCCTGAGAAGTCCAGCTGTTAGAATTACAGCAACCTGTCTGCTTAGCAATTCAGGTCCTATGAATACATTGACCTGGAACTCTGCTCTTTGCACCAGCTCCCAGATGAGTCCAGATATTCATAGGTTTTTATGGAACCGGACCTGCCTATCTTAGAGATAGTCTCTCACTCTGTGGGTGTGGCTTCGCTTTGACAGTTATATTCTACTGGAAGCATTACACCATTATCTAATAGTGCAGACCTCGTGAGTGTGAGAAAGAGCACTCTCTCAGAAGCCGTGCTGCTGTCAGGGTGAGAGCACGGGAATACTGCTCTGGGGTTAGCACTGGGCATGGAAGAGGGGTCCAACTGCCAGTTATCAGGAATCAGCTGGGTTGGAACACCTGAAGATCAGAAACATGAGGCAAACTAGTAGGCAGGGATCAAGAGCCACTTACTAACAGACAGGCCAAGTCAGGATACCAGGAGATCAGGAAAACACCAGAGTAGTGGTCCATGGCAGAATGAATCCTACTTGTATGGACAACTTCCAGTTTCCTCCTCTAGAAATAAATAGAGATTGCACCCAATCGGGGCCTTAGATCTCTCTCAGTCTGGGCACAGGGGTATATCTTCTGCCATAGTTGTGCTTCATGGACTTTGGTCACAGCAGTTGTCTGTAAGACGCTGGTGGGGAATTGGTGTGTGATGACTGCCACAGACCTGTGTTCAAGACCTGTCTGGGCTGACAAATTTACACTATAAAAATCACTTCTGCAAGAGATATGAATGACCACAGACTGGATCACTTTCAGGCTTGTCTATTCCACGAGGTAGCAATTCTTCTACTTGCACAGTCATGCTAGTGTGAAATAAATAGACATGGTAGTGGAGACATGTTTTTGCTGCGCCAGGTATGTACTCACCAGTTTCAGGCAGCTTTGTAATGTTCACAGTGGCTACTGCTTGTGACTACCCTATTATTTATACTCACACTAGTTCTATGAGTGCTAGAGCAAGTGTGTATACACAAGCAGGGGAATCAAACCGTAGCTCAAAGAGTAAATGTAAAGAAACACACTAAATACCATGCACAAACATAAAAAAGCAGACTAATCAAGCTATTTCTCCTCCAGGTTGAGAAGCAGGGTGTATGTGTATATGTATGGGGGGTGGGAGATATGTTATTTCTACGTTTAAGTCCTTAATTACTAGAGTAATGGGGCCTGACACAGACAGGTGGATAATCTCAAGAGGAGGGCCAAGAATTGAGTAGGTATGGAGTCTGAACTATCCCTATGGGGGCTTTTCCTTGTCTGGGTTGAGGCCCAATCTCGTGTGTGTGTGTGTGTGTGTGTGCGCGCGCGTGCTTGAGAGGAAGAGATATGTATGCACACATACTTACACTTACAATTGTTTTACATTTAAATATATATTGCTTTTAAATTTTAAATGTAGATGTGAGTGAGTGGATCTGTGGGAGAAGAGAAATTCAGACTATGAAGTGAGAAAGACAGAAAATATTGAAATAATATTTTTTCCAAGGGGTCAATTTGATCCTTGGTGATTCCAGAGTAAATCTGAAGTAGCTCTGTTGTGGCCACTGAAATCACCCAGACGAAAACAGGGAAAAACAGACTAGAATGTAACATCACATCAAGTCTCATTCTGCTAGAAAACAGACTGAGTCAAACAAAATTCTCAAGCATGATGGCCCTATTTTTAGTAGTGGGGCCCACTGATTTTAGGAGGATTGTGGGTGTTCAGCATCTCTGAAAAAGATAATTGCTGCACCCATGGGTGGGAGGTGTTTTCCCCAAAAGTCGGTACAAAGGGGGCCATGTGAGGTGTCAAATAAAAGCTTGTGTTTTACTGATTCTGTACATGGTATTAATGTATTTGTATGATATCTGTATGTGGAGTTATAAATATGTTCTCTGTGCGTATGCTGGAAGAGACAAAGCAATGGGTAAAGAATGTTCGTTCAGTGTCTATGCGAATTAGCAAAGCTCCAAGGACAATGAATCTCTAGGTGCCAATACACACCTGAGGAACGCGTCTGGAAATCTAGATACCTGCAAACCAGCCAGGGCATAATGGCTGCGAGCATGTGAAACAGATAGGTCACTCGACCATGTGACCTGCTCTGGACAGGGAGATGCCAGGAGAGAGATATACAGGGGCGGATATATGGCAGGGAGAACGGGGCGGCCGCCCCAGGCCCCGCGCTTCAGAAAGCCCAGCGCATGTGCTGTGGCGCCGCTGCGCATGCGCATGGCGTCACTGCGCATGCGCCGTGGCAAAGGGGGGGCCTCGTGGAAGTATGCTGCCCGGGGCCCCGCAAAACCGTCATCTGCCCCTGGATATATAAGTGCCATGTGGCAATCTCCGTCTTGTCTTCAGTTCAGCTACTGGTACCAGATGTAGCCTTGCAAGGAACAGCGAGCCGTAAAGAACCATGAACCCATCCTGACATAGGATGTACACCAGAGACTTTTAAAATAGCAGATTATAACATCTCTGCTAAGAATCTGTATCAAGAACTGGGTGATTCGATGCATGTAATGTATTCTCCTTAACCTTACTCTCATGCTTTTCTTTCTTTTAGTAATAAACCTTTGGGCTACGTCTACATTGGCATGATCTTGCACAAATACTCTTTAACGCAAGAGTTCTTGCATTAAAGTATTTGCGCAAGAGAGCGTCTACACTGGCATGTGCCTTTGCTCAAGAGATGTGATTTTGCGCAAGAGCATCCGTGCCAGTGTAGACGCTCTCTTGCGCAAGAAAGCTCCGATGACCATTTTAACCATCGGGCTCTCGCAAGAAATTCATGTTGCCTATCTACACTGGCCTCTTGCGCAAGAATAGTTGCACAAGAGGGCTTATTCCTGAGTGGGAGCATCATTGTTCTTGCGCAAGAAGCACTGATTTCACACATTAGAATGTCAGTGTTCTTGCACAAGAACTCCTTGCCAGTGTAGACAGGCAGCATGTTTTTGCGCAAAAGCGGTAGCTTTGGCACAAGATCGCGCCAATGTAGACGTAGCCTTAGATTGTAGATTCTAAAGGATTGGCCCAGCGTGATCTTGTGGGTAAGATCCAGAGTGTAAATTGACTGGGAACTGTGGCTGGTTTCTTGGGATGGGAAGAACTCATTCAGGGTAAGTGGGATTGGGTTCTATAACCCTTCACCTGTGTGTTAGGCCCAGGGGTGATTGCAGCACAAAGGGAGCTGGGATATCAGAGGGGTTTTGATAGTGAGGCTTCAGGCCAGCCAGATAGGCAGCTGGAGTGCTCAGTGTGACTGGTTTGTGGCCTGTTTGGGAAGGTCTCCAGTCTGGGGCTCTAAGGAGTCCCGAGTTTAAGCAATTCGCCCTGAGTGGACGCCTTCAGCTGTGACTAGACCCGGCCCACTTCATCACACCGTCACTTTAATTTGTAAGGGCTTTCCTGGTCTGCTTGCAAACTAGGCCACTATGTAGGAAAGCATGGAATGAAGAGTCAGCTTGCAGACAGAGAACCTAGTGAAGTGAGTTGTGCCTCTCTTTTAAGGAGCAGTCTGTTTTGTCTCTCTCTTTTGTCTTGGGGTGGTTCCCTTTTTCGAGAAAAGGGATGTAAATTAGACACTTCAAAATTGCAAGTGAAGCCAGGATTTAAATTTCCCATGCTTCATTTGCATAATGGCGGCCAGTTTTTTTCGACACGGGGCTTTTCGATAGAAAAATGGCAGTTTAGATGGGGATCTTTCGAAAATCAAACCCCTTTATTTTCATTTTTTGAGGAGTACAGGATCTTTCGAAAAAGGGTTTTATTTTCGAAAGATCCCCATCTAAACTGCCTTTTTTCTATCGAAAAGCCCCGTGTTGAAAAAACCGCAGCCGCCATTATGCAAATGAAGCACAGGAAATTTAAATCCTGGCTTCACTTGCAATTTCAAAGTGTCTAATTTACATTCCTTTTTCGAGAAAAGGCATATAGTCTAGACACACCCTTGGTGTATTATTCTCAATTCTAAGAAATAAAATAGTGTTGCATTGCAACCTTACCGGAAGAGAATCTGTGTTTTTATCTAACTTCCCCGGGTGTATGCCATGAACATAACAGGCAGACCTGCCCTATATATAGCACAGAGACCATATGAGGAGAATACGGGGAGGAGACATTTCTTGCTTGCCTCGCATGCTTTCATGACCTTACAGAAACTGCATGAAGTCTGGCACTTAGTTTGATATTTTAAAGAAATCTCTGAAGCCAAATATGAAGGAAAGGTATCCTAAACAAGTTCCCATCCTCTGTCAACCAACTGTCTGCTGAAACCCATAAATATGTCAGCCTCTACACAGACCTTCCCTTCCACAAACAACTGACATTAATAGCATAGAAGGCAGAGTTATGTTTGAAATACTGTAGTTACATTTATTTTTACACACACACACACACACACAGTGTGTGTGTGTGTGTGTGTGTGTGTGTGTGTGTGAGTGAGTGTGTGTGTGAGTGAGAGAGAGAGAGAGAGAGAGAGAGAGAGAGAGATTTCAATGACTGTATTTTTCCAAAAACAAAGGAAAATTAAAGCTGGAGTGAGAATTCAGGGGTGAGACAGTGATTCACTCCCCTGGCAAGTTGTCGGGGGGGGGGGGGGGGGCTGTCCCTCTCCAATAGTCCCCCCCACTCCAGCACACTCTGCAGACTGCAAATTGACTGGGGGGCAAGGCTCTGGGGAGTGCCTCCTCCTTCAGAGCTCCCCTGCAGCCTTTCCACAGGGGGTCAGGCTATAGGTTTACAGCGGGGGGGGGGGGGGGGGGGGGGGGGGGCTCCTTTTCAGTGTGCTGGCAGGCAAGATGGCAGAGCCCTAACCCTGCTGGCCACTCTCTTGGTGCTGCAGCTGCCCCCAGAGGCCACTCTCAGTATTGCATCCCTTCCCTCTGCCCCTCCCTTTCACATTCCTCTTCTCTCTGCCATCCCTTTCCATGTTATGGAACACAGTACCTTTCCTGGCACTTCCCATTTTCCAGGCACATCCAAACCCTGATCTTGGTTTAAGTTAGGGTAGGAAGAAGCTGCAAGCAAATTTGGTGGTCCTAGCACTTACAGTTAGGAGGAGTACTTGAACAAATGGAGTTGCAGACACACAGATGCACTAGATAGATAGATACACACACACACACACACACACACACACACACACACACACACACACACACACACACACACACACACTTTGGAGTAATAAATTAAATTATTCAATTATTTTTCTTCTTTCCTGTTGTCAGAATTAGCTATGATCTACTTGAAAAGTACCTCAGAAACTCTTAGAACCTAGAGAATAAATTGCCATTTGAAATTAGGGAATAGCAGTCATTATATGACAAGGATGGTTCACACCACAATGAAGAGCTACAGAGGGATTTCCACTCCAGCCACCCACTAGAAAAGCAGGACACAAAGAGCTTTGCTCTGTTACTCTCACTGCCCTTCATATCATTAAATCAAATATTCGTGTAAGGTATTTTGGACCTGCTTGCCAGATTGCAAAGGTAGCTGTTGTTTTTGGCTCCCCTAACACAACTGATCCCTGAAGTGAAGCCAAGTGAAGCCAATCATTTGCCTTGGCTGAAACTAAAATAAACATATCCTATACTGTACACACTTCTGAGGCAATTACTGCCATTAGATCATAGCTCTGAAATTAATTTAACCCATGTAAGAAAATTGAATACAGAAAAACCTATGTTAAAACAGTATTAAAGGTCTGATTACAACCTGCCAAAGGAAAGAAAGTCCAAATGAAAGCTGGAACTTCAGTTTCAGCCTACCACACTAGGTCCAGACATTGCAATCCATATGGTAGTAAAATCATCCAATGGTGGGAGATGATATTTGGTATTACAGAGACTTAATGGATTTCATTTAGTTTCCATTTCTGTAGATTTCTTTTAAAACAAGTAAAAGGAGATGATGTGCTATTATAAAGTTCCCCTGGAACCATCCTCATATTTTCTCACTTGTTAACATTAACTGATTCTGTACAATGATTTATCCTGAACTTAATGTATGTCTTATTTTTTATTGCTGTTTCTGTCGTAGCTCTAGGATCTTTTATCAATCTGTTTATAAAATGCACACAAAATTCAAGAAAGTTCTGTGACCACAGCTGACCTCCACCCAGCAAAAAAAAAAAAAAAAAAAAAAAAAAAAAATCAAGACTTTCCTCATCTTACCCATTTAACAAATTTACCATAAATTACATCATAGGAAAATAAATCTGCTTCACAATAAGACCTGAAAAAAATCAATAGATTCGGACCATCCTGGACAGAGGCGGGGAATGTCAGGAACTCCTCATTAGGATGCCATGCTAACTCTTCTATTTGAACCTGAAAGTTCATGATACTATTTATATATTTGTTAGTCTAAGGTTCTACAGGGCCATTGTTTAAGTTTTTTTAGTTATAGATTAACACGGCTACCCCTCTGAAACCTTGGAGTAAGTGTGTCATCATCCCTTCTAACAGATGCATGTTTCAAAGATTTTGCAAATAAGGTTATACCCTACGAAACAGCTATAATCACACCTAGTACTTGCTGCTTCTGACTCGTAAGAGTGAGAACTCTACCAGATAGCAAAGATCTGGCCTTCATGCAATATGGTTTACCATGTACTAATTAGTGACACAGGATTTTAAAAAATATGGGCTGTCAATTGACCTGCGTTAACGCCTGCGATTAACCCAGGACAGGATTAATGCGTTAATTTTTTTAACCTATTAATCGCAGGCAATAATGCTGCACTCCCCCTTTGAAGTGCTGCTCCGGCGCTTCAAAGGGGCAGAAGTGCAAGCGGATCCGGGGATCAGCTGGAGTGCCCAGCTGATCCCCAGCTCCCCATTGCAAAGCCCCTTTGAAGTGGTGCTTCCGCCCAGCTGGGGCTCTTGTACATTTCAAAGGAGGAATGTGGACGTGCCTATCGACTAATCGATGAAAATTCTATCGACTAGTTGACTAGTCAATTAACCGCATTTTAACATTCCTATTCAGAAAAACATATGTGACCCTGAATCTGGCTTTCCTGAGTGCCCAGCAGGTGCGGGGCAGGCAGGGAGACGGCTGAGGTTCTCATCACTGGATCTGGCCTGCCAATCATCTTTTGCCCAGCCCTGAAGTTCTGGCTACAGCCAGCTTCTCCATTTATATGTAGGCAGCAGCAGCAGCTGCTGCTTCTGCTCCTCTGAGAGGGTGAGTGCCCCCCCCCCCCAGCTCAGCTGAGCTCCCTGCCTTTGGGGGGAGCTCTGAACCTCTGTGCGGGGTTCAGAAAAGGGTTATGTACCTGTGCAGGTGTGCAGCTGGCAGGGAGCCTTGCTCACAAGTATACAAACTTAAAGAAAACCCTGTTACAAGATCATACGAAAACTGAGACCAGCGAAATAGAAATGACTCTTTCCCACTGCTACATTTAAAGAGTAGCTGAAGAATATCACTGGCTGAGACAGTAACTAGAACAGTTCGACTAAAAGCAAACAACATTCCAAGCAGACAACAAACCCAGGAGAAGTTATTTTCCTTCCCAGTTCCCCTTGCTGTAACTAACATTGCCCGTGTTCGCTGGCAGAGGGTTAACATCCTCACTACCTGCTGCAAAGTGCTTCAGAGTGAGGGACGGCAGCCTGCTTCCTGCTCCTAGCTCAGCTTCTCCCAGCTCACCCAGGCCACATGGCCTTAGAAAAGCAGCTACCCTGCCTGCTTGATCATGGAGCCTGACCTCAGCAACAGAGACAGAATCTATTGGAGCAGACCCCAAACTACCACACCCAATTCCAGAAGCTCGTGGGGGTGGAGTGCTAAATCTGCCTAGCATCAGTGTCCCAGACACTACTCACTTCTACCTCTCCCACCCCTGTAGGACTCTTAAAGAGATATCCCCCCACTAGGCACCGCTCTAGGATCTCCCTTAACAATCACACATTCACATCCAACAAAAACAGGCCTCTGTCAAGCCCCACGACAGCACAGTTGGTGTTGGGATGCAATTATCCATTTCTATCTCTGGTTGCTTTACGAATAAAATGAGTGGTGCCTCTTGAAAGCAGCTCCATTTTTAACTACCAAGATCGCCAGCAATACAGTAGCCAACAGGATCGAGGCACCTGACAGAGCTAATAAAACTGGTGCGGCCGTTTAACCTTTGCCCATTGCCAGGGAAGGTCATTAATCAAAGGAGAGCAGAGCATTCCAGACAGGCAAGAGTAGTCAAGTTAGTGTGAGGCCAGCCAGTTTTGCCATAATTGCATGGCCACAACTTTATCAGGGACGTTCCCCTTAAAAAAGGGAGACTGAAGACAGGACAATAACTGGCAAGATTATCAGCATCAAGAGGTGGCTGCTTGAGGTAGTGATAAAAATAATTTAAGGTAAATCTGTTTAAGGGAAAGATCACTATATGGAGTTTTTGCCGCATAAGTGCTGAAGATAGTCTAGCCATGATTTACTACTTTGAATTAGTGGAAGGTGGACTAGTTGTGGCTGCTTGATTCAGGGCCTCTCAATCCCAGACCATTTGGGGCCACACAGGGGCAGTCTCCACTTACTCAAGATCATTGCACATACCTAAATTGTAAATGGGCAACTGCTGTCTTTTTGTCCTGTGTTTCAGCAACACCTAGTACAATGCATTCCTGATCTATGACTGGATCCTGTAGGAATACAAATATTAAATAACAGTGGAGCTTTACTCTGCTCTGACCTTTCCTCTACCCATCCTGCAATGCCCTTAACATGCCTCCTCTTTTCTATACACTAGACTCTGGCTGGAAGAGTCTAGGAATCAAGGTGAAGATGATGGCCCTTAAACTAACCAATCATTTGTACCAGGCAATACCTCAAGATTGAGCAATTTTATACCATGAAAATAAAGTCTAAAGAAAGAAAATGCCTCTTTATATGTTAAAAATTGAATTGCACCTTGTCAACGTGATGGAGTTCTGCTTACAGCATTGGTCTTTCCCAAACATTTAAAGACCTAGATCCAAATTCTGCTAGACCTCAGTATGTGGTACTCCCACTGAAGTCACTAGAAGCGCTGTATATTAAATGCTTGTGAGGCCGAGTCAGAGGATAATCACACTCTTGTATCAGGATTTCAGTCTAAACAATCCACTGGATTTGTAACAGAGCAATAGACAGAGCATGTTTTGCATCAATGAGCTATTCGTGTAGTCCTCAAGCGTGTTAAGAAGTTACAGCTCCTTGAGTCTACATTTAATTTTTTAAATAATACTGTACAGGTCTATTTTTGAAGACTTCAAGTAACAGGTGCTTCTACTACATAAGAAATAAGATATGTTTATTAATATGTTTATTATTGCCAAAAGTCCACCATAAAGCAAGTCTTTTATTATAGGCTTGCTTCACACATTTGGCCATGTTGATGAGACCATCACACCATAAGCCATTTTTTTGACTCTTTGCTGACCTTGCTATTTTGTTTGAAACTGACAGACATTGTTGCTCCCAATGATGTTAGGGTCCTTTGCTAGATTTACTGCCACTGACTCAGTGACAATGACATGATGTCTTTAACTTCTAATTCGGAAACCAGTCATTTAAATGGAAGAACTGGCAGCCCATTAACGATAGCAGAGATTGTTGTGGGTGTTACAATTTAGAGAGACACCTATTTAAAAATAGATTAGATTCTTGGAAAACACTCCAGCCTGCTCTTCTGTTGTTTTTTTCCTGCAAGACAAACCAAATCTGGCATTTGCTTCCTCTGTGATCTCGTTTCAACTTCATTATAACAATATTGGCCAGCAGTGAGTAACATATTAAATAAATGCCATTTAACTTTAAATGTTTCTGCTTGGTTTCGACTACAGAGATACAAAAATAATGGATAGTAGGAACCAACTAGTCCATTCTCCTCCTGGTAGGGAGAGGTTACACAACACTTTATTTGCTCCCCCTCCCCATTCTAGCTGGCTGGAGTTGCCTGTTCAGGCCCTTTGCTGAATTGAAGGAAGTACTGGTGCAGCTGGTTTAAACAGAGTGTCAATTGTCAATTAATTATGCAATCCTTGAGGAGCATTTGTATTAATTGTACAGCTAAAGCTGAGTGCACTTCTACAGACAGGACATCAATGCTTTCCAAACATATCCATTCCCTGTTGCTCACACAAGCATTCGTTTTCTTGTTTATTTTTGTAAATATTAAGAACAAAATTAACAAAAAACTGAACCAGTAAAGCAAGTCACACAACCCCCTCCCCTAGAAAATTAACATCAAAATCTACATGTGTGACATTATATAACAAGCTGTAGTGCAAAGAACAAGGTTCCTGTGGTAGGATTTGCATAGCTGCACTGCAGTTGTTGCACAGACAGCGAGTGACTTAGAGATTGAGATATGCAAGATGCACTACCCCAGGGAATACTCCTCAGGAGCCCTAATGATTTGGAGACACCTGAATCACATGGTTTTCCCTATTGCTCTTGTGGAGCAGGAATACCCTACCATCCCTACACAGGCTCAGCTTTGCAGCACAATAAATAGGGGTCTGGATTCAAGGTATCACCCTATTACCCACTTCCTACTTAGACTTCCTTGCTCTTTCCCAATCCAGTTGCTCAAGGGAGTAAGAAGGTATGCTGTGCCTTCTGTGACCAAGTTCCTACTCAAACTTGGGGGATCCTGAGCTTCCAGCAGGATTTCTGCCTGAGAAGCTCACAGCAGCCCTCATTTTAAGCACCACACCTAGGGCATCAGCTGGCTGTTTGTTGAGCTACTCTTATTCCTAGCCAGTATAAGCTATAAAGGGAAAGCAAACTCCACAGTTTTGGTGGATCCCCAAATGATACAGCACTGGGTAGACTTCAGTCTTTTCCCCAAGTGGAGATCAGGAGGACCCAGGCTAACTCTCTACTCTGGGTTCCAGCCCAGGACCCTGTAATAGCAGCTCCCTATAAAAATCTTTAACATCAGTTGAGAGACAGCTACAAAACCCCTGGGCTACTTTCTCACACCTTCCCCAGCACCTGCCTTCTCTCAGGCACTTCCTCCTACTATTCATTATTGCTTGAGCCTCTCAACTCCTTGGGCACGAACTGTAGAGCAGCTCTTTTTATAACCAGTCTCAATGGGTTCTTTAATTGGCTCATGGTGTTCTAACCAGCCTTGGCTCATTTGGCTTTGTAAGCCCACTTAATTAGCTCCAGGTGCTTATCTGCCCTGATTGATTCTGGCAAGTTCTCACTGGTTCTGGACTAGCCCTTGACAGTTTGCCCTGGGAACAGAGATTTACTCAATCTAAGGCTAATGTATCTCCCTTCCATTACTCTCTTGAATCCCTCTGGCCTGACCCTGTCACACCTCTTACTTCTGAAAGCCCAGACAAAGTTCCAGGTAACATATGCAGAGATATAAAAGGAATGGTATAGTCTGACTCCCCCTCGCTCTCTTTCATGAGCATATAATCCAAATCAGTTTGTCCGTTGGTATTTTCTGTTTCCTGTTTTGTTGCTGTTTCTAAATCTCTTGTTTATGTATCACTCTGTGACGAAGTGTTCACTCTGTTTGCTTTCTTGTACGTGATTTCCACTTTCCTGTAGTAGTCCCATGTGTGCCTCAGTTTCTCTGTTTCCCTGGGTACTGCTTTACTATCTAGATGGGGATGGGAATTGCAGGTGACTCACTGAGAGATAATGCAGCCCATCAAGTAGACAATGATCCCTGTAACCTGAGCATGGGAAGGGATGTGACCAGGAGAAACCTTGTGCTAGTCAAAGAGGAAGGCGGGGCTGCCAGAGACGGGGACAGATTGCTGAGAGTGTGGGTTTTTTCGGGGGGCTTGGTGCAGGATAGGGTGAACAGGGCCCAGGGCCCCATGTCCCCAAGTTGAATTGACTGACTGCTCCTGGTTCTTGTGCTAACAAGAAGTCTGTTCTATGCAGTGTCCCTGTGAACCAATAAACCTTCTGTTCCTACTTGCTGGCTGAGAGTCACATCTGGCTGCGGTTTGGGGTGCAGGGCCGAGTGACTCCCCACACCTCTTTGACACACTCCTAGGTGTGTTCCATGTAGATACCACAACATTCACATCCATATGTTGAATGGGCAATGAGGCTGAAACCATATTGAAATATAAATGTCAAGCTTTATATTTCATGATTTTTCAAAACTCAATTTCAGTGAAAAATTGAAATAAAGATCCATGGAAAGCTGTACTGACTTAATACAGAGACAAGGGGGGGAGAGATACTGTATTTTATTGGAAGTCTGATCCAATAAAAGATCCTCATCCACCTTGTCTCTCTAATATCATGTGACTGACATATCTACAACTGCATGCCACCTTAATACACTTTACTGAAATAAATCAGCCTATTTACATTACTTTCAATAGGGCTATGTTGGTTTACACCAGGAACTTGATCTATAACTCATTAGAGTCAGTGGGAAAATTTCCACTGATTTCAGTGGGCTTTGGATCAGATCTGTCTGAGGATCAGACCCTCAGATTCTGGCCCTAATTTGCATTCCACCAAAGATACTTTACAGTGCTCTAGCAATGTAAAGGCCTTTAAGAGATTATAAATATAAATTATGCCCACTCGAAGGCCCCTTTCCACTGTCTTAGCAACACCATGTGACCTTTCTCTAAACAAGAATCAGGCCCACTTTTATATTAGGCTGTGTCTACACTGGCATGAATTTCCGGAACTGCTTAAAACGGAATACTATTCCGTTTTCAGTTTTTCCGGAAAGGGAGCGTCTACATTGGCAAGGCTGCATTTCCGGAAAAGCCCTTTTTCCGGAAAAGCATCTGTGGCCAATGTAGACGCGCTTTTCCGGAAAAAAGCCATTTTCGCGATCGGGGCTTTTTTCTGGAAAAGACTACTGGGCTGTCTACACTGCCCTTTTCTGGAACAGTGTTCCGGAATAAGGACTTATGCCTGAGCGGGAGCAGAATAGTTTTTCCGGAATAGTGGCTGATTTTGTACAGTAGAGCGTCATTGCTTTTCCGGAAATTCAAGGGCCAGTATAGACAGCTCGCAGCTTATTCCGGAAAAGCAGCTGATTTTCCAGAATAAGTGGCCCAGTGTAGACACAGCCTTAGTGTCTTGGCTATTGTCTGTGAAGTAGATATTCATATTGCTACGCAACAATGATAAAATAATCAATCAAAAGCAATATATAAAGCCCATAAACCATTGCACATCAGAATACAGATCACTGCACCCTTCTGTGGTCTGTGTCAAAATGTTCCTGGGCACAGTTGCAATATTGTAGATACAAAGGTGTTCATCTTAATTTTTCTTAAATATTGTATCTCTGTCTAGACGAGTATATGACTTCTTGCCTTAATTGGTTGTTATACTGTCCAAATGAGAGTGTTTCTTATGGCTGATGCCATTCATAGATCTGTCAAATCTGTGAACCATTATCAGCCCAAAATGTTTTTGCAAAACTTCAAAGATACCAAAAAAATACAGTTTTTATATTTGAGAGGGGTCATTTGAGATGGTCTTGTGTTCACTTTGATGTCCATCCCCCTTTAATGATGTAATTCCTCAAGTCCATTTCCTGCCCTGGGAATTTTACAGATAGATGTATTATTGTAAGAATGTTTACTTGCCATTTAACCTCACTTTTAACCAAAACCTATAGTGAGTTTTTTGTCCTACAAAGAGAAGTTCAACCTTTAGTATGGCCCTATAATCAACCCTTTAGAACAAACTTCAACAACAACAACAATTGTATTTATCAATTAATCCATCAGGTTTTTCTTCTTCTTCACTTCTTTGCATGAAGCAGATAAAAGATCCAGTCCCACTATCACAGCTCATTGCTTTGCAACCAAAGTCAGTGTGAAGGAAACATTCCTCAGCTTTTTAAAAAGTTTTTGTTTCCTTATTTTCCTCCTTTGCTTTATCCTCCTCCCCTCCCCCCTTTCTGTAAAATTCTAGAAAGCCATTGTATAGGCAGGTCAAAGAGAAACCAAATTAAAAACTAACTTTTTGCATTGCAGCTGCCAGACAAAGTTAATGTTGACTAAGGACACACAAAAAAAGTAGCCTATGGAAAGAAAAGCTCAGCTGAGGGATTTGGAGGACGGCAGGCTCTGAAGAAGCAAAGCTGCTTCGTTTGATGTGGGAGGTCTGAGAGTAACCTGCTGGGACACTCCTTGGGACATCTCATTAACCGTGTCATCAAAGCCCCCCAAGGTCCAGCGAATCATAACATTATCTCTGACATTACCACACAGATACAAGGTTCCTTAGGCAGTCTATAAACATGCCTGTACTAACCAATTCATCGTGGCTTGACACCCCTGCAAGGACTGGATGCCCTTTAGTGTGCTGTGTGAATTGCCCCAGTCATTCATCAAAGTTTCTCGGAGTGCATTTCACACAGCATTAAATTTAATTAAAGCAACATTGACTGCATTGTAATCCTCTGGAGGGTCTTTGTCAGAAGGAGCTGGAACACTTTCTCCTTAAATATCTATTGTTTTGTAGGGCTTTTAAAAAAAAAGTTTCCTTGTCTGATCCTGAATGATTTACTGCCTTTCCCCATTCTTTATTTTATAAACTCATAAGCCATGAGAAAATTCTATCTGATGCAACATCAAAAGGAAATGCTGTAACTTTCTTGGCCTCACAAATAACCACATATCCTCAAATGTTTGTCTTCGGGTCCTGGGGAAATACTGAAACTGTTTTTAAACAACAGGTTGCATATGATAAAAAACAATTCATGTGTTTGTAAACAGTTGCAACTCATCACTTCTCACCTGGACTAGGTTGAATTTAAGCTCTGATCCTGAAAGTTGCTCTATGAAGGTGGACCCCTGCACCCTCATAGAGACAGCTTGGTTTCATTGGGGATCCATGTGAATGCAGGATTATGACAGTGTGGAAAAGTTTTCAAGGAGAAAACAGTAGAATCTTGCTGGGAAAGCAGTCCCATTGACATGGATGCAAGGGCAACAGATTTGGGTCCTTTACAGGAAAGTCTGACCATCAGGGACAATCTGTATATTCTGAAAAGGAAAAGAAGCAGGAATGAAACTCAGCCCTGGCACGTATGAAGGAGCATATTGCAACAAAGGCAATACATTTGTCATAGTGGACCACCAGCTAAATTTGAGTCAACAGTGTGATGCTGTTGCAAAAAAAGCAAACATGATTCTGGGATGCATTAACAGGAGTGTTGTGAGCAAGACACGAGAAGTCATTCTTCCGCTCTACTCTGTGCTGATTAGGCCTCAGTTGGAGTATTGTGTCCAGTTCCAGGCACCACATTTCAGGAAAGATGTGGAGAAATTGGAGAAGGTCCAGAGAAGAGCAACAAGGATGATTAAAGGTCTTTGAAGGAAGACTGAAAGAATTGGGCTTGTTTAGTTTAGAAAAGAGAAGATTGGGTATCTCTACACTAGCCCCCTATTTCGAAATAGGGAGGCTAATGTAGGCTTTCGAAGTTGCAAATCAAGCCCGGGATTTAAATATCCCGCACTTGATTTGCATTTTCCTGGCCGGTCGCCATTTTTGAAATTTACAAGTCCGGACTAACTGCCCGCGTCTACACGCGGCAGGGACCTGGTATTTTGAATTAAAGCCCTAAATCAAACTACCTGGTATTCCTCCTGCAAGGTTATCAAAATTCAGCAGAGAAAGACATGTCAGGGCACCACATTGGCGACATTTGATAACACTGTCCATAAGAGGAGCTTGAAGTTGCAAAGACCCATGCATGGGAGCCCTGGGAGAGATCGAGCATTACTCAGCCAATTTTGCTTCCTCCTTGAGGTCAAAATGTAATTGTTTATCTAATTGGTACTCTTATTTCCAATTCTCAGCATTTCCCAGAGCTCCTCATCTGGGATTTTTTACTGTCTTAGAATTATGGAACACTAGTACTGGAAGAGACCTCGAGAGGTCATCGAGTCCAGTCCCCTGCCCTCATGGTAGGACCCAGTATCATCTAGACCAGTGTTTCTGAAAGTGCTCTGGGAAACCACTTTGAGAAACACATTAACTGGCCATCCCAGTTTGTTTATTTACTGGCGCTGCAGCCACGGAGCATCGCAGCTCCCACTGGCTCTGTTTTGCTCTTTGCAGCCAAGAAGCGCCATGGGAAGCGGCATGGGCCAGTGGTTCTGTGGAGCACTTTCAAAAACACTGGTTTAGACCATCCCAGATAGATGTCTATCTAACCTGCTCTTAAGTATCTCCAGAGATGGAGATTCCACAGCCTCCCGAAGAAATTCATTCCAGTGTTTAACCACTCTGACAGTTAGGAAGATTTTCCTAATGTCCAACCTAAACCTCCCTTGCTGCAGTTTAAGCCCATTGCTTCTTGTCCTATCATCAGAGGCCAAGGAGAACAATTTTTTTCCCTCCTCCTTGTAACACCCTTTTAGATACTTGAAAACTGCTATAATGGCCCCTCTCAGTCTTTTATTTTCTAAACTAAAAGGCCCAATTCTTTCAGTCTTGCCTCATAGGTCATGTTCTCTAGACCTTTAATAATTCTTGTTGCTCTTCTCTGGACCTTCTAAAATTTCTCCACATCTTTCTTGAAATGTAGTGCCCAGAACTGGACACAATACTCCAACTGAGGTCCACTATAACCCCTAGATCCATTTCTGGAGTACTCCTTCCTAGATAATCACTTCCCATTTTATATACATGAAACTGATTGTTCCTTCCTAAGTGGAATACTTTGAATATGCCCTTACTAAACTTCATCCTATTTTTCTCAGACCATTTCTCTAGTTTGTTCAGATCACTTGGAATTTTGACCTTATCCTTCAAAGCACTTGTAACCCCTCCCAGCTTGGTATCATCTCCAAACTTAATAAGGATACACTTTATGCCATCATCTAAATCATTAATGAAGATATTGAACATAACCACTCTCAAAACAGACCCCTGTGGACCCCACTTTTTATGCCTTTCCAGCATGACTGTGAATAGCTACTCTTGAGAATGGTTATCCAGCTAGTTATGCACCCACCTTATTGTAGCTCCATCTAGGTGGTATTTCCCTAGTTTATTGATAAGAAGGTCATGCAAAACCATGACAAATGCCTTACTAAAATCTAGGTATACCACATCCACCACTTCTCTCTGATCCACAAGGCTTGGTGTCTTATCAAAGGAAGCTATCAGACTGGTTTGACATGATTTGTTCTTTACAGATCCATGCTGGTTGTTTCCCATCATCTTATTATCCTCGGGTATGTCTACATTTGCTCCCTAGTTCGAACTAGGGATGTAAAAATAGGCGACCGAAATTGCTAATGAAGCAGGGATTTAAATATCTCACCGGTGCGTTACTCCGCTCAACACCTGTTTCAAAAGTGAAAGTTCACGCCAGGATGCATTAGTTCGAACCAAACCCTTGGTTACTCCTCAGGAGTAATGTTAGTTCGAACCAAGGGGTTTGGTTCGAACTAACACGTCCTGGCGTGCACTTTCACTTTTGAAACAGCTGTTGAGCGGAGTAATGCGCCGGCAAGATCATGCTAATGAAGGGTGGGATATTTAAATCCCTGCTTCATTAGCAATTTCGGTCGCCTACATTTGCATCCCTAGTTCGAACTAGGGAGCAAGTGTAGACGTATCTTCCAGATGTTTGCAGATGGAGTCCTTAATTACTTACGCTATTATCTTCCCTGTTACAGAAGTTAAACTGACTGGTCTGTAGTTTCTTGGGTTGTTCTTATTTCCCTTTTTATAGATGGGCACTATATTTGCCCTTTTCCAGTCTTCTGGAATCTCTCCTGACTTTCATGATTTTTCAAAGATGATAGCTAAAGACTCAGATACCTCCTCTATCAGCTCCTTGAGTATTCTAGGTTGCATTTCATCAGGCTCTGGTGACTTGGAGACATCTAACTTTTCTAAGACATTTTAAGATGTTCTTTTCTATTTTAACTTCTAAATCTATCCCCTTCCCACTAGCATTCACTATGTAAGGCATCCGGTCACCATAAAACTTCTTGATGAAAACCAAAACAAAGAAGTCATTAAGCACCTCCACCATTTCCAAGTTTCCTGGTATTGTTTCTCCCTCTTCACTGAGCAATGAGACTATTCTGTCCTTGGTCTTCCTTTTGCTTCTAATATATTTGTAGACTGTCTTCTTGTTACCCTTTATATCTCCAGCTAGGTTTAGCTTGTTTTGTGCCTTTGCCTTTCTAATCATGCCCCTACATACCTGTATTATTTGCTTATATTCATCCTTTGTAATTTGACATAGCTTCCACTTTTTATATGACTGCTTTTTGATTTTT
Organism: Pelodiscus sinensis; assembly: GCF_052426305.1. NCBI lineage: Eukaryota > Metazoa > Chordata > Testudines > Trionychidae > Pelodiscus > Pelodiscus sinensis. Next base: position 124,269,815 of record NC_143055.1, read on the forward strand.
AGATCATGTAAGATCTCCAGGTTGATCCAAGGTGGCCTCCTGGATCATTCTATCTTTGCTCCTGTTAGGGCTGTTCCCCACTCCGCCACGCCAAGTGCAGAAGGTGAGTGCCCGCAAGAGAGCTTCAAAACCTTGCCTCTACAGACTGTGGTTACAAAAAACTTCTCCCCAGAATCATAATACACAGATTTTGGAGTATTGCTGCCATCAGCAAGTGCTTTTTATCCCTAAAAACCAGGAGTGAACCTTTGAAATCATCCCCAGCAGCGTCCCCAAGCTCTTTTGCCCTAAAAGAGCTTGGGGATGCTGCTGGGGATGATTTCAAATGTTCACTCGTGGTTTTTAGGGATAAAAAAAAGACAACTGAAGAAAGTTGGCAGTTTTGCCCTAAAAGAGCTTTAAAAAAGAAAAGAGAAAAACAAGCTGCAGTCGTTGGTAGCTGACCCCTCAGTCAAAGTCATGCAGATACACACACACAGACCTTCCAGGACACAAGAATCAAATCATCACCTCGAAAAAAGTGATTTTTATTACAAAACAAAAAATAAACTTGCTAAAGCATACTTGTTTGCTAGGTGTCACGGAGCAACAAGGGAAAATAAATTAAAAAACAAAGAAAATCTCTAGGAATAATGTTTAGATGTAATTGGGGAGGGAAGGCATAGAATCACACAGAGCAGTTGAGACCAAACCACAAAATAAAGAAAAATTACCCTGAATGTGACTGGATTCACTTTTCCCTTTTTACTTACTTCTAATTTTCTCTTTGTTCAGTCCACTCCCATGCCTGAAATTGTTTGGAGACATGGTAGTCCTGCCTGAGTTTAAATCATTCTGTCTCTCTCAATTCCTGGTCTCTCTCTCCCACACAAAGAAAGATGGCAGGGAACCTATATCCAATTCAAATTTCAACACTCTATATCAATTGGTTCTACTGGCCTCCTGGCTATATGAGTTAACTCCTTAGTCACCTTTGCTAGCTACATGAGTTAACCCCTTAGTCACTGGGTTCTGGTCAGCACTTCTCCTGTCCATTACACCTCTGCAGTGGAATAGTTAAACTATAGAAAACTGCCAACTTTCTTCAGTTGTCTTTCCTCTTAGTCTTGCTTCCTTACATTCCATGGGACCTTACCTACAAGCTCTCTGAGTTTACTAAAATCTGCCCTCCTGAAATCCATTGTCTCTATTTTGCTGGTCTCCCTTCTACCATTCCTTAGAATCACGAACTCTATAATTTAACAATCCCTTTCACCCAAGCTGCCTTCCACTTTCAAATTTTCAACCGGTTCCTCCCTATTTGTTAAAATCAAATCAAGAACAGCTTCCCCCAAGTGCCTTGGGTTGTCATGGAAATAGCTACATGAGGTTTAAGGTGGTGAACAATCAGCCACTTAGGGTGTGTCTAGACTACATGCCTCTGTTGTCAGAGGCATGGGGTATGTCTACACTACCCCGCTAGTTCGAACTAGCAGGGTAATGTATGCATACCGAACGTGCAAATGAAGCCCGAGATTTGAATTTCCCGGGCTTCATTTGCATAAGCCGGCTGGCGCCATTTTTAAATGCCGGCTTGTTCGAACCCCGTGCCGCGCGGCTACACGCAGCACGGGCTAGATAGTTCGAACTAGCAAGCCATTCCGAACTATCTGTATGCCTCGGTAAACCTCATCCCACGAGGAATAACGGGGCTGCCGACAAAGGGCTTTGATGTCGACAGGGGAGCGTCCAGAATAGCGCGCTAAGCGGACAAACAGCTGATCAGCTGTTTGTTGGCTCAACGCGGCAGCCATGTAAATTTAAATGAAGCCGCGATCATTTAAATCGTGGCTTCATTTGCCTTTGCCTAAGTGTCTAATCTATATGCCTCTGACGACAGAGGCATGTAGTCTAGACACACCCTTACTGTGCAAGTTGCACCCATTTAGCAGTGTGTAAGGGTATGTCTACACTACAACGTTAATTCGAACTAAACTAATTCGAACTAACAGATCCAGACTAAAAAACTAGTTCGAATTAGCGTTTTGCTAATTCGAACTAGCATGTCCACATTAAGTGGACCCTGAACCGGGCTTAAGGATGGCCGGAAGCAGTGCCAGCAGGGCATCAGAGAAGAACTTAGAGCGTGGAGCTGCTGTCTCAGGCTAGCCAAGGGCTGTGCTTAAAGGGTCCCGACCCCCACCCCGGACAGACAGTTCTCAGGGGTGCCCCGCTTGCAAAGCAGTCCTGGCTTGCATTGCCCGGACTACCCACACTGGGCACATCACACCACTCGGCCATCAGCCCGGCTGCACTTGCCGCAGGCTGCCATCTGGGGAGAGGGGGCAATTGGGGGGCTGCAGGAGAGCTTCCACCTCCAGAAGCTCGCAGAGCCAGCCCAGTCCTCCCCATCGGGGGCTCGTGCCCCATTCCTCCCTCACCTCCTTCCACTTACCCTTCCCTAGCCCCTTTTCTTGATGTACAAAATAAAAATAACGTGTCTTCCAAAATGGAATCTGTCTTTATTGAACAAAACTGGGGGAGACTGGGAAAAGGAGGTGGGAGAGGGGAAGAGAGAGGCTGGGAGAGGGGAGGGCAACTAAAATGATCAGGGGTTGGGAACAGGTCCCATATGAAGAGAGGCTAAACAGACTGGGACTTTTCAGCTTAGAAAAGAGGAGACGGAGGGGGGACAGGATAGAGGTCTATAAAAGCATGAGTGGGGTGGAGAGGGTGCATACAGAAAAGTTCTTCATTAGTTCCCATAAAGAAGGACTAGAAGACACCAAAGGAAAGGAATGGGTAGCAGGCTTCAAACTAGTAACAGAAAGTTGTTCTTCACAAAGCAAATAGTCAACCTGTGGAACTCCTTGCTGCAGGAGGCTGTGAAGGCTAGAACTAGAACAGAGTTTAAAGGGAAGTGAGATCAAGTTATGGAGGCTGGGTCCATGGAGTGGTATTAGCCAGGGGGTAGGAGTGGTGTCCCTGCCCAAGGTTTGTGGAAGGCTGGAGAGGGATGGCATGAGACAAATGGCTTGGTCACTGTCTTCGGTCCATCCCCTCCAGGGTCCCTAGGGTTGGCCACTGTCGGCAGACAGGCTACTGGGCTAGATGGACCTTTGGTCTGACCCAGGACGGCCATTGTAAGCTCAGGGCTCAGGGTCGGGGGGGTCTCACTGGACCCCCTTGATTCTCATGCACACCTGCTCCTGGGTGGCCAGGCTGGCATCTCTCCTGCCCTAGACGGCCACTTTCCTGTGCCTAGTGCGGAGATCGTGGACGAGGTCCACGATGTCTACACTAGCCCAGGCGGGTGCCCGCCTCTTGCAGTCCCGGGCAAGCTCCCGGGAGCCGCCAGCTTGGTCCCGGGAAGAGTGGGAGGGCTGGGGGGCATCGGGTGGGTGGCTCGATCCGTGCCAGGTGCAGGGTCTGCTGGCTGGGTGCTGGCAAGCTTGCACCTGGCACGGGCACCGTAGCCAGCCCGTGCCCCTTTAAGGGGTCCGGGGCCGGGAGGGGGGCAGAAGAGTTTCCCTGGTGTTGGCCAGAGTGGCCACCAGGGAAACCTGGGGAGGGCTAGCCTCCCACTAGTTCGAATTAAGGGGCTACACAGCCCTTAATTTGAACTAGCTAGTTCGAACTAGGCTTAATCCTCGTAAAATGAGGTTTTCCTAGTTCGAACTAAGCGCTCCGCTAGTTCGATTTAAATTCAAACTAACGGAGCACTAGTGTAGCGCCTATGAAAGTTAGTTCGAACTAACTTTGTAGTGTAGACATACCCTAATATACAATGCACCACAATGTATTCCACATCTGCATTCAGCCCAGTATCTATTAACCTGCTAACATTCACATGTGAGAGACGAGAGAGCCAAAATATGGGACACAACATAAAGAGAAGGAAACTTAAAATTGTGTCTGATTCTTGTATCATAAACATTTCCTGCTGTATTTTCATCAGTCAGCATTTTAGTAGAAATAATTCTTAATAGCAACATTATAAAAACACGAGTGGCCAAATCTTCCAGTCCTTACTCACTCCTTTTGATATTAAGGAGAGTTTTGCTGGAATCCCATTGAATTAGCACATTTAAATAAGAGGCTACAAAATCAGGCCTTTTAAGTGGGCTGCAGGATTGATCTTTGCGTTTGCATGCAGAGGCACTGGGGGTACATTTAGGCTATCCTTGAAAGTGAGGGCCAGTTAAGAAGTGTGCTGAGCCAAGAATGTATGTGTAATACAGAGATATGGTGAATTTAAGAGTCACAGTGGCAGTACACTGACTTTATAGCAGGATAGCTCTGTAGCAGAGAGAAGCTTATGCCAACAACAGTTCATCCCTTTTCTAGTTGGAAATGCAACAATGCTTTAAATTAGAGCAAACAGACATCATTTGGTATCTATTCTCTTTGCCAAACAGTGTGATCATTTTTACACTAGGCTACAGTTCAAATAATATACAGTCAATATATGCCATATTCATTATACTATGGCATTGCAGCCTCTATTTATCTTTAATCCTTTCACAGGAGTGCAGGTATATATGCTTTAAAGGAAAGCAACACCAGTCCAAAAGCAGAAACGCATTTCCTTTAAGAAGTGTGTAATAGATGTGCGCTCTCCAGCTGAAGCAAACAGATACCACTGAAGTCAATGGAGCCATGGTGATATTATACCAGCTGCAGGTCTGACCCTCTGTTTACTGCTCTATGCACAAGTGCGCACACACATACATATACAGGCAGTGCCCAGGTTACGTACAAGATAGGGACTGTAGGTTTGTTCTTAAGTTGAATTTGTATGTAAGTCGGAACTGGTACATATTGTAGGGGAAACTCTAGCCAAACATTTCTCCAGAGCTCAGTTTTATTCTCCCACACCTTTATTCTCAAGCTGAGGTGTCTGCTGAGAAAAGCCACTCCGCGTCTCCCTGGTCTGCTGGCGGGGGAAGGGGGCGCTAGCTTCGCGTCTCCCTGGTCTGCTGGGGGGGGGGGGGCGCTAGCTTTGTGTCTCCCTGGTATGCTGGGGGGAAGCGGCTAGTGCGGGGTTGCCTCACCTCGTTTGTAAGTAGGGATCAGATGTATGTTGGATTCATGTAACCCGGGGACTGCCTGTACACACAAATAAAATCCTGCCTTGCTCAAGTTGCCAGAGCTACTCTTCTCCTCTATGTTGTACAAGTTGGGGATTGGCTTTTCAATATTGTGTTCTATTGAGTTAAATACTAATCTGAGCTAAAGCTACAAGTCTTCAAAACATCAAACATGCACCTCAACCATAATAAGACTGTTAATGCTGTACAGGGAATCTACCATCTGTGAAGTGCCAAATTAATTATGCATGGAACAGTGACTTTACTACTATAATTGCACGCACACAGAGTCACTTGGGCACACACACCTCCAAACCCCTGTCCCTCAAGCTACAAGTTGTGCATAACATTATACTTTAGATGGCTTCCTGCTGGTTTAGCAGGAAAAACTCCATCTTTATTCTATTCTCCCTTGGCATTTACTTCAAATTCCTTTTCAAGATCCTCAAACAAACAATAAGCTTTTGATTATCAGGGTTTCAAATGCTGCTCTGGACACCCAGGGTATATTTATGAATGGAATTAATAAAGAAGCAATCTGACTCCAAAAGGGAGCATTTGCAGTGCTTAAGTATCACTGAGTGACCACACTGGAAATTAAAAAGAACTGGTGGTAGTTGGCTGTAATTTTTATATTTGTTTAGTGACAAATATGGACTCTATGGAGTCCATAGAGTTGTGAATTTGTCCTTTTGAGGGGCTCGGTGTAGTTTGTTTATTCAATTAATCAGAATTAGGGGATATGTCCAGAAAAATGCAAACTATAAACCTATTTGCCATATTAAAATAATGTCAACTATCAATCATGCCATTATTATTAAATAGTAAAATTGTTTAGTTTTTGCCCTCTTGCATCTTTTCAGACTGGATGATCATCTTTTTTTCACTTCCCTCAATCCCCAATCAGGAGTTTTCTATTTGCTACCCAAGATACAGAAGTTTGGAAATCCCGGACGACCCATCATCTCAAGCATTGGCACACTTACAACAGGATTATCTGGCTATATTGACTCCCTCTTCAGACCCTCTGCTACTAGCACTCCTACTATCTCCACGACACCACTGACTTCCTGAGGAAACTACAAAACATCAGTAATCTAACTGAAAATACCATCCGGGCCACTATGGACATAGAAGCTCTTTACAGCAGCATTCCACATGAAGACGGATTACAGGCCATCAGAAACACCATCCCTGAAGACAGCACTACAAACCTGATTACAGAGCTCTGCGACTTTGTCCTCACCCACAACTACTTCTGATTTGGAGATAATTGGAATCTTCAAGTCAGCAGCACAGCCATGGGCACCCACATGGCACCACAATATGCCAACATCTTTATGGCTGACCTTCAATAGCATTTCCTCAGGTCTCGCCCCCTAACACCTTTACTCGACTTACGCTACATCGATGACATCTTCATCATAGGGACCCACAGAAAAGATACCCTTGAAGAATTTCACAAGGATTTCAACAACTTCCACCCCACCATCAACCTCAGCCTGGATCAATCCACAAGAGAAATCCACTTCCTTGACACTACAGTACAATTAAATGGTGGACAAATTTCCACCACCCTATATCAGAAACCTACCGACCGCTACACTTGCCTTCATGCCTCTAGCTTCCATCCCAGACAAATTTCTCAATAAATTGTATATAGCCAAGCCCTAAAATACAACCAGATTTGCTCCAGTCCCACAGACAGACACAAACACCTACGGGATCTATATAGAGCATTCCTAAAACTGAATACCCACCTGGTGAAGTGAAAAAACAGATTGCCAGAGTCAAAAATGTACCCAGACATGAACTACTTCAAAACAGACCCAAAAGAGAAAACAACAGAATTCCACTTGTCATCACCTACAGTCCACAACGTAAACCCCTCCAACGCATTATCCACAATCTACAACCTATCTTGGAAAATGACCCCTCACTCTCAGAGGCATTGGGGGAAAGGCCTATTCTCACTTACAGACAACCCTGTAATCTGAAACAAATCCTTTCTCGTAACCACTCTACACAGTTACATCATACGCATCCAGGAACCAACTCCTGCAATCAACCCTGGTGCCAACTCTGCCCACACATCTATACAAGTGATTACATCACTGGACCCAACCACATCAGCCACCAAATCAGGGTAATTTAACTGCACATCCAGTAATGTGATCTATGCCATCAAATGCCAGCAATGCCCCACTGCAATATATAGTGGACAAACTAGACAGTCCCTATGGGAAAGAATTAATGGACACAAATCAGATATCCACAAAGGCAACACAAAAACCTGCTGGGGAACACTTTAGCCTCCCTGGACACTCATTAATGGATCTCCAAGTTGCAGTTTTGATTCAGGCCAATTCCACAAGCCAAATACACAGAGAAGGATTGGAACTCCACTTCGTTCACAAGTTTAACTCATGCAAATGGTCTAAATCGCGATATCGGATGGCTCGCACATTATCAACCAATCAAACAATGAAGGCGCCAATGGTTCTTGATGTCTGTGTTCTGTGTTCTTGATGTCTGTGATCTGGTGTTAGTACTCTTCCTTTCCTGTGCAAACTAATGATTCTCATCAGCCTCTTTTAACTATTTAGTCTTTAAGGTGCTAATAGACTATTGGTTGTTTTTTAAGTTTTTCCTGTTACAGACTGGCTCGGCTTTGAAACTTATCTACCCAATGTCTTCCCCCCCCTTCAACTTCCTCCCCCTCCTTCCTTATTTAGTCTTGGTTCTAGACTTCCAACACTCTGGTTATTTGCAGAAGTGGGCTGTGCCTACGGAAGCTCATGATACCATCTACATGTTTGGTTAGTACTTAAAGTGCTAATAAACTATTTGTTGTTTTTTAAGTTCTTCCTGTTACAGACTAACTCGGCTACCCCTCTGAAGCTTTTTTGTTGTGATCTTTACCAAATGTTAGAGAAGCAATACTTTGAGTCAGATTGCTCAAACTTAATTCCGTTAGGTGAGGACTTATCTAAAGGAAGCTAGACAGACATTTGTCTTGGATGGTCTAGACACAACAAATCCTGCATCTTGGAGTCGGGGTTGGGCTAGATGAGGGGCTCAGGACAGTGGGTTGGGGTGTGTGGGAGGTGCAGGAGGCAGGGCAAGGTGCTGAAGGCAGAGTGGGGCTACCTGTGACACCCCTCCCCCCCCCCCCGGAGCAGTGTTAGGTAAATTCTCCAATCCCCTGCCCCCTACCACATACCCAGCTCACTCCTGCACCCTACCTCCTGCCCAGAACCTGCCCCTCAACCCTTATGGTCCCTTCTAAACTTATGGTTTGTTGCTTCTCTGATTCCCCTCACAAATAGTCCCATTGGAAAAATACAAGTACCCAGTCCAACAAAACACTTCAGCGTGTGGCTTTTCCCATTGAACTCCACGGGACTGCTGATGCAGTAAGATGGAGTAAGATGTGCAGTAAGATGGAGCACATGTCTAAACACATTGCTGAATTGGGACTTGAGCGGGTAAGTCCCTCTGTACAGCTCTACTGACTGTCATCATGGTCACAGCAGTGCTCTGCAAAGAGTGCTCGAAATCAGGCAGAGTGAGAGGAGTGGAATGTAATAGCAGCTGTCAAGGGACCATTTGCCACAGCAAGTTCCAGCTGACAATTCTGAAGAAGATTTCCAATCCAAGGTGAGAGATAACCAGGTAATCCTTCAGTGGAACTGCTCATATTTTGTAAGGTAGGAATGTATCTCGGTGGCACTCCAGAATTGGGGCATATATTCTTTACTGTTCACTATTTCCAGTGGTAGAATAGCCACTGGGTCAGTGGGCGCCATGCCAAGGGGCCCTGCCCAAAGGGGTGGGCATAGAAAGTGGCATCCTTACACTCCTGATAAGGAACAGAATTGGAGCATTGGGGCTTGCCCTGCTCTGCCAGGGCGTGGGGCGAGCTCCTGTGCCCTGCTCCCCAGCAGGAATGATGAGAGGACAAAGTGGGGCAAGCCCCCATGTCTGAACCCCACTCCCTGGCAGGAATTCTGGGCAGGCAGGGGATGCTCTCATGCCCTGATCCTGCTTTCCCAACAAGTGCCTGCCACCTGCTCAGGCCCAGGGCCTCACAAAAGTGGAGTCCTCCTCGGACGATGGCTGGTTTTCCTGACAATATTAGGCTACATGAACTTTCCTGCATAAACCATGGTGGATATCTTTTAAGAGGATTGCAGGCTCCCAAGTTGGGGGCCGAGGAGAAAAGTAATGCAGAGGATAACCCAGTTAATTCATTAATTTCTACAGCACTATGGCAATAAGGCGTTCAAAATCAGAAACACAACAAAACTGCTTGTTCAAAAGTAAATGCAAGCATCTCAGCCAAAGGTCATTGAAACAGGGTCCTGATGAACTTCTAAGATGGTGCATTTTTTTCCTAATAATATTTTATAGAAGTGAATTTTAGAGGTGGGGAATCACTCACTGCCCTATTATTACAAAGTTGACATCTGACCACAAGTGACCCTAATTGCCACAACGGCAATCACATAACTAGTGCAGGTATTGAACCTGGAGAGCAGACAAGCACAGGGAGGCAGAGTTAAGAATATCCTGTCATTCAGACACTTGCATATTTTACCTCTAGATCACTAATACTTTTCCCCTCCTTTAAATTACTTGGTCAAGTGTTTTGGACTTAGATATTTATAACCAGGAACTTGCATCCATCTCTAACCATGTAAGTAAGTGGCCTCATTTTGTCCACAACTCCTCCTGAAATCAGCACATCAGACAATCAGGACACCTCATTAGCTCCCAAACTTTAGGCATCCAGGTTTGAACATTTTGGTCTTAATGTGGTTTTACAACTTTCACTGCAGTTTCGCAAAGATTTTTGTCTGAGAATATGAGTTATGGGGTTTATGGTGATAAATGTGGTATACTAAAAATGCAGTAGATTGCTTATCTATGTATTTGTGCTGAGGAAAAGTTCTTCCCTACAGGAAAAAGTACTACATAGTCCTGTATTTTGTTTGAACTATCCTTAGTTTTTCAAGTTAAGGAGCTGTCTCTAATTTGCTAAGAGTACTTTGTCCAGAAAAATAAAGTGTATCCAACCAGAACATCTTGCGCATCCAAGCCATTATAAAATGTTAAACACTCTCCCCAACGAACCCTCACACTATACAGCTCCAGCAGCGCCGCTCCATCCCAGCTCATTGTAAATGCCCAGACTAGGCAAACAGGAAGACGAATGGTTATTCAGGCAAATTTGGGCCACCACGATGGGAAAGGTGCAGAAGGAAAACATTATGGCCAGAGCGCCTTTGAAACAACCTGACAGTTGACAGATGAGCATCCATAAAACGACAAAGACTCCCTGTGTAAAGCCCCTTGCTACCAACGCCTTCTCCCTGGGAAACTAATTACCCTGAACTGTCAGTGAAAATATTATTTTTCCGGTAATTATTTTTCCTTTTCAATGACAAAGTGACCATGAAAAGCTCTCCCTTGTCCCCCTCCCCTATTTTTTGTCAAAACTTAGAAGTTAAAAATGTTTTTCTGTTGATCAAATGCTTTTAGCTAGCTGATAAGGAAGTATAGCTGTGTGAAACTGACTTGCAGTTGCAGTTTGTGCTGTGTGTATGTGTACTGAAGGAGATATCAGTGAGTGCCAAGTCTTCCCTATAATTGATGTAGTGGTAGACAAAGAGTAATGGTGGTGGGATGGGAATTTGGGAAAGGAAAGTTGCTGGTGGTAATGGGATGTCTATTAAAATGTATTTATATGAACTGCCCATTTTACTTCAGAAAGAAAACAAACTTATTGTTCTCATGCAGTTGCTGGGTCCAATTTCTACTGGTTAAGCTTTTACAGTGTTTGTACCTCCCTGCAACATGTGCATACCAAAGTAGAGAGTGACCTAATCCAAACATCATACATAAATAACCCTGAACTTTGGGAAACTCAAAACTCAGAGAGCAGGGTTAAATTGCACAGTGGGACCCCAGTTTATGGATTGAACCAAACCCCTAGACCTGTACATACTGGGGTGTTAAATTTTGCCTCTCTGAAAAAGATCCTTTTTGTTTTGGGTCTTTATTCAATGGAGGAGAAAAAGAAGAACTGGAGAGGCAGAGGTTTTATTTTACATCATCAAGTAGGTGTAGATTCTCTAATGCTAGATGATGATGATGATGATAAGATTCCTCATAAAGTTAAACCAAACAATAAAAATGTATACTACTCACAGCTTTACCTGCTTTAAGTCAAGGATTTACCTTATATTTTGCTCATGATAGCCTGAAGAAAAGTGAGTGAATATGTTGGTTCTGCATTTAGAGGTGATCTCAGTTCAGTATCTAAGGGTATGTCTACACTACACACTAATTCGAACTAACTTAATTCGAATTAGTTAATTTGAACTAAGCTAATTCGAACTAGTGCATCTAGACCTAAAAACTAGTTCGAATTAGCATTTTGCTTATTCGAACTAGCATGTCCACATTGAGTGGACCCTGAACCGAGGTTAAGGATGGCCGGAAGCAGTGCCGGCAGGGCATCAGAGTAGGACTTAGAGCGTGGAGCTGCTGTCTCAGGCTAGCCCAGGGCTGTGCTTAAAGGGACCCGACCCCCACCCCGGACAGACAGTTCTCAGGGGTTCCCCGCTTGCAAAGCAGTCCTGGCTTGGAGTGCCCTGAGTGCCCACACTGGGCACATCACAGCACTCGACCATCAGCCCGGCTGCACTTGCTGCAGGCTGCCATCCGGAGGGGGGTGGTCAATCAGGGGGCTGCAGGAGAGCTTCCAGCCCCAGAAGCCCGCAGAGCCACCCCAGTCCTCCCTACTGGGGGCTCGTACCCCATTCCTCCCTCACCTCCTTCCACTCACCCCTCCCTAGCCCCCCTTCCTCATGTACAAAATAAAGAACATGTGTGTTCAAAAATAGAAACTCTCTTTATTGAACAAAACTCGGGGAGACTGGGAAAAGGAGGTGGGAGAGGGGAAGAGAGAGGGTGGGAGAGGGGAGAGCAACTAAAATGATCAGGGGTTTGGAACAGGTCCCATATGAAGAGAGGCTAAACAGACTGGGACTTTTCAGCTTAGAAAAGAGGAGACTGAGGGGGGATATGATAGAGGTCTATAAAAGCATGAGTGGTGTGGAGAGGGTGCATAAAGAAAAGTTCTTCATTAGTTCCCATAATAGAAGGACTAGAGGACACCAAATGAAATGAATGGGTAGCAGGCTTCAAACTAGTAACAGAAAGTTGTTCTTCACAAAGCAAATAGTCAACCTGTGGAACTCCTTGCTGCAGGAGGCTGTGAAGGCTAGAACTAGAACAGAGTTTAAAGAGAAGTTAGATAAAGTCATGGAGGTTGGGTCCATGGAGTGCTATTAGCCAGGGGGTAGAAATGGTGTCCCTGGCCTCTGTTTGTGGAAGGCTGGAGATGGATGGCACAAGACAAATGGCTTGGTCATTGTCTTCAGTCCATCCCCTCCAGGGTACCTAGTGTTGGCCGCTATCGGTAGACAGGCTACTGGGCTAGATGGACCTTTGGTCTGTCCCAGTACGGCCATTCTAAGCTCAGGGCTCAGGGTCGGGGGTCTCACTGGACCACCCTGATTTTCATGCAAACCTGCTCCTGGGTGGCCAGGCTGGCAACTATCCTGCCCTAGATGGCCACTTTCCTGTGCCTAGTGCGGAGGTCGTGGATGAGGTCCACGATCTCCGCACTAGACCAGGTGGGCGCCCGCCTCTTGCGGACCTGGGCAGGCTCCCGGGAGCCGCCAGTCTGGTCCCGGGAGAGGCGGAGGGCTGGGTGGCAGCGGGTGGCTGGCTCATGCCGTGCCAGGTGCAGGGTCTGCCGGCTGGGTGCTGGCAGGCTTGCACCTGGCACGGGCACCGTAGCCAGACCGTGCCCCTTTAAGGGCTCCGGGGCCGGGAGGGGGGCAATAGAGTTTCCCTGGTGTTGGCCAGAGTGGCTACCAGGGAAAACTGGGGAGGGCTAGCCTCCCACTAGTTCGAATTAAGTGGCTACACAGTCCTTAATTCGAACTACTTAATTCGAACTAGGCATTAGTCCTCGTAGAATGAGGTTTACCTAGTTCGAATTAAGCCCTCCGCTAATTCGAATTAAGTTCACACTAGCGGTTTGTATGTGTAGCGCCTATCAAATTAATTTGAACTAACGTCTGTTAGTTCGAATTAACTTTGTAGTGTAGACATACCCTAATAGATTAAAAAATGGGAACAATGATACTTATCTCCCTGGGGCATTGTGAAGATTAGCGTGTATTCAGTTATGTAATGGTGTGGTTTAGATGAATAGTTTATGCAACTTGTAAAGTGGTAACCAAGCAAGAGTGCTGGAGCATTTCTGTTGCTCCACAGAATTTGCCTACACAGCCACATACAGCTTTGCAAAGCCACAGAACCCCAGGCACTCATACTTACCATGAAGAGGGTGAAGAAAACAAGCAAGCAAGAAAATAACAGATGTCATGCTTATTGGCCATTGACAATTAAATGACAAATGTTAGCAGGCAGCTCTTGCCAGTTAGAAATTGCTGAGGTCAAAGGGAAGTTTCTGATGACCCAGTTCAAATACAAAGTCTCGTTCTCTTAAACAGCATGACCGAGGCTTTCATGTCACCAGCTTGATGTGACAGTCTGTGCTCTCCTGATGGTTGCATTTCATGTTTAAGTTGTTGTCAGCTTCCCCCGGGTAACATTATCTTCTCTAGTAAATATTTTCACATGATCTACTGGAGACAAAAGCCTCTGCTTTCCTGTCTAATTTCAGCTATATTGGAGAGTACTTTGGTGATTTTTCAATGTTACAGCCTATGAAAAAGATCCTTATTTCTTGTTGTAGGACTTTATTCAGTCAGGGACAAAAAGACAGAGAGTGGCAGAGAAAAAAAGAAGCTTTCTGTGGTTTTCTTCTGGGACTTCTCTGTGAAAGGTGGGATGCAAATTAGGAGGCTAGCCAATACAAGACATTTGTACGTTACGGCATCGAACAGGTGAAATAAGCAAATTGGATGCATAGAGGAAACCAAGACAATATTTGTGGATATATTTATTTTTAATGGAAAGAAGATTTGCTGTTCAGACATCTCATGAGATGCTATTCATGTAAACATGTTGGCTGTGTCTAGACTGGCAAGTTTTTCCGGAAAATCATCTGCTTTTCCGGAAAAACTTGCCAGCTGTTTACACTGGCCGCTTGAATTTCCGGAAAGGCACTGACGATCTCATGTAAAATCATCATTGCTTTTCCGGAAAAACTATGCTGCTCCCGTTTGGGCAAAAGTCTTTTTCCGAAAGACTTTTGCACAAAAGGGCCAGTGTAGACAGCATTGTACTGTTTTCCGCGTCTAGATTGGCCACGGACGCTTTTCCGCAAAAAGTGCTTTTGCGGAAAAGCATCCTGCCAATCTAGACGCACTTTTCCAAAAATGCTTCGAACAGAAAACTTATCCGTTAAAAGCATTTTCGGAAATTCATGCCAGTGTAGACGTAGCCATAGAGTTATTTGTAATCTGTCCTGTTTCAAAATAAACTATAGTAATTGCCCAAAGACACTTTATTAAGCCTATAAAGATTTCTGATTGCCATTTAAACCACTCACATTTCCATTCACAGATATGATTTCCCAATCCTGTTCAGTAAAGGTTTTATTTAAAAGTAGAGATAAAGTCCGATCCAAAATATCTGACACGTAAAAGTAAATTTGGAAAGAGAACATATTGGTTTAGTAAATACATGACACTACATCTGTAAAATCAGCCCTATTAGAAGGGAGCATGTGTTTAAATGGTTGTCTCAAACAAGACTTTAATTAAGACTAATTTGGTTTCTTTGCTTCAAATTAGAGCTTTGTGTGTGAGGGATCAAATTAGCCCTCTAATCCCTCCTAATGTGACTGTTTTTATAGGTGGTACGTCTTTATGAGGCTTAACTGTTCTTAATCTAACTAATTCTTAAATCTGTGAGATGTTTTGCATCAGCTGGCAATCATTTTGCTTTAGAAAAGTAGTAAGAAGCAATGAATTCATCAGGACTTTGTTTGCTGCCTTTTAAAAATAATTCTGATTCTCTGCTCACACCAGTGTAAATCAGAAGTATCTCCACTGAAGCCAGTGATTTACACTGTTGTAGAACTAGTGTAAAATGTGAGGAAAATTAGATTTGATGTGTCATTTATTCTGCACATTCATTGAGCCGCATGTTGTTTTGCTGCATTATTTACTAAGCACTCAGGAATTATGTTTTCAGGAGAGAAGGCAAAATATTCTTACTAACACTGAACTTCGTGTCATTCTGCGCAGGCTTCTGGAAACATTAAGGTCTTGATTCTTCATTGCTCTCCACATGTAGCCGTTCATTTCAGTGCAAAAGAGGTCCACAGTGGGTGTTGAATCAAAATGGCACAGATGCAAATAGCTACACAAGGGTCTGGACAATGGAGAATCAGAGCACTAAGATCTCATTCTCTGGCTAGCATTGTACCATGTAACCCACTCCCACTTAGTCCAACAAGGGAGAAGGGCCCAACTCACCATTGCTTGCACCATGTGATGTCATCAGTGCAAAGTGAGTATAAAAATGCTACCTGACAAGAACAGCTGCTTTTACACCCGCTTCCCCTGGCACTTATGTAAATGGCCTAGTCAGGATGCCTACAATGATTCTGCCGGCATTCATTGAGCATCTCTTATTTGTTCTTTGAGGTTCTTGTGTTTTTTTCCTCCTGCAGTACTGAAAATGTCCCAGGGAATGGAGGGGCACACACATACAAACCAGGATGTTGCTTTGGGAGTTGCTCAGACTCTAGACACCTTAAGAATTAACCAGATATTTTTGCCTACCCATGCTACAATTTTAGTTTTCTTTCAGCTTATGGCTGATCCAAAATTGCCTACTGATTACTTGAAACACTACCCACAGACCTTAATATAGGCTGTTTCTGGCATCTCTGCAGAGAAGGCACAAGGACCTTTCTCTTTCCTCAAATGCAAGAGCTGCCATAGTTAGAGTCACTACACAGGGGTGGCCAACCTGTGGCTCGCGAGCCACCTGTGGCTCGCGAGCCACATGCAGCTCTTCACTGCAGACAGTGAGGCTTGTGAAGCTTCCTCCTGGCTTGCAAAGCCGCCCCCAGTTCCCTGTGCTTACTGGGTGCTCCTTGTGCTGAGCTGTCCAGTGCGGCAAAGCAAAATAGCACCAACAAGATGGCCACTGGGAGCCTGATGTGGCCAAAAAGCCAAAATTAAAGGGGCAGCTTCCTTTTTTTTTTTTTTTTTTTTTGTTCGACCAAACGTGATGGCTGGGTGTTTTGTTTTTGCATGACAACTTTTTCCCCTCGGCTCTTTGCGCTATGTCCACCACTATTTTGTCTCTTTGCCAGTAATGGGTTGGCCACCCCTGCACTACAGGCAGTGACTATCCAAATGGGAAGGTGTGAGAAACAAGGGAGAGCAGTCCTTGCACTTCTTCCATATTTGTCAACAGATCTGGCCAGTTACAGAGATGTGTATGCCACACTCCTCTAAGGCGAGATGCATATTATATTCTCCTAAAACATGTTTTCCATCAACTCAAGGAGGAATCCTTCCCTAGGAGCTCTTCACCACCACTCTTACTTAGGGAGCCAAACTTAATGGTCTAGTTTGAGCATAAATCAGTATAATGCAAACAAAATGGCTAGCAAACAAGGCTATGTGTGAGCATGTGCATGCACAAATCGTAGGTATGTTGGTGGATAAAAAGAGAGAGATCCTGGTCATATTGGTAACTCACAGAAAATGTGTAAGTTATGATTAATTTATATTTTGTTCAGTACTTTAAAACACAAAAGCTTTGTTGATATTGTAATGGTATAAGTACTCCTGTAAGTGGTATATTCATTATCAAAAATAATGAAAAGTATGGTACAGGCAGTCCCCAGGTTACGTACAAGATAGGGACTGTAGGTTTGTTCTTAAGTTGAATTTGTATGTAAGTCGGAACTGGTACATATTGTAGGGGAAACTCTAGCCAAACATTTCTCCAGAGCTCAGTTTTATTCTCCCACACCTCACTTCCCTCAGTCCTTTATTCTCAAGTTGAGGTGTCTGCTGAGAAAAGCCGCTCCACATCTCCCTGGTCTGCTGGGGGGGGGAGGTGCTAGCTTCACATCTCCTTGGTCTGCTGGGGGGAAGCAGCTAGTGCGGGGTTGCCTCACCCCGTTTGTAAGTAGGGATCCGATGTAAGTCGGATCCATGTAACCCGGGGACTGCCTGTAGTTCCTTCTGATAATTTTATTTTTGCTATGGTATTAAAAGTCAATGTTTCCATCTTTGTTCGCTAGCTCTGTAGTACCTGAACCTTTTCCATTGTGAACCCTTTTCTGGTAACTGGTGAATTGGCAGTAACTTTAAATTCTTGCTGTTGTGTCGTATATCCCACCATGAACTTTCAACAAGTGTTCTATGAATAACTGATCTATGGTTCAGTGGCCAAACCAAAACATTAAAAGGCAAATTTGATATAGGTCAACACAAAAATGTAGTAAGGAAACATTCCTCTTTTGGGGGGGAATTTATTTATTTAATAAATTTGACACAAATTCATGAAATATGTCAATTGATCTGAAATTATTTTTTAGTTAAAAACGTTTAATCTGAAAAATCTGACCCAGCTCTACTTTCAAGTATTTCAAAATTGAACAAAATGTTACAGGGACTATCCAGGGCACGCCACCCTATAGAATGGAAGAATATCATTGTGTCCCTTTAAAAACATGTTAGAAACATTCCCATGAACAAGAGTTAGGTGAATCATGAAAAACATTTCCCACAAGTATTCATCTGAGTGTAAATAAAAATATCCTCACCCCTATTGCTTCCCTGCTGTGAAAATTCATTTAGTTGGGCTTTACTGCTATACATCTTCTCAAAAGTGAATGTCCATATTATATATTTAAATGATCCTGGAAAGCAAATTTAAAATTTATTTTTCATGAGCACTTGAAATCAGATTATAAAAATTCAACTCGGCCAATTGAAAAATGGAAACACTATCATGTGACTTATGGTATCAAAATTAGGCACAGTAGCACATATTTTGAATATTAAGTATCAAATTGCATTCTGTCCTTTTTTAGTAAACCTGTACTAGGGCCAGGCATAATTTGACTTCATTTTGGTCAAAATTTGACTTTTGAGATGTGAGATAATTACCTGTCACCAGAAGCTTCATTAAACTTCAAAAGGAAATCAATAGAAACTTTTCTCTATGATATGGACTGAAGCAAGAATACCTTTTTATGTTTGCCACCTGAGTAGAAACACTAGCAATTGCTATCTGCAAATAACTAGCTATAGCTGGAAATAAGATCAATTTATATAGCTGGAATACAAGATAGACCTCTCCTTGCAGACACCAGTTAAGTAACACTGAGGACTTGCTTACTTCACTAGATGAAGTTCTTAAAAATCTCAGGCTTCAATATCAGCATAAATCAGAACCACTCCCATTGAATGAAAACTACACCTAATTAGTCGTTATCTTGATCATTATTATTTATTTTTATTATTTTATTATTTATTTTATATATTATTATTATTAATTTTCATTGCAGTAGCATCAGGGTACTCTTGTGTTAGGCACTGTACACAGGAGATAATCTATATGTAACAGAGATGATCCCTTCCCTGAAGTTCTTGCAATTTAAATAGTAATGATCAATGATTTACATATTGGAGAATGGAACTGTCCCAAAACATGGGTAAATTGATTTTATTCCATTTCATACCACGTCTGAAAACATTCTGGAATCCACTATCAAAAACTCTCTGCAAATCTTAATAAATACTCACTAGAGTCTGCCATCCATATTCACCTTATTCTATAACTAGCCTCATTTATTTCAACAAAGTTATTCTTGGGGTAAGGTGATACTCCATTTGAGTATGAGCGGCAGAATTTAGCTCTATACTTGTCACTCAAATATTATATCAGCAACCCAGCAGTACCACACATTTATAGGAAGTTTTAAGGTAGCACGACCTACCTCTCTCTCTTTTTGGAAAAGCCCTATTAATCAAAACAAATCCCACATGCACACTGTATTTCTTTCCAATTTTACCCACTCTGCTTCCAAGTGATGCAATAAAGGAAAAGAAAAATGTACATACAGTTTGCCTGTCAAGGACAAAAGATCACAGATAATATTCATGAAAATGCAATGGAAAATGAAATTGGAGAGACTCATTTACCAAACTGGAAATGTAATAGGCAGGCCATTGATGTTCTGCTCTCAGGAAACTCCAGGAAATAAACTCATCCAGAAAAATATCAAGGAAAACAACTGTAAAACTGTAGATCTTAATAATCTGATCATAAAAACAATGCCAAAATGCCATTATAAGATTCTGTAATTCCAGTTATATGGACAACTATTGCAGTACAGCAGGAAATAACTGAAGGGCTCATCCATTGCCCATCGAAATCAAGTATCTAAACATACCATCACTTGGCTGGTAGGATTTATTTAGATAAAAATGACCCTCGTTAAAAAAATTAAATCTAAAAGACTAGGCAGGAATGATAAATGTATTCCTTAAAGGAGTCATAGCAAGACTAGCCAACTAAATATAATCTCTGACAGATATTTCCATAGGTATCTCCAAAGCAGACATTACTTTTATGTGCTGAGTGCAACCGAAAACAATTTTCAGAAGTAGCCGGGCTAGTTTGTTTCAGCAATTACAACAAGAAGTCTGGTGGCATAAGCTTTCATGAGTTGCAACTCACTTCATCAGATGCATGAAGGTAAAGAAAGGGCAAATTTTTACTCAGGATGTCTCTTCTGACATAGCACATCAAAATATCATCCACGTGGAGTGTGCTACATGTTAGATGTATTTATCCTGGAGGAAAAGCAATGGGACAAATCTGGGATTAAAACACCCTTATAGGACAGGGAAGCACTCCCACCAAATGAACATAAATCCAAGGGCCAACTTGTGAAACTCTTATCCACACTGGCAAGCAGTTACTCACAGGCCTAATCCTTCCGACTACTGTGCATCATTGTGGGATTGGTGTTCTCAGCCTGACACACAGTATTTAAATCAATAGCAAAAATGCCAGTGACAGTCTAAGGCAGGGGTCTCCAAACTTTTCAGCCCGAGGGCCGCATTAACTATCAAACAGCAGTTCGGGGGCCGACTACACACTTGAGGTCCAAATAAAAAACAATCAAAACATGGATGTTGTTTTTAATTATTTATTTAATATTATTTTATTCAGTTATTATTTAATAACACATTGATACACTACACATGAACACCTGTATTAGTGTGAATGGTGAAATTGTTTCCTGGATGCCAAAATTGTTTCCGTAGACAAAAAGGTCTCCACGGGCCGGATGAGAGGGCCTCGCGGGCCGCATCCGGCCCGCGGGCCGTAGTTTGGAGACCCCAGGTCTAAGGTAACACATTTTTAATATTCATGTTTCTCACCAATATCTCCACCTGATCCTGGAAACTTAACTGACACTAGTAGTCCTTAGTTATTCACTGGCAACCTCAACTCAAGCCAAATACCTTGGCTGTCTGTGTTGTCACACATGGCTCCCTCATCCATTCTCCACAATGCCTCAATCGTCCAAAATGTCCATTGCATAGAGGAAAACAAACATCTTCCTATCCACCAGGACCTCAGGAATCTCCCTCTCCATGACTT
Organism: Pelodiscus sinensis; assembly: GCF_052426305.1. Lineage (NCBI taxonomy): Eukaryota > Metazoa > Chordata > Testudines > Trionychidae > Pelodiscus > Pelodiscus sinensis. Next base: position 124,290,583 of record NC_143055.1, read on the forward strand.
GAAGCCATACAAGCCATTTGGACCTACATGCTTAAACTTCGATAATGTGACTTCAATCCCGATAAAGACTGGAAAGCTAAATGGCTTTCACAAGTCACAAGCAAAACGCTTTATGAAAGACGCAATACAGAAGATCCCTGGCTTCAATCTTCCCTGAAGCTTTTGGGCAACCTTAAACCACACCCATACAAATCATGGTAGAGGCAGGTACTTGATGCACAAATGGAAAATGGAAAACTCTCCAGTATATGACTGTAGTCACCCAGAACAAACCCTGGAACACGTGACACATGCAAGTATCTGGCTTAACCATCTGATGTAATTATCTGGCTTAACCACCAAAAGGTAAAATGATAGTTGTTGCTCTACATTTACATCAGCCATACAGAGAAGTAGTAGTCATACAAACAGCCCCTTTGGCTTTTGCAAGACTACTTATGCAAGTAAAGTGTTAAAGAATCAGGCCCCTGCAGCTCTACTTATAAGGTGTGGATTTATAATCTCTATGAATACTGTGCTTCAGGGATCGTAGCTAATATAAACGACTCTGACAAGATGACAGTTTGTAATGGTCATGAACCAGCTATTTCTATACTCCTAGCTATTATAAACTCCACAAAGGAGCCAACTGAGTGTACAGTATGTATGAATGGGCTATTTCTGGATTTACAGCTATTACAATCCCCATAGAGAAACAGACCGATTATATTATAAAGGCCATGAACTACTGTAACAGTTGCTGGGAGGACAGATACTACAAACACCATGGAGAAGCCCACAGAGCATGTAATGGTGATGATCTGGCACTATCAGAGGGATGTATTCCTAATTTCCGGTATGTTTACTAGTGTTAATTATTTTCAAATACTAAATGTCAACATTTCAATAATAATCAATGTCTCTCAGAAACTGTTCAAAAGAATTTAACTATAGAGTCATTGCCTTTGTTCCATAACATATACTTACACATTTCAAATGCATTTCCACTTTTAAACAAAATATTTGAATCAGTTTCCTTTGAACTTACCTGGTGAGAGCCAAGGTTTCATGATCCCCTGCTAACACGAAGGACCCAAAATAGTGGAAGGACTGCCCTTTTTTTGTTTGCTCTTGACATCATCAGTCTTCAGGGGAGAAAACTGAACCACTGAACTCAGATCTTGCTAAGTAAATATGGAAAGATACACTGATTTTTAAATATAGTTCAGTCCCTGTAATTTTGTGCACTAATTCATTAATGGCTTTGTGGTTATGCCTAAGAGGTGGCATAGTGGCTAATTTCTCCAGCAGCTCCACAAGATATTAAGCCAACTGGAGTTTCTGATGGGCCTTTGTAACTCCACAGAATTTCTTAACATGGATCTGAGCCAAGGAGTGCGTCTACACAGCACCCTACACTCAAAATAAGATATGCAAATTGCATATCTTATTTCAATTGGATTTCAAAAGAGCTTATTTTGAAATGTGGTGTGTCCACACACTGTCAAATTTCAAAATAACATGCTATTTCAAGACATCCCTTAGCCCTCATGGAATGAGAGCTACAGTAATGCCAGAATAGCACACCTGTTATTTTGAAAAATGTTTTGAAATAACGGGAGCATTTAAAAGACACAGGGTAGACCTCTGGTATCCCGAAATAGCACCGCTGTCTAGATGTACTCTAATAGGCACAATCTAGCCCTGTATCTTTTAGATATTATGAAACTAGCTGTGCTTGCATACTTGGGTTACGTAATAATGCACAGTTGCCTGTGCTGTGTATTTGGATTTGTGTACACAGGAGCAGGGAGGGTGATTCCCAGCATAGGTAGACAGACAGGCACTGGCTCTGTTTGAGCTGGTGTGCTAAAGTAGCACTGTGGCCTTGATGTGGCCATGATCATGTTACTTGCTCAAGGGCAAACTCGCCTGACTCCCTCTGTCATACTCGGGTGGCTACTCTGAGCCACTGAGGCCATATAGACAGGCAAATCAACAAGAAGTACAAAGAATGTGACATGACTGTAATGGAGCAGACAGAAATAGAAGCGTTGATTCTTTGTGGATAAGAGAGTAAATCCAGGCCCAGCAAAATAAAAATGTTGGGTGTGTAAAAAAAGGTTTTGTTTGAGACTAGTCACAAGTATGTAACGCTGGAAGAAAATATTAGATGGGCCTGTCCGTCTGAGAGATGTAAATGATTGTGGGGCTCAGAGTGATATTGTGTTAGACTGTCACCCCACTGTGCCAATGATGTTTCTGAGTCAGTCATTCCGTGGTTTGCATTGGGTTTGCCCAGCTGATAACCAGACACCAGAGCAGAGTGCATTACTCAACACCCACGTGGTGCATTACTGCATCAAAAACTTAAATCAGGGGCACTGTGCTAAGAAGAGATTCTGCCAGGAGATCTGAAAAGAATCCTTTTTTGCATGCCCTTCTCTCCATTCTATCTCGGCCAACAGGAACTGTACTGAGCTTGTTGCACCTGCCCTTGGAACCTTTCACAGCCTGCATTACCCGAGTGATCCAATAGTCTGTCCTTTTCTACATTTCAGTGGCAAAAACAAACCTTTACATGGAACACCTCATCCTCTCCTAATCACAGCACACACAGAACACATGCAGTCTTTCCCCTTTTGCTTATGAATAATGAACATTGTCCATTTTGGGGGGGGGGGGGTCACCTTTTGATCCCTCCCATGCAGTCCCAGCCCTGCATTCCATCAGGAATTCAGCACGTACATCTGTTTGATTATGTGATCTTAATGCTGATTTTTCAAATATTAAAGAGAAAAGGATGGTGAATAATAGTCATTAAAAGTGAGGAAGCTGAGAAAAACCTGGGGTGTTTTGTAATTCCCGTCTGGGGGACCCATCAGCACCTTCCCTCTGGATCCTACCCAGAAAAACTAAAAAGGCATCTTGAAATCTGAGAGAAATGCTAGTGGATGGCAGACACTGAAAGGCAAAGATCACAGACTGCAGTGGAGATGGCAGGGCTCTGAGCAGTGCCAAGAGCAAGTGATGCATAAAATCATTAAATGTGAAGGGCTGGGCAACAGTGCCTAGACTCATCTGGAAGTTTAATCAGAGAGAAGAATTGCAAAAGAAAAGAATAGAGACGGCTGAAAGCTGCAAAGTTATGTGTCTGACCTTTTTATAACAAACTCCCCCCCGACCAGAGGGAGATAAAAAAAGTGCCAAGGCAATCTCAGTGCATCATTGTTACTGTTTTCAAATGAGTATACACTTATTCCTCTCTCTTTCTTTTGTTTTTTCAGGAATGCAGATGAAGTCAGAATGCCTGATGGAAGTTAACCGGGCACGATTCCCTTTGGAGCTGACTGGCTTCTCCTTATAGCTCAGAAAAGCTGCAGAAAGCTTGCAAGGTGTGTTTAGGTTGCAAGGGCAACAAGCATACCTGGGTGGTCGGTGGGGGTAACAAAGAACTTTCAGTGTGATGTTGCAGGTCAGGGGTTGGCTTCTCCCTGGTACTTCCCAAGTTGGCTCTGACTCCCTGAAAATAGATCAGGTCACATATGAGCATAGCAAATTGTATTCAGAAATACTTGAAGGGCAAGTTAGGCACAACCCTGGATAGAGGGCCGTGAGAAACAGCACTAGCCAAGGGAACATCCAGGGAGAACTTGGCCATCAGGGCTGTGTCCAGACTCAGGGTTTTTTTCGGGAAAAGTAGCCTTTTTCCGAAAAAACTTCACCTGCGTCTAGACTGCAGCCGCGTTCTTTCGAAATTAAATCGAAAGAACGCGGCTTTTCTTTCGACGGCGGTAAACCTCATTTCACGAGGAAGAACGCCTTCTTTCGAAAGTGCTTTTTTCGAAAGAAGGCGTTCTTGAATGTAAATAGGGCTTCTTCGAAAGAGAGCATCCAGACTCACTGGGTGCTTTCTTTCGAAAAAGCGGCTTGCTCTTTCGAAAGTTCCGTGTGCAGTCTAGACGCTCTCTTTCGAAAGAGGCTTGCAGTCTAGACATAGCCCAAGTAAGCAGAAACCCTGCCAGCACTCCTGAGTGTGTGAGAGGGAGAGGACGGAGGACCAGGAGAGAGGCAAGGAAAAGAGCGCACTCTTCACCATTTTTTAAGTACAGTGATGCCATGACTCTCCCTTCTCCCAAAGTTCTTTGGGTAATATAGGACTCAGTGGCTCACTGAGGAAGCACACTAATCTCCTCCAAGGACTGAGAATGCACAGCAATGGTCCTTGGAGCCATTGGCCTTTAAGACCAAATTTGGATCTGACCTGGAAATAAAAAGAGGAGGTTACTCACCTTTCTGTAACTGACACTCTTTGAGATGAGCATCCCTGGGGGTGCTCCACAGTAGGTGTAGATGCGTCCCTGCACCTCAGAGTGGAGTTTTGATAGCAGTGCATTAGGGCCACACACGTGCAGCATGCGGTACATACGACAGCCTCCCTCCCACCCCGGTACCATCGCACATGCGTGGCCACCTTCCCTTCAATTCCTTCTCTATCCGGAAGTCAGAGTAGGAGAACAGCTTCTCTTTTATTTTCCAAAGTAGAGGGCAGGAAGGGAGGGTAGTGGAGCATCCCCACTCAAAGAACATCAGGTACAGGAAGATGAGAAACCTCCCCTCCTTCGAGAGAGAGATTTCCTGCGGGGTGCTCCACTGTAGGTGACTGCAAAGCAATTTGTTTTAAGGAGGCAGGGACTTTGGATCAGGTAGGTATGCTGTTGGCAGTACGGCTTTTGCTGCTCTAGTGTAGTGGAGAGGTCCGGAGTGCTTTGCGAAGGTGTGTTCTGATGCCCATGTGGCAGCAGCACATTTGTCAAGGGTGCATCCCATTTGCGGACGAGAGCATCTCCGAGGGATTGCTTCCCCATGTCCACTCCGGAGCGGTACAGTGGACATTTCTTGTTCGCTTTGGTGGTGAATAAGTCTATATGGGGATATCCCCATCGCATGACTATGTCCGTCAGAACTGCGCTGTCGAGTTCCCACTTGTGATCTTGGGGTAGGACTAGCTGAGGGCATCCGCTGTTGTACTGAGGACACCGGGGAGGTGACATGCACTTACGGAGATGTCGTGGGCAAGGCGCCAGTTCCAGAGTGTTATGGCCTCCTTGCAAAGCGCCTGTGATCATGCACCTCCCTGTCTGTTTATATAGAACATACAGGCCGTATTGTCTATATATATTCTGACGTGGGTTCCAGTGATGCGGAGAAGGAAATGCTGGCATGCCAGCCATACGGCTCTGAGTTCAAGGACACTGATGTGTAATGTCCCCTCTGCTGTGGTCCATAGGCCGTATGTTGTGAGTCCTTTTATGTGCACTCCCCACCCAGTGAGAGAGGCATCTGTGGTGATGACCACTGTGGGTTCTGGGTTTTGAAAAGGTATGCCCCTGCAGAGGTTGTATGGTTTTGTCCACCACTGTAGTGATATCTTTACCACATGTGGGAGTGATAGTGTTTTGCTCATTGGATGGATGTTGAGCTTGTAGTTGAGCCTGGATACTCCTCATAAATAGGCGTGCGTTGGGGACCACAGGGTTGCATGACGCCATGTGACTGAGAAGTTGTAGACAGTCATTGACGATGACGAGTGGCATTGTACAGAGTGAATACACTAGTTGGCTGATCCTGAGGAACCTGTTGGTAGGTAGGGAGGCCATGGCGGTGGTGGAGTCGAGATGGGCGCTGATGAATTGTATGGATTGAGTGAGTGCGAGCATTGATTTGCTCTCATTTATCAGTGTGTGCAGTCCCGTTGGGAGTGTGAGTGCCTGAGGCACTGAACACACATATCATGGCCATCTGAGGCAGGCATAGCATTGTTGCAGTCTGCACAGCATTTGAAGCCGGGTGAGCCCATATGGCGGCAATGTTATCCCTTATCCAAGGAGGCCTGTTGATGAGGCTGCAGGTTTTTGGCTTTTAGTAAACTTTAACACTAATAACTAGAAGGGAAAGGAACTTGGAATGAACTAATCTATCTATCTAAATCGCTTCAGAACAGCTGAGGAATGAGGAGCACTGCGGAGGACCGTCTGAAGCCGGGGATGGTAGAAAGGAACTGAAGGGAGAGTGGCCACGCAGGCGCAATGGCACTGGGGGAACCAACGCACACTGTGCGCCGCGCATGCGCAGCCCCAATGCGCTGCTATCAAAAATCCGCTCTAAGGTGCTGGGATGCACCTACACCTACTGTGGAGCACCTCCAGGGACGTCTGTCGAAGAAGAATGCAGCTGCTCATGCAGCATGTCAGTGGGTTACAAGTCAGAGGACTCATGGATGTTCAGCAAGCTCTCTCTTTACTTCAGAGGCCATCCTGAATGATATATATGCCACTGATATGAATAATATCCATGGCGTTGGCATGCCAGCCAAAAATGGTCAGCTTTTCAAAAGAGCTCTGTCCCCAGCCGGTTCTGTGGTTCTTGGCGGCAATGCAGAGCACTTTTGAAAGTCAGGCCACTTCATTTAGGTGCCTAAATGGGAGCGGAGCATTTTTGAAAATCTGGTCATAGGTACTCAGTCCTGCTCCTGCTGAAGAGAGGGCACAACTCCCACTGCCTTTAGTGAGAACAGGGCCAGGGCCGGCCCACAACATTTTGGCACCTGAGGCGGGGAGCTCAAATGATGCCCCCATGCCCCGTCGCTTGGGCCTAATCTTTGAAAGGTCTCAATTCTGCCCTCCTTCCTCCAGCATAGCGCTCCATCATCTAAGTGCATCTAGAGCAGAGAGAATACATATGCACCAGCAGGAGACACAATTTTCTACACTCTGGATCCTAGTAGCATCGCCCCCACACACAGTCTGGCACCTGAGGCGGCTGCCTCAGTTCGCCTCATGGTAAGGCCAGCCCTGAACTGGGCCAGCTCCAAACAATATGTTTTTATTGAGTTAGTTTTCCTCATGCCTTACCCCACATCTACTGGCCTGTATGTGGAAGACCCTACAATGTGTGACTCCCTGAAGCACAATGTGGACCAGCATTAGCCTGACTGAAGGGTGAGTGTTTCAAGATCAAAAATAAAGCAAAGAAGGAAGGCATTCAGCCTTGTCTCTGACCTTCCTCTGTTTGTAGAAACCAGCTCCATAAACCTGGACAATAAGCTCATCCAGCTTTGCCCTAACATTTATACAAAACGGAAACATACCCCGAGTCACCTCAGAGTTGATCACATTCTTCCATAGGCACAACACAGCTACAGAAATCATCTGTGCAGAAGAATGACATAAATGTCAGTCTAAATCAAGCATAATGGAAAACCTCAATATCTCATTTAAAAGGCTAGCATCTGGCCAGTGAGCCTGGCCTCCAATGCTGCCAGTTGATATTGGCAGTGACATTGAAAGAACACAGCCTATTTAACTCTCCCAGAGCCATGATCAGCTGGGGCCTTACAAGACCTGGGGACCAAGAGAGGAGGAGGAAAAGAATGGTCACTTAATCTGCACAACAGAACTCCGCTTTAATGTGATTTGATCAATGGAAAGGTACAGGAAGGGCACACCAGTCACAGGAAGGGAAATCGTCTGCTGCACAAACTCTTTTGAAGCTAGAAACAACTTTGAGACAAGGGGTCTTTTTCAGGCTCTTCCAACATCACCAGGTGTAATGCAGAACACAAGGGGAACAGTTGGAATTCCCTGGCATGTAATTAGACACCTTTTGATATTGTACTATCTAGTAAGGTAGTTACAGAAAATATAGTAAAATAGGTTGGAACACAGTTCCAGATTTGTGTGGGAATCTGCTATGCCAACTTCCTCATCTTCCAAATTAAAAAAACAAATCTGAAAAAACCTCAATAGAATTCTATAGGCTCTTTGTGAAATGAAATTGAATCATCATATTGATACATTTTACAGGGTCTGCAGTGATGAACAATGGTAAACAGAGTGACTCAACCTCCCCTTCTTCCTCAGTGGTGGACTACATTTTAAAAAATTACTTGCAATTTTGGGAGTCTCTGTTTTTCAGAACCTAGTTTGAGACACTCTGAAGAGGCACAATTTTTAGAGTATTAGATGCTCAGGACTTTTTGGATAACCAGGCACTTTGAAGATCTGAAATTGGGAGCAAATAATTGAGGCATTCAAAAATCAGTAACAGCATGAAAACAGCTGGATCTAACTCATGTCCATGGGAGCATGTAGAAAACTGTGACCAGCTGGAATTTGGTTACACGCAATTGACTGGTGAGATATCGATGCAATCAAAGCAGCAAAATATCAAAGAGCATGCACTTTCAGGGCAAAGTAAGCCTTTGGGGGTTCTTGTGAAGTTATGATGCTATCTTAAGTTTGAATGTGAAAGCATAGTCTAAAGGAAAATCCCAAGGTGATGTTAAGTTTGTGCTTAGATGTTAAATTTGTGCTTAATCTCTGCTGATTGGATCGTAGTAGTAGTATTCACTTGCATTTCATACTATCACCACATGGTCTCTGTACCCACAGTTCACAGTGTTAATTTTTCTGACTCTGTCAAATTGTACCAGGTGCAGGCTACTGGTAAGTTACCAAAACAGCTCCACACAATGATCAAGATGAAAAACAATTGTTCTGAAATGTTGAAACTATAGAATTATCACCTGCTGTTGACACAAGAGAATATACAGGTGAGGAAAATCTCTCTCTCTCTTCTCCTATTATATGTTTACTGATGAGAAAGTGCATGAGCTTGCAGCTTCAAGGGTTTACTTGTCATTCTGGTTATGGACAGAACCCCCAAAGCAAGAGTGTATTCTTTGAACTTTGCTGCCCTCAAATCTACCACAGTATCAAAGCTCTCAACACATGTTACACAGTAGGTTCTGTTCAGCCACTCACTCTCCTTGCAGCTGTGCTGAGTGCTCAGTGGGGAACATGTCTATTCCCACAAAGAATTTAACAAATTAACTATGAACAAAGTAGCCTGGACCTGGCATAGATTGATTGATACACAGTGTCATGCCAAGAGAAGCTTGTCAGTTTATTGTCATCACAAATACAAAAAGAAAATTCCCAGGAGAGTCTAAATATATGGCAATGTTTCCGTACTTAGAAAAGAATTCAGTTGTTGGAGAGAGGAGTTGGGAAGTGCAATAGTGTAGATGAAAAGACAGATGGTATCTGACAAGAATCCTAGAAAACAATGACATTTGCCGTACAAATAGGAAAAGCTACCTCTGTGATATAATGGGACAGGATGGAATTTGTGTTATTTGGGGTTATTCCATACCCAAAAGAGACATTGAAGATAGAAATGGGAAAAGCCTTCTACAGTTTTTGTTTGGAAAGTGCATGGAAAAGAATCCTGTGTGCTGAAGGATATCTAGGTCTTTCAGTTTGGGTACGTCTAGACTACAGGCTTCTGTCGACAGAAGTTTTGTCGACAGATACTGTCGACAAAACTTCTGTCGACAAAGCGCGTCCAGACTACATTGAGTTCTGTCGACAAAGCAAGCTGCTTTTGTCGACATGGTAGTCTGGACGCAAAGGACAGTTTCCATTCAATAACACCTTCTGTCGACAGAAACTCTGTCGACAGAAGGTGTTATTCCTCGTAAAATGAGGTTTACATACGTCGACAAAACTGCTGAGTTCTGTCGACGTTATGTCGACAGAACTCAGCGGTAGTGTGGACGCAGGTATAGTTTTGTCGACAAAAGTCCACTTTTGTCGACAAAACTGTAGTCTAGACACACCCTTTGTTCCTAGCACTTCTGTGAAGTAATGTGCTAGCCAGAAGTTCATTCTTGTTAGTGACATGCAAATGAGCACTCCTACTTTACTTCCAGAATTCTCTTATTCTGCACGATATCTGAGAGGGACTTAAGCACATCTTTAAGGCTACGTCTACACAATAGGGTTTTTTCAGAAAAAACTTCAATTACGTCCACACTGCAATCACATTTTTTTGAAAGAAAATTGAAAGAACAGAGGGGGTTTTTCTGGCATTGGTAATCCTCTTTCTACAAGGAAGAAGCCTTTTCTGAAAGAGCTCTTTCGGAAAAAGGCGTGCGTGGATGGGGAAGAGGAAATTTTTTTCAGAAGAGAAAAGAGGAAAAAGCACAGGTGCCCCTGGTGGCCACTCCGTCCATAGTAATCACAGCTTAAATGCAAGATAGTGTCCATTCAGTGTGAACGCTATCTTTGATGCACTTTTGTGTATACCTACTTTTTCAGAAGAAGCTTTTTCGGAAGATCTCTTCTGGAAAAGCTTCTTCCCAAAGAAGCCTGCAATACAGACATATCCTGAGTGCTTTTGTGATTAGGGCAGGAACATAGTGCTTTTTTCTATGATGGCCTAACTCCATGTTTGATACTTTCAGAAACATCATACATTTCATATAGGACAATTAGTACAATGTCACATAAAATTAGCCTCTTTTTAAGCTGTCATTGAAAGTGATTAGCAGTAAGTAAAAATAAAAATAACATTTAAGACAAAGCATAACAAATCATGTGACTAACCTTAACATCATTCAGTAATACTGAAAGGTTTGTCTGGCAATCACACATTGGAACAGAACAGTACAACAAGTGGTTAGTATATCACATCTTTGAATACAGTTTCAATGTGGTGATGTATTAACAGTAGAGCTACCTGAATAAAGAAAAAAAAAGTTATTCCTATGTAAATTGTTTGACAAAAGACCGAAAAAGAAAAGAGCAACTGGCAGGCACAATAAGCCCCAGACTTCTAATGTTCACTTCTTCATTTGTGCTGAAGTGGTAGTACTAGAGCAATGAATACTGACTGCAAGAAAACATTTGCTGCTTATCCAGCAGCTGAGAACACAATAGTGTAAAATGCTGGTTTTATCTAGGTCCTACAGTAACACTGTATTTTTTAAAATTTCCCAGCAACAGAACAGTACATTTATTTTTATTTTAAATACTTCTGATAAATGTAAGACATTCCTCGCCAGTTTGCAGGTATTTTAGGGCCAAAATTCTGCTCTCATTCACTGGCATGAGACTACAGACTGGTATGACAAAAAATGCTCATTCTGCAACAGTAGGTTGAAATCCAATCCATTTCTTCTACTTGCTGCATCTTCTCATGAGCTTAAATTGTGAGTTCTCTGGGGTGGGAATGGCCTATGTAATTGCACATGTCATTTCCATTGTATTGGCACATGTTAGAAATAATTAAAAAATGGATACAGAATAAGACAGAAAATATCTTATTTGCACGAGATCCCTTTAATATTATTTTATTATTTCTACTATAGCAGTTCCTAAGACACGTTTGGAATATTAGGACAGTTAGGATAGAGATATGATTCCTAACATGTCCTAATACAGTAGTTCCATAAGGCCCAAAATACATGCCACCAGGGAGTCCTATGCATCAACAGTGCAGCTGGGCTGTCTTGCCAGGGATGCAGCTCATTGCCAGGTATAAAGCTGGCACAGGGTTTATCCTTCCTGGAACTGACAGGAAACCTGGGGGCAGGGGTGGGGGAAGAGGTGTGATTCAGTCCCAGGCTACTCCTAGGGTAGTGCAGCTATAGGCTGCTCCATGCATGGGCTAAGCCGTAACTGAGTCACACAAAGCCCTAAGATCCACAAAAATAATGTTATAAATTATAAAACTTGAAATTTTATGGAATTAATTTTTAATCGATTTCTCCCATGCAATCTGTGTATCTATATCACTCAGCACAAAAGTATGGTTATTTCCGAATCCATAGTTCTTATTCCAGTGCAACATTCAACCTCCTGCAACCCTTTCTCCTCACAAAAGTAATCTCATTGACATAAGTGGAACTACTCACATAAGTAGTGATTACACTTGCGAACGAGGACTGTTTGATCTGGTTCCATATTACTGTAATATATATTTTGTATATTTTGATGGTATATTTTGGCAGATGAATAGGCCAGTGTATTGTATTTCAAGGGACAAAGAATGAATGTTTCCAATGTATATTTTAAATAAGGTAAAAAAAGTTTTGGTTTACATGACCGGGATTTATATATTGATTGATTGTTAAATATATTCTGTGAATGAAAAAGCAAAAATTATCCAACAGTCGACTTTGCCCTGGTGTCCTCTGAACTTATTTCTTTGTTTTCATTAGGAAAGAAGCAAGTCAGAGATAGAGCTCAACAGTTAAGAAAAGGTCATTTTGATACATTCTCTAATAACAACTCCTACCGTGGTTGCAGCTGCAAAGGCACACATTCTGTCTTATGGGGAGGGGTAGCCTACAAATTGTTACAGCTTAATCTTTTCTTGTCAAATCTAGACCATATTTTATTTCACAGAATCAGAAACAATATCTCAGAACACTTGCTAGAGGTTGAGGGCTTCCAGGTTTGAGTAGAACAGGGCAATTTCATAGGACATTTCAATCCGACTACAGATTTGGACTATTACTGGAGAAGTTAATGAAAACAAGGCCTAAAAAAATCAGAACTAGCTGTGAGTCAGCATTGTAGATATTCTTAGGCTGAATAATTTATTGTTTTCATCGTCCTGTAGGAAAAGGAGAGCACTCTACAGTACCCTTTAGAAAACAAAATGCCTTTCCCCTATAAGATGAATATTTAAAAATCCAGGCCTGGAAAAAATAAGGTTTAGCCATTTGGAAGGTACAAAGGGAGGATAAGTTACAGTTTCGTCAATTGGGTAATGAATTGCACCTAACAAACATAGCTATTAGACTATTTCCTAATACATTTTGAGTTGGTTACCCTTGGCCAGATAGCAGAGAAGGTCAAATGATTTGTTACAGGTAATATTAATTACAAATGTAGTCCTTTTCTGGGTCTCCACATGATCATCAGTTGATCATGGTTTCGTAAATGAATTTAATATTCATAACTATGTGCTGGATAATTTGCCAGAACAGCTTCCTGACCCTTTGAAAGCCAGGAAGTGTAAACACTTTAGAATTTAATTTTTAAAAATGTCCAGAAGGGTACATTTGAGTTTAACAGGAAGCTTGCCATGGGTACTTAGTTTATTTGAATCAATTCTTCTGTACACAGAGATAACACACATTGTTCTTTGTAAAACAAGGCACAAAACCACTTCAAGGAACAGCTTTGGTCCCTTATTATCTTGGCTATTTCAATACCAGTGTTGGTAATGAGCGGCCATGTGGCACAGGAGACATGCGAAGAAAGCTCCTAGAGAGTAGAAATGAGCATCAAAGACTATCACAGACAGAGACGTTGAGAGAAAGTGAAGCCAATGTTTTAATGCTTGTAGTCATTGCATTCTTCGTAATAAAAATACTTAACAGAACTGCTTTGAAAATGATGAGACTGATGTCCTGCCATATCCATGATTGAGAGTTTTGGGGACTCTCCTGTGATGACTTGCTACTAAGGAAGCAGCAGTGCAAGCTTTTCTGTACCATCCAGGCAATGTTCCTCAACCCTGACCTGACCTGTCCTAGCCTAACTCCCCTCTATAGCTCAGAGGGCACAACCATTCAATCTCTGACCTTTCTTCTGTGACATCCAGCAAGGAAGCTATATAGGGTCAATTACTGTGGTGATTTTTGCAATGTGGACATTAGACTAAGACCACCAAATTGACTTCACATAGACTACTGAACGCTCAGAAGAAAGGAATCACTTTCTATTGCTATCAAGAGTGAGTTTGAACTGGCCACCAAATGGTACACAGAAACAGGAACTGACATGTTGGATCAGACCAGTGGTCCATCTAATCCAGCATCTTGTCACTGACAATGGCCAGTACCAGCTGCATCACAGGAAGGTGCAAGAAACCCTGCAGAAAGCTTTTATGGAGTAACATACATTAGGGAAAATTTCCCTCATAAACTCCCAATAGCAAGAGGTTGGGTTATCCCCTAAAATATCACACTCCCCCAATTCCAACCCCTTCAGTGCTCCTTTCAGCTCTTACAATGTTATTAGAGATTAAAAGAAAAGTAGAATTGCTGTATTGCTCTCAAATGGCTCTTAAGATATCTATAAAGACAACAGCCCAAATCCTTCAAGCCTTGTTCAAGAAGAACTGTGGGATTTAGCCTTACATGATCTATTTTTTCCAATGGAGTCTTCAGACAGGCACTACATATGTGTCACAATACATAGTCATACCATGCTGTAGGGTCTAATTAGCCAAATCCTCAGATGGTGTAAGTCTGCACCAATTTACACTAGGCAACAATCTAGCCTAATCTTTTAACCAAACGAGCATTGCACATTTTGTATCTAAAGCACCACTGTGTTAACGCGAGTTATCTATCGATGTAACTCCTCTGAAGTGAAACTGGAGTCACACTGTGGGGAAACAAGCCCTATCCCTTCTTCTAAACACAGGGGCTGTGTCTACACTGGCATGAATTTCCAGAACTGCTTAAAACGGAATACTATTCCATTTTCAGTTTTTCCGGAAAGGGAGCGTCTACATTGGCAGGCTGCTTTTCCGGAAAAGCCCTTTTTCCGGAAAAGCGTCTGTGGCCAATGTAGACGCGCTTTTCCGGAAAAGAGCCCCGATCGCCATTTTCGCGATCTGGGCTTTTTTCCGGAAAAGACTACTGGGCTGTCTACACTGGCCCTTTTCCGGAACAGTGTTCCGGAATAAGGACTTATCCCCAAGCGGAAGCAGAATAGTTTTTCCGGAATAGCGGCTGATTTTGTACAGTAGAGCGTCGTTGCTTTTCTGGAAATTCAAGTGCCAGTGTAGACAGCTCGCAGCTTATTCCGGAAAAGCGGCTGATTTTCCGGAATAAGTGGCCCAGTGTAGACACAGCCAGGTAGATTTGAAGAGATACTTGGTTGTATTCTGTAGTTGCTTTGAACAAAATTATCTGAGCATTTTTTCAAGAAGAACAGTGCACATCTGTGTCTATTCATTAAAGGTTTCTCTGAATGTGTTTGGAATCAGATTTATTAGAACCTCTCCCATATTTTTTTCCAAGGTGGGCTTGAAACATACATATAACAAGGCAGAGAGAGAAAAGGAACAAAGAATGGTTGGAGGGATGATTAAGTGCCTCTGAATTTACACAGTGAAATATGGACAGTTTAAATGTCTTAGCTATTTGCTTCTTTTCAGCTTGTGAGCAGTTTCGAACACCCCATGCTGCTCTAAGATTAATTGAGTCCTACATGCTTTTAGCCTGCTTGGGGTACCAAGGAGAAAGGATTGCCACAGAACCTGTATTTGCCAAAGAAAAGAGACTATCTCATTAATGGATGATTAATAGCCATTTGTGAAGCAATTAATTAGTCATTTTGTCAGTAAACTTAGCCAACATACATGCCTTTGCCAGGCTACAAGTTTGCCTTAAAAAAAAAGAAAAAGAAAAAAGAAGTTTCCCTCCTCTTAACACCTACAAAAAAGTCTTTGCATATTCTGGTCTTGTCTGATTTCATCTGGCTTGTCTTTAAGAACAACATCCCCGGAATGGAGGCTCTCAAGCATGATTGATGGCTGTGCTTTCTATCTGCAAGTTGAAAATTTAGAGAAAAAAAAGGTATTTTTTCATAGCTTTTGCTGCTTATTGGTACTAGACTTATTTCCACTTTGCTGCAGAACTGATTTGCAGCATTGGCATATGTGTTTGTATATTTTTCACACTGGCCCATCACAAAACATAAGTCAGCAAATCTTATGTGGCATGATAGATTGTGGAAATGAGAGGCTCCCGTCTTTGTTTGCCATCGAAGGCAGAGATAATTGCCATTAATTTTAGAAAGTAGAGGAGCATCTGCATCCTTGATCTGGATGTCTACATCGCACAAACCATATTACACAACAGTTATACAAAGCGCATATAAACATGTTAATTTCATTTTCTAGTTACTCCATCCTAAATTCAGAGTGAAAGTAATCTTATGGTTAAAGAAGCTCTCTGGCCTCAGTTTCCAGTTCTGCTTCTGACTTAGTAGGTGAATATTGTCAAGTCATTGAACTGCCTGTGCCCCAGTTAACCTGATTGTAAAAAAGGTGAAACAAAAGACAGGACTCTGCAGCACTTTAAAGACTAACAAGATGTTTATTAGGTGATGAGTTTTCGTGGGCCAGACCCACTTCCTCAGATCAAATTGTGGAAGAAAATTGGCACGACCATAGCTCATCACCTAATAAACCATCTTGTTAGTCTTTAAAGGGCTGCATAGTCCTGTCTTTTGTTTCAGCTAGATCAGACTAACACGGCCACATCTCTATTACTGTAAAAAAGGCGTGACACCATTTACTAGCCTCCCATAAAGATTGTGAAAATTAACCTTCATAAAGCAATTAACTTTCATAAAGCATTTTGACTGAAATGTACCAAAAAGGGAAAGCAATATTATAACTTCTTAAAATTTTATATAAATATTATGACCATAAGAATCAACTATTTAGACCCAAAGCCCACTGATGTCAATGGCAACACTCTGAGGGTATGTCTACACTACAGCGCTAATTCGAACTAACTTAGTTCGAATTAGTTAATTCGAACTAAGCTAATTTGAACTAACGCATCTAGAACTAAAAACTAGTTCAAATTAGCGTTTTGCTAATTCGAACTAACATGTCCACATTGAGTGGACCCTGAACCGGGGTTAAGGATGGCCGGAAGCAGTGCCGGCAGGGCATCAGATGAGGACTTAGAGCGTGGAGCTGCTGTCTCAGGCTAGCCGAGGGCTGTGCTTAAAGGGACCCGACCCCCACCCCGGACAGACAGTTCTCAGGGATGCCCCGCTTGCAAAGCAGTCCTGGCTTGGAGTGCCCTGAGTGCCCACACTGGGCACATCACAGCACTCGGCCATCAGACCGGCTGCACTTGCCGCAGGCTGCCATCTGGGGAGAGGGGGCAATTAGGGGGCTGCAGGAGAGCTTCCACCCCCAGAAGCTCGCAGAGCCAGCCCAGTCCTCCCCATCGGGGGCTCGTACCCCATTTCTCCCTCACCTCCTTCCACGTACCCTTCCCTAGCCCCCCCTTCCTGATGTACAAAATAAAGAAAACGTGTGGTCAAAAATAGAATCTGTCTTTATTGAACAAAACTCGGGGAGACTGGGAAAAGGAGGTGGGAGAGGGGAAGAGAGAGGATGGGAGAGGGGAGGGCAATTAAAATGATCAGAGGTTTGGAACAGGTCCCATATGAAGAGAGGCTAAAGAGATTGGGACTTCTCAGATTAGAAAAGAGGAGACTGAGGGGGGATAGGATAGAGGTCTCTAAAAGCATGAGTGGGGTGGAGAGGGTGCATACAGAAAAGTTCTTCATTAGTTCCCATAATAGAAGGACTAGAGGACACCAAAGGAAAGGAATGGGTAGCAGGCTTCAAACTAGTAACAGAAAGTTGTTCTTCACAAAGCAAATAGTCAACCTGTGGAACTCCTTGCTGCAGGAGGCTGTGAAGACTAGAACTAGAACCGAGTTTAGAGAGAAGTGAGATAAAGTGATGGAGGTTGGGTCCATGGAGTGGTATTAGCCAGAGGGCAGGAGTGGTGTCCCTGCCCAAAGTTTGTGGAAGGCTGGAGAGGGATGGCACGAGACAAATTGCTTGGTCACTGTTTTCGGTCCATCCCCTCCAGGGTCCCTAGGGTTGGCCGCTGTCGGCGGACAGGCTACTGGGCTAGATGGACCTTTGGTCTGACCCAGGACGGCCATTGTAAGCTCAGGGCTCAGGGTCGGGGGTCTCAGTGGACCACCTTGATTTTCATGCACACCTGCTCCTGGGTGGCCAGGCTGGCAGCTCTCCTGCCCTAGACGGCCACTTTCCTGTGCCTAGTGCAGAGGTCGTGGACGAGGTCCACGATGTCCACACTAGACCAGGCGGGTGCCCACCTCTTGCGGTCCCGGACAAGCTCCTGGGAGCCACTAGCCTGGTCCCAGGAAGAGCGGGAGGGCTAGGGGGCATCGGGTGGGTGGCTCGAGCCGTGCCAGGTGCAGGGTCCGCTAGCTGGGTGCTGGCAGGCTTGCACCTGGCACGGGCATTGTAGCCAGCCCGTGCGCCTTTAAGGGGGCCGGGGCCGGGAGGGGGGCAGTAGAGGTTTCCTGGTGTTGGCCAGAGTGGCCACCAGGGAAAGCTGGGGAGGGCTAGCCTCCCACTAGTTCGAATGAAGGGGCTACACAGCCCTTAATTTGAACTAGTAAGTTGAACTAGGCTTACTCCTCGTACAATGAGGTTTACCTAGTTCGAACTAAGCGCTCCGCTAGTTCGAATTAAGTTCGAATTAGCGGAGCGCTAGTGTAGCGCCTATCAAAGTTAATTCGAACTAACATCCGTTAGTTCAAATTAACTTTGTAGTGTAGACATACCCTGACTGATTTAATTAGGTGTTAGGTCACACCCTTAGAATGTAAAGCTTCAATTCATTAAAGGTTTAAAGTACATGCTTTGGTTTTATTGAAGTCCATGTGCTAAACATGTGCCTAAAGTTAACCATATGCTTCATTTTTTGGCTGAATGTGGGCCAGTCTTTTTTATATGTCTGCAATGCCTAGCACATCTGTGGGTGCTAGAAAATAATAATGAATCTGTACAGTTCCTGCAAAGGAAGAATTTATCTGAAAACAGCCCATTGAGGGCTAGGGAAATAAGACAAACTGACATAATATGTGCTAAGAAGTCAGATGAGTTTTGAGTAATTGATCAAGACAAAGTGCACAATTATATATACTCCACTACAGTTTGCCTTTTTAACATGTTTTATCCTCTCTCACCACCGGAAACTTTCCAGCTCCAATAAAAACGTAAATTCTGAATTTTTTAGCACTAAATATTGGAAAATCTAGTTATTTTTGCATAAATAAGTTTTATTTATGTTTTTATTTCAGTTTAAATAATGGTAATAAAATCAATGACTATATAAGGCTACATGCTCAAACATACAATGAATAGAGCATTAACATTACACAGTTAAAAACAGGGATTTTTAAAGGAGCCTCATGAAATTCAGAGAGAGTTGGGTGCCTAATTTCCTTAGGTTCATTTAAATATTACAGCCAAAATGCTTTCCTGCAAAATATGAATTTCTCATTGAGTTTAAACACATGCTTAAAGTTAACCCATGCTTAGGGATGAAGTTCCATGTGTTTATTTGGGTGCTTTCCTGATCTGAGGTGTAGGTTGGTGGTGACTAAGTTATTACCATGAGGTAACGTAGCCAGGGATCCATGGAAGATGACACAGTGGTATTAATCCAGCCCCATTGGAACACATCACAAAACCCACCAGCACAAGTATGAAAATACACATGGGGTGTGTCTAGACTACAGGGTTTTGTCGACAGAAGTGGACTTTTGTCGATAAAACTATACCTGTGTCTACACTGCCACTGAGTTCTGTTGACATAATGTCGACAGAACTCAGCAGTTTTGTCAACGGCGGTAAACCTCATTCTACGAGGAATAACGCCTTTTGTCGATAGAGTTCTGTCGACAGAAACAAAATACAGGACTATGTAGCACTTTAAAGACTAACAAGCTACACCAGACTAACACGGCTACATTTCTATCACTGTCGACAGAAGGCATTATAACAGTGTCCTTTGCGACTACACTGTCATGTTGACAAAGCGTCTTGCTTTGTCAACAGAACTGGATGTAGTCTAGACGCTCTTTGTCGACAGAAGCTTTGTCGACAGTATCTGTCGACAAAACTTCTGTCGACAAAAGCCTGTAGTGTAGACGTACCGCATGGAAACAGATGCACCCTGTCTTGCCTCGGGTTGGATTTTCTAGGGCAAGGTTCACGCACATTAAGGTTCATAGCCAGTCCATTGGTATCAGTTGATGTGTTTCCTTTGACTGCAACAAGGCTATAGAACTGGCCATCAGTGAATAATCTTGCACTGCTGTTGCCCATGCTGCCTGTTCTGTGGATAAAACAAAGGTTCTCAGTCCACAGGGTTTTTTATCTGGCACCTCTCACCGGCACTAAATTCTCTCAGAAACTAAACACACACACAGAGTACTTCACTTCAACCAGTCCAATTAGCCACAGAAATATGACCCTCTGTCATGAGCCTGAGCACCATATGAAGCATACGATTGCTTCGGATTGCAAACAGGTACATTTTAAAACAAACACTGGTGCCAGAATATAGTTCTAAACAAAAAGCTGGGGGAGAGAGGAGGAAATCAGCTTGTTTACCATCTAAATGACTGCTCCCGGGTCTTAAGGGACTCCATTGTAACAAGATTGGTAGAAGCTTATAACAGCAAACTGTCAGTTAGAGAGAAAGGCTATACTGGGGCACATGGGGAGACAGTTGAGATGGAACTCAAGTGCTGGGCGAATATATAGAGAGACATCTGAACCTGAACTCTTATGAGCTGTCTGATTACTTCTGCAATAACTTACTGGTTTTATTTAGGAAACTCTCTAGCTAAGCATGGAGTCTCTTATATCCTTCAAGTACTAGCACTATATAAATGGTATAGCATTGTAAAACAACAGGCAGATATCTGCACCTACGCATATTAATGATGTGTTAACATTCTGGAGTGGCTGAGAATATGTAACGAGCATCCTTGTGTTTGCCAATGCCACAGCTGTACAGTAGAGTAGATACACAAACTCACACTTCAAAAATTAACCAGAATCTTTAAACACTGACACACACTGCAGAAAATCAACACATAAATACATATCTTATATTTCATTGTTTACACCTCTATGTAGTTTAGCTTTTCTGTCTGGATCCTCATCTGTGAATTTCTGTGTGACAGTGTGTCTGAAACTGACTACAGAATTAACCTGTTCTGGTAGGGCAGAGTGAGTCGATCCTTGGTTTGTGTGTATTGGCACAGCTTTCTGACTTCAGTGAACCCATGCCAAATTACAGCAGCCAAGGATCTGTCTCAGAGTCTCATAGTCGTTCTTCAGGACTCTCTGGGTTAAATTCACTCCTGTGCAGAAAGCCAGTAAAAGGTCTCTAGGGGTACGTCTAGACTACACCTCTCTGTCGACAGAAAGATGTAGATTAGGCACGTAGAAATTGCTAATGAAGCAGGGATTTAAATATCCCGTGCTTCATTAGCAAAAAATTGGCCGCCACTTTTTTTCTAAACTGAGCTTTTTCGAAAAAACCCATCAGTCTAGACATGGATCTGTTGAAAATAAACCCTTTTTCGAAAGATCCTGTAAACCTCATTTTTGAGGGCTGGTTGGAGACTCTCTTCTTAGAGAGATGGAAGCACCCATCTGTTGCCCTGAGATGGCATCCTGGAAGGTATGCTGCCTGCCAGAGGCCCATATCGAAGACATTACAGAGGGATTGTTGAGGATCATCCAGCCCTCTGACTGCTATCTGATGCTATTCATCCATGCAAGGTATGTCCCTCAAAAGATCAGAAATGACTGCAGGTCTCTGGGAGAACAGGCAAAAAAATTTGGAGAATAGGTGGAGTTTTGTCCAATCTTTCTGGAGTCCAGGCAGAGACAGACATAGCCTGGAAGTGAATGCCTGCCTGTGAAGATGGTGTCATGAGAAGGGCTTTGGCTTCCTTGACCATGGGATGCTCTTCCAGAAAGAAGGACTACAAAGCAGATAGGGTTCACCTATCAAAGAAATAGAAGAGCATATTTGGATAGAGACTGGCTAATCTAATGAGGAAGACTTTAAATTTGGTTCAAAGGGAGCAGGTGACCAAAGCCTACATGTAAGTCAAATCTGAGACCTTGAAGAAGGGTCAGAATTTGGGCGGAGTATAGGCTGTAATACCAGGGGTAAAGCAGAGAGAAGACAGAACTGGTGGGGAATCAAATCGATATCTTAGGTGTCTGTATACAAATGGGGAATAAACAGGAAGAACTCATAATGCTAGCAATTAAACACAACTATGACATAGTTGGCATCACAGAGACTTAATGGGATAATACACGTGAATGGAATATTGGTATAGAAGGGTACAGCTTGCTCAGGAAGGACATGGAAGGAAAAAAGGAAAGAGATGTTGACATATATATGAAAAATGTATACAATTGGACTGAGATTGAGATGGAAACAGGAGAAAGTTGAAATTCTCTAGGTAAAGATAAAAGTGTTAACAAAAAAACAAACAAAGGTGATTTCATGGTAGGGGTCTGCTACAGATCAACTAATCGGGTAGAAGAGGTATATGAGGCTTTTTTTTTTTAACAAAATCAGCCAAACCACAGGACTTGTTGGTGATGGGGGACTTCCACTATCCAGACATCTGTTGAGAAAACAACACACCAGGGCACAGAGTATTCAACAAGTTCTTGGAATATATTGGAGACAACTTTTTATTTCAGAAGTGGGAAAAAGCTACAGGAGGGAGGTTGTTCTAGATTTGATTTTGACCAATAGAGAGGTACTGGTTGAGATTGAAAGTGAAAGGCAGTCTAGTGTTTGAAGAAATATGTGAAAAAGTATCACTGGGAAACAATTTAAATCAATAGGGTTTTTTTTTTTTGGTGATTTAAATCAATGATCAATGATTTAAATCACAAGATCATAATAACAGCCATACTAGGTCAGACCAAAGGCCCATCTAGCCCCGTATCCTTTCTTCTGACAGTGGCCAATGCCAGATGCCCCAGAAGGAATGAACGGAAACAGGTAATCATCAAGTGCTCCCTCTCCTGTCATCCATTTCTTGCCCCTGACAAACAGAGGTTAGGAACACCATTCCTACCCATTCTGGCTAATTAGTATTGATGGATCCAAACTTCATGAATGTATCTAGTTCTTTTTTGAACCTAGTTAAAGTCCTGTCTTCATGACATCCTCTGACAAGGAGTTCCACAGGTTAATTGTGCACTGTGTGAAGAAAAACTTCCTTTTGTTTGTTTTAAACCTGCTACCTATTAATTTCATTTGATGACCCCTAGTTCTTACATTATGGGAACAAGTAAATAACTTTTCTTTATTTACTTTCTTCATACCTGTCGTGATTTTATAGACCTCTATCATATCCCCTCTTAGGGTACAGCTACACTGTTGTGGTTTTTTTGGAAGAGGTATGCAAACAGCGCTTGCATTTGTATACCTTCTTCTGTTTTTTTTTCCCGGAAGAGGTTTTTCCACCATTTGGCCTAGTCTACACAGGTCAAATGTCAGAAAATCCCCTCTTTACCCATAGTCTCATCTTTTCTAAGCTGAAAAGTCCCAGTCTTTTTAACGTCTCTTCATATGGCACCTATTCTAAACCCCTAATCGCCTTCATTTAAATCAATTCACATTGCTACTGGGTCTTACACTTGATTAGAATTATCCTGCCTCAGTGTCAGATTCTAGATGCTCTGATCTGGTATGGCAGTTCTTGTGTTTGCATCCTCCCTTCCCCCTCATCCATAACAGATACCTAGATTTTCATTCTAAATCCTGTTCTCTGTCCCCCTAAAAGGTCCTTCGACATTTCTACCCTCACTATCTCTACAGGCCAATCCCTTCCCTCTCTAAGCCCACATGTACTGGTTCACTTCACTGATACTTGTTCCAGATCCATGTCAGGTTCCTCCAGGATCCTCCTAGTCATGAGTTCCCAGCTGACCTGTGTCTGGCCTGAGAGTAAGGATGGAATTTCATGGAGACTGTTGAGATCAGGGTGGGTTTTCAACATCAGGCTGGGTAATGCTGCAGCTTATGCTGACATGAGTCTTACCTCATCTCCCCCCAACTAGAAACATTTTGATATTGGGCATACAAAGTACATACAGTGAAAGAACAGGAAAGAGGAGCCCTCTGAATGTTACTTACACCAGGAAACTAGGCAGTGCTTAAAGATTCAATTAATGTTAGTGTGTTTCATTTGTTTCAGAAATAATTCCAACCAAGTGGTGTATCTTAAAGAAAGGGACTTTTTAAAACTGTAGGTGTAGATGTAACAATTCCATTGCCAGGTGGTTGAGATTTCAAGAATACAAATAATATTTGTTCACTTAAGCAGTGCGCTAGATTATTCTTACATAATATAAATGGAAAGTGTTTGCTATGGCCCTGATTTAGCAAAGCATGCCAGCATTCACTTAACTTTAAGCTTTAACTGCAGGGGGGCTGAAATATACCCACAGGTGTAAATACTGTGATGCATCCTAGCAACATAAAGTAAAACATTGTTGAAGATAACATTTATTAAGTCACCAATCAGAAGTGTCTCCAAAGAATTGTACAATGTTAAATTACCTGAATTAAATGATCAGAGATTACCCAGTAGTCATACCAAGGTCAGCTGCACCATCTCCTAGGAGAATGGCTTAATTGTTCTGGATGTCATTGCCCATACGTTACGCAGGGTGATATTCAGGCTATCACGCCACATAAGTCCTTGGGTGGAACTATAAACTCTGTGCTGGCCCTTTGGATTTCACCTACAGTGCATACACATGTGTGACTGTACAGGAGACAGCTTGCTGCAGTCACACAGTTCTGTGTATTGCTTAAGGTTTCTAGACTGGAACACTAGGCAGCGGTTATATATAATAAACTTGATTGATGTTATTTCACCTATGTCTAGGGAAATTGGCAGACAGATCAATGATCTGGCTACAAGTGACCTTTTCCATATGTAAACATCTGTTCCTACTAGCATTTGTATTTGTTCAATTGTTTTATAAAAATAAAAGGATTAGTATTTTAGTTATTAGTAACTGAAATGTAATCAAGCAAATAGCTTTTGCAAGCAAATAAGTATGACTGGATTATTTTATGGGATTTCTTTTAGCCTTTTTAAGTTTCTTCCTGCATTATTAAAAGACCATCACACTTAAGAGACTGCTGTTTGTCAATACCCTGAGAAAATAAATACATTTTCACTATTATTGTTGCTCTATGTTGCAGGAATTTAAGCATTTTATTTTATTTTATTTTATTTTATTTTATTTTATTAAGGTCCTCTTTCTGGCATTCTTGTTCATATTGCTTTAGGCATAGTAATTGTTACCAATGGAATTATCAATGGCCGTTATTCCAGAAAAACAATACTAGTATCCTCACTGCAATGTGTGCTCCACTGCTGCTATGTAGAAATAGCTCCTCACCAGGGCCATTCTAAGTTATTCCTCCCCCGTACTTCCTGCAGCTCTAAATCGAGATAGCGCATCCACATTAGGGGAGCCTGCCTCGGACTAATTTTGAGGCTTCTCTGTAGTGTGGACACCCTATTTCAAAATAAACTATTCTGGAATAAGTTTATTTCGAAAGAAGCTTGCAGTGTAAACGTACCCTTAGACTGCCTGCAGCATCACATCATCCATAGATGCTTCCTTCATCAGATGTCAAGACAGGAAATCTAGGAAGGATGCTATACACTTAGGCTACGTCTACACTGGCCCCTCTTCCGTAAGGGGCATGTAAATTTCAAGAGTCGTCGTAGGGAAATCCGCGGGGGATTTAAATATCCCCCGCGGCATTTAAATAAAAATGTCCGCCGCTTTTTTCCGGCTTTTAAAAAAGCCGGAAAAGAGCGCCTAGACTGGCCCCGATCCTCCGGAAAAAGTGCCCTTTTCCGGAGGCTCTTATTCTTACTTTGAAGTAAGAATAAGAGCCTCCGGAAAAGGGCACTTTTTCCGGAGGATCGGGGCCAGTCTAGACGCTCTTTTCCGGCTTTTTTAAAAGCCGGAAAAAAGCGGCTGACATTTTTATTTAAATGCCGCGGGGGATATTTAAATCCCCCGCGGATTTCCCTACGACGACTCTTGAAATTTACATGCCCCTTACGGAAGAGGGGCCAGTGTAGACGTAGCCTGGCTGTGTCTAGACTGGCCAGTTTTTCCGGAAAATCAGCCGCTTTTCCGGAAAAACTTGCCAGCTGTCTACACTGGCCGCTTGAATTTCCGCAAAAGCACTGACAATCTCATGTAAGAAATCAGTGCTTTTTGCGGAAATACTATGCTGCTCCCATTTGGGCAAAAGTCCCTTTTGCGCAAAACTTTTGCGCAAAAGGACCAGTGTAGACAGCCCACATTTGTTTTCTGCAAAAAAGCCCCAATCGCGAAAATGGAGATCGGGGCTTTTTTGCGGAAAAGCGCGTCGAGATTGGCACGGACGCTTTTCCGCAAAAGCGCATCGTTATAACGCGAACTCTGCGCCAATCTAGATGCTCTTTTCCGAAAATACTTTTAACGGAAAACTTTTCCGTTAAAAGCATTTCCGGAAAATCATGCCAGTCTAGACGTAGCCTTATAGCACAGATGGGAAGAAGCCAGAAAGGAACAGAAGACTCTCGGTGAAAAATGAAATGCTGACCAGTAGAAGGTTACTCTGGGCTTTTAAGGTAGACAGCTTCATAATCATTCTTTCCTTTCTTGTAATGGAAATTCAGTATTGTGGGAACTAGGTAGTCTACTATGTTTACATTTGGTTCAATGGACTTCAGCTTACTGTGCAGTCACTCTAAGTTATAAGATTTTCAAAGAGGAATTGTCATACTGGCATTCAGACAGATAAAAAAATGGGCCTTGCAGTGGTTTATTGGAATGTTTCTTGCATGCGTTCTAAGCATCAGAGTTCTACGTGTGTAAACGGGAATTTGCTTAGGAAAGGTAAGATTCATCCCATGTGAAAAGCCAGCACACAGACCATGAATCATGTAACCCTTCAAAAGTAAAACATCAAATTGCATAGCCCTTGTGCTAGCTCACTATGCAGTGAATTTCATCTCTTGCCTCAGTTAGCTAAATGATGCCTGAGTTCTCAAATGAAGTGCAAGGACTGACTCAAATAGCAGCAAAACATTTGTTGCAGTCTGGATCCTTGAGATCATTTTAAAATTATGGACAGGTATGTAATTTTAAATTTGTGAAGCCTTCAGGTCCAAATGGTCTCTTCTGTACCAGCTGCACTACTGAAAACAACCATATTTTCTGTTTTGTGAAATGCGTTTCATCAGTGTCTTTGCTACCATCTTATCTGCCTTCTGCACAGCAAGTGTCAGCACCAATGCAAACCAAACCTCAAAGTGCAAGCTGTGTTCAACATCAATTAATGACCTGGATGAGGGGACGGATTGTACCTCAGCAAGTTTATGGACGACACTAAGCTAGGAGGAGAGGTATATATGCTGGAGGGTAGAGATTGAGTCCAGAGTGACCTAGACAGATTAGAGGATTAGGCCAAAAGAAATCTGATGAGGTTCAATAAGGACAAGCGTAGGGTCCTGCACTTGGTACGGAAGGATCCCAAGCATTGTTACAGCCTGGGGACTGACTGGTGAAGCAGAAGTTCTGCAGAAAAGGACCTGAGGATCACAGTGGATGAGAAGCTGGATAAGAGTCAACAGTGTGCCCCTATGGCCAAGAAGGCTAATGGCATATAGGGATGCATTAGTAGGAGCATTGTCAGCAGATCTAGAGAAGTTATTATTCCCCTTTATTTGACACTGGTGAGGCCAAAGCTTGAGTATTGTGTCCAGTTCTTGGCCCCACATTACAGAAAAGATGTGGACGCATTAGAGAAAGTCCAACAGAGGGCAACAAAAATGATTGGAGGGCTGGAGCACATTACCTATGAGGAGAGGCTGAGGGATTTGGGCTTATTCAGTCTGCAGAAGTGAAGAATGAGGGAGGATTTGATAGCAGCCTTCAACTTCCTGAAGGGGGATTCCAAAGAGGCTGGAGAGAGGCTGTTCTCAGTGGTGATAGATGACAGAACAAGGAGCAATGGTCTCAAGTTGCAGTGGGCGAGGTCTATGTTGGATATTCGGAAAAACTATTTCACTAGGAGGATGGTGAAGCACTGGAATGGGTTACCTAGATAAATAGTGGAATCTCCATCCCTAGAGGAAGTTAAATCCCATCTTGGCAAAACCCTGGCTGGGATGATTTAGTTGGGGTTGGTCCTGCTTTAGGCAGGGAGGTTTGACTTGATAACCTCCTGTGGTCTCTAACCCTATGATTCCATGATCACCCATACTCTTTATTTCCAGTGTCTATTCCCACCATCTTCTATTTCCAAAACTTGAGACTCCATACATCTACACAGCAACATTATTTTGAAATAACTTAGTCTGCGTCTACACAGCAGGTAGTTATTTTGAAATAATGTTAAAATACTGTCAAGCTGGAGGACTTATTACTCCGACTCCTGTAACTTTCACTGTATGAAGAGTAAGGGACGTCGGAGGAAGGGTGCTCTATTTTGAAGTATGTCTAGATGCTCCGAATTTCAAAATAAGCTATTTCGAAATAAGCTATGCAACTGATGTAGCTCAATTCCCTCAGAGACCACTAGCTTCTGCAGTTAGCAGAGCAACACATCCTTCCACTGCCTGGTTCCTCCCCTTTCTACTTCCTTCCTTTCAGCCTCATGTAACACCCTGTCTAACGAGGCCAGCAGCTGTTCCCCATTCGCCCTTTAGTTTTGGGTTTACTCAGCCAGCTCCAATGAAACCTACCTGATGGAGCTGGTGTGACAGAGCTCTGGCTCAGACTTCCTAGCTAGCAGCCTATCACAGAGGCAGAGAACTTTCCTAAAGCAGGGTCAATGAGAAGTATTTGACTATGCAAATGATTCCAGGGATTTCACTGGAACTGCTCACAGTGCAAGGTTGTATCAAAATGAGGAAAGGATAGCAGACCATGGCCAAGGGAAGAATACTACCGTATATTCCGGCGTACAAGACGACCTCTGATGTTAAAAACCATCCCCCAAAAATCGGGGGTCGTCTTGTACGCCGGGTATACATCCCAGGCGCGCCTGGGCTGCTCCCCCGCCGGAGCCCCTCCGCGGCTTTGAAAGCCTCGGGGGAAGCCGGCGGGGGGGGCATCCCAGGCGCGCCTGGGCTGCTCCCCCGCCGGAGCCCCTCCGCGGCTTTGAAAGCCTCGGGGGAAGCCGGCGGGGGGGGCATCCCAGGCGCGCCTGGGCTGCTCCCCCGCCGGAGCCCCTCCGCGGCTTTCAAAGCCGCGGAGGGGCTCCGGCGGGGGAGCAGCCCAGGCGCGCCTGGGATGCCCCCCCCGCCGGCTTCCCCCGAGGCTTTCAAAGCCGCGGAGGGGCTCCGGCGGGGGAGCAGCCCAGGCGCGCCTGGGATGCCCCCCCCGCCGGCTTCCCCCGAGGCTTTCAAAGCTGCTGCGGCTTTGCTCCCGGTGCCTCTGGTCTGCTGGGGACCATCTCCAGCAGACCAGGGACACCGGGAGCAAAGGAGGCGGAGGGGCGCTGGGGTATAAGATGAAACCCTATCTTTTAATTAAAAAGATAGGGGGTCGTCTTATACGCCCAGTCGCCCTATACGCCGGAAAATACGGTACCCTTTTATTTAAAAACAAGGGACTCTTCTGCCAACCTGCCTGTTGGTACTAAGCAGGAAGCTAAGCTCTTTAATGAATCATAGACATTTGACATGTCAAAAAAAAATCTGTTAACCCATCTAGGGCACGTCTACACTGCACCGTTACTTCGAGATAACAAAGTGACCGTCTACACAGACATTCCATTAATAATTTTGAAAGAACAGATAGCTTATTCTGAAATCTGTAAATCTCATTCCAGGAGGAATAAGGCCTCTTCCAAAAAAGGTATTTTGAAATAAGCCATATGTAGACACTCCACTGCTGCTATGTCGAAATAGTTCCTCACCCAGAGCCATTCTAAGTTATTCCTCTCCAGTGCCTCCTGGGGCTCTAAATCTAGATAGCACGTCCACATTAGGGAAGACTGCGTCGGATTAATTTTGAGGCTTCCCTGTGTGCTGTGTAGATGTGCCCCTAGTTCTTCTCTTTGCTACAGTTCCCTAAAGCAGTGTTTCCCAATTTTATTTGGCCACCGAACCCCTGAGGTTGCCTTAAAAAAAAAGGCCCCTGCCACATTTCATCGAGCAAAAAAAAAAGGCCCCCGCTATGGCTCTTTAAGAAGGGGCCAGCTCTTCACAGAACCCTTGCTTTCACTTCGCGGAACCCCAGAGTTCTGTGGAGCACCAATTGGGAAACACTGTAAGCTGCAGCAAGGGACTTTTACCTCATCCTTTTCCTTGAGCAGGAACATTGTCCATGAAAAGTGGGTGTATCAGGGTTTCCCTACACCTCAGCAATCCCTAGCTGCCACACAGAACCCAGAAGATGAAGGCCAGCCCAGATGGATACCAGGATTCAGAAGATCCACACGTGGATGGAAATCACCTTTGCATCAAATGTCTCAGGTCTTTCACCAAGTGCAGCTTGGGCACCCCAGAGCTGTATTCAGGCCTTCAACTTACAGGATGTTCCTTTGGTTAGGGACTCTTCCAGGACATGGCTAACCCAGATCCTATTTTCTGCTCTGCTGCAGAGTCCCTTTGTTACCAGATGCATCACTTATTCTCTCTGTGCCTCAACTCCTCATCTGTTAAATAAAGATAACCGCAATTCCCTATCGCACAGAAGTGTTGAGAGGATAAGAATTATTTAAACACATATGAACAAATTCACATAAGATGGATGTCTTTCCTATGTGGAGATTTACATTGTGAAAAAAGATCATGGGATGTTGAGGGAAATAATAGCCATTATGGGGAAATTTTTCAAAAGCACAAGTCCCATTGCTACGAAAATGCAACAAAAGAGTCTAGATTTCCTGCAAAATGTGTTGGGGAATAAATCTATAAAATAAAGCAATAATTCAAGGCAGAATAAGGAATTAACTAAAGGATGGCATGCAACCTCCTACATTTAAAATATGAGATGAAAAACCCTGGATTATGATTTCTCCAAGACTTGTAAAAAACTTGGCACATTACAGTTCTGTTAGGACAGGAGTCTTATTCTACTGCTCTGTGTCCCAGTCACAGACAGATTTTTTTCTGTGTTGTAGTGACATATGTATTTCCAGATGTTAATGTTTTATCATGCCCTTTTCTGCTGTTTTTATCAGAGAACATTTTCACACAAACTGTTCCATAAATCCTCCTTCACTTCATATATTATATCTTATAATATACCCTTATAAACATACATATACAGATATATTAAGCCTAGTAAATGTAATGGGAGATTTACCACACTACTTGTACGAATGTGTTATTATTCTTAATCTTGTGATTCAGATGGACTGGCACTACTGTACAGATTTATTATTGACCATATGTTCTTTCATTGTCATTGATCCCCAAGCTACCACCCTTGCTGATCTGCAGTGTGCTCCCTGCTTTTGCCTCGGAAGGTTCTGAGAGCATTTTCTCAGCTGGACTCCATGGCAAAGAGACAGCTCTGAAGAGTAATTAAAATAAAATAAAATAAAATAAAATAAAATAAAATAAAATAAAATAAATGTTTAAGAAACAAATGGGGAAGGGTGAAGAAAAACCGCACTGTCAATGATGTCCCTCATCTGCTCAGGCTCAGATTAGCTAGAATGGTTTTTAATTGTACGCAGATAATGCGTTGCCTCAGAAAGCCAGCTGTTGCTTTAGCAAATGGACCCATGGCAGAGACTTTCTCATCCAAGAATGGATGAGCTTGCAGAAGATGTAGAAACACTAATATAGCTCTCTGTTCAAGACAAGTCATACTGATTTAAGATCTTTCTGACTGTAAAACTTTGGTGAGAAATAATTCAGCATGGGCTTTGATTCATTTTGAAAAGATTTACACTATAATTTTCAATGAAGCTCGAGTTAATACAGTGTCTTCCTTTACGTTACAATAAGACAGTTCCTTTAAGTTACGCCCCCCCCCCCCATGAATAGTAACATCAAACATTTTTGTCTGTTACTAATTAGTAATAAATACCAAGTGTAAGCTCATGAGATGATTCCAGAGGTGCCTCCAGGCTATTCCACTGGGAATAAACTTATTTTAAGTTCCTTACTGAGCTAGATAAATAGATATTTAAAAAACAAAACAACACAACAAATAACCCTTCATGTATTTTCAATACCTGTTTAATGATAATAATGTTTGGAAAACCTTCCCTAAACAAGAATTCTCAGTGACAATGAGTGCCATAATTTTATATGCAAATCAGATTAATAAATTTTAACAATTTGCCTGCATATAAATGAGAGAACAGTCAATTTATATGCCTAATAATAACTTCAAAGCTTTCTCAGTGTGCAAACTTTGCTAGGAGCATTTTTCATAATGACAGATTTAACCAAAAAAACCTGTTTAAAAAAAGATGCTTTTAATATCAGTCATTAAATTATTTGTGTCTAAAGTGTCATCTTTTTATATGGTCCATGGCAAAAGGAGAGAAAGTGACTGGAGAGGGGGAGGATAGTGTATAACAATTTGCATCTGTGTTTCTTTAGCTTGCTAAGAGTGATGGGGTTGGGCTTTGGTTCTAATATTCATGAGATAACATGAAGGGATGGGCAAAATCAGACCAAATGGGTGGATAAATCGGTGTCAAGAGTTATCTTTTTAACACATGGATTAAAATAATGGAAGCAGCATCACATAAAAAGAAACATAAACCCAAAAAGGGAAAGGGAGCAGATACATTTATGAAGAAACCTTCTTAACTAATTTTGAGTTCCCAGCCCCTGCCTTCTCCTTAAAAAGTTTAACTACTAAATTTGGTGTCAAGATGAGCTTTAAAAAAAACTGATCTGCCCTTTTCTTATTAAAGTATTTTTCTTACAGAAGGGAATTTAGGGCTAATGAACGGTGAAATTGACGTATCAGTGGGCTATGAAATCTATATCCTCTACACACTCAAAGAGGTAGAATACAGCCAGTGGCATGTAGAGATCATGGTAACATTTGGGTCACCTTGGAAAAAGATAGATTAGATGCAAATTTTCACCCAACCCAACTGTTGCACCAGTCCTAGAGAATTTAAACCACCTCCAAGGGTTAGAAGTCAGGTTAGTCTATATGCTCAGCCAATTCTTTCCTACTCTCATGAGTATGTTGACAAAGCTGGCAACAAATGCATCTGCTACGATGGTTTTATAGTGAAGAGAGCTGCCTACTATAGCACAAGATTAAGAATCCACAAATGTATTTTGCCTTGCCCACTGAACACTCCTAAAATAGTAATAACTTTGGGCACTACCTGCCCCTTGGATTAAATTGAAACAAGTCCCCTAGATGTAATAGGCAGTAAAACCTGTTATCAGTCTCCACTCTACTGTGCATATTTCACCCTTTCTTAAGTATTACAAAGAATTTATCAACATAAAGGTCCAGCAAATCAATTCCCACAATGAATTCTTAAGACTTGGGGTGTCTTGGTCTGTACAGCATGGCTGTGTCTACACTGGCATGAATTTCCGGAACTGCTTAAAACGGAATACTATTCAGTTTTCAGTTTTTCCGGAAAAGGAGCGTCTACATTGGCAGGCTGCTTTTCCGGAAAAGCCCTTTTTCCGGAAAAGCGTCTGTGGCCAATGTAGACGCACTTTTCCGGAAAAGAGCCCCGATTGCCATTTTCGCAATCGGGGCTTTTTTCCGGAAAAGACTACTTGGCTGTCTACACTGGCCCTTTTCCGGAACAGTGTTCCAGAATAAGGACTTATGCCCGAGCGGGAGCAGAATAGTTTTTCCGGAATAGCAGCTGATTTTGTACAGTAGAGCATCGTTGCTTTTCCGGAAATTCAAGGGCCAGTGTAGACAGCTCGCAGCTTATTCCGGAAAAGCGGCTGATTTTCCGGAATAAGTGGCCCAGTGTAGACACAGCCCATATGTCTGTGTACACTTATCTATAACTAAATTTATTTTTTTATTTATTTAAAATATTTTATCCTGACTCTCTATTTAAAATATTTGAGGCAGCTTACAAAATGTTTAAAACACAATACATATTAAAAAAAAAAGTTTAAATAAATAAATAAATAGTTCCGTTTATTTTTCTCTGAAGTTAGCTCTCTCTCTCATCTCTTCTCTTTCTTCCAGACATGGCTCCTCTAAATGTTTATACAGTTAAGAGAGGTATTGTGCTTCTTTCCTGTTAAACCTGGGTGCTCTCTAAACATTACCTGATCCTTTCTAGAATCAGGGACATATTGCAAAGTTCAGATACAGATCTAGATACAAACTTTCCCAAATTTGGGAGTCTGGGCTAAGCTCAGTCCAAGTCCTACTCTGCATATTGTTTCTGATGGTTATTACAGAAGACACATGATTTTGCTATATTGAATCCGATACTAAACTTAATTTAACCTACAGTGTGATCTATGATCTTGGTAGATATCCCAGTTACCTATTCTGGCCACACATGGGTCTCGGTTCACTTTTTGAGCTGCATCACTTTCATCGTTGCAACTGCAAATGCCAGTCAGAAGTGCAGTGCCCACCCTGAGTGGTGTGCCCAAGGAAACCAGAGCTGGGTCAACCAGCAGATGCCTCTTCCAATCCTGTGCTGGTTTCTATGGATCTCTGTGCAGATTTTGAAGCTGCCTTTCTCTGGCAGTACTACTGCTATCCATCCTCCCAAGAACTGAATATCCCTTGCAAGGTAGCTACCGACTTTGTGATAGCAAGAGTGTATCGGACTATGGGTCTACACCCCTCCTGGCCTCTAAAGAACAGTACTGGAAACGACTTCGAACTACAGTTCACCCAGAGAAGTAGAAATTTCCTTATATGCCCTTTGTCAGATTGATGCTCACTAGACAGGTGGCCTGCACCACAGTGAAATCAATGAAGGGTATGTCTACACTAGCCCCCTAGTTCGAACTAGGGAG
This sequence comes from Pelodiscus sinensis, assembly GCF_052426305.1. Classification (NCBI taxonomy): domain Eukaryota; kingdom Metazoa; phylum Chordata; order Testudines; family Trionychidae; genus Pelodiscus; species Pelodiscus sinensis. The sequence goes on from NC_143055.1 coordinate 124,325,034, forward strand.
GCTAATGTAGGCATTCAAAGTTGCAAATGAAGCCCGGGATCTAAATATCCCAGGTTTTATTTGCATGTTCCCGTCCGGTCGCCATTTTGAAATTCCACTAGCCTGAAGTAACTGCCCGCGGCTACACACAGCAGTGAAACAGTAATTCGAACTAAGTCCTTAGTTCCAATTAACTGTTACGCCTCCTGGAATGAGGTGTAACAGTTAATTGGAACTAAGGACTTAGTAAAACAGTAAGTAATTTGAACTGCCACGTGTAGCCGCGGGCAGTTACTTCGGGCTAGTGGAATTTCAAAATGGTGACCGGATGGGAACATGCAAATAAAGCCTGGGATATTTAAATCCCGGGCTTTCATTTGCAATTTCGAATGCCTACATTAGCCTCCGTAATTCGAACTAGGGGGCTAGTGAAGATATACCCTGATATACTTGATGTGATTACAGTCAAACTACAGTTAATACAAGTCAGTGATTCTACATTGACTTCAGTGGAGCTATGCCCATTTATATCAGATGAGGACCTTGCCAAATATCCCTCAAATTAATGAAAAAACATTTAATATTTGCAGTCAGGTTTGAGATGTAAAGCCTTCAGAACACTCAGGAAGACTTAATTTTATATAGTTCTGGGAATATGTACGTAAAGGAATGTATTACTTAGATTACCTGGATTGGAAAATGTTTACCCTAAATGGGAACAAGAGTATTTTTACTTTCAGAACTGTTTATTATTAGTTCCAGTAAGGGCATATATTTCTCCACTGACCGCTGAAGGATTAAGTATTTTAAATTGTTTGCAATAACATCATTTATCTAAATATTTCTTTCCCCCTGACTTGGGGGAGAATTATAGTGTAGACAACTCTAAAAATAACAAATAGTTCTGGAGACAAATACTGCTGTTTTCACATATGCAAAACTCCTATGTAAGACACAAAAAATTTTGTCTATGTAAAAACTAAATAAAACTGTAAGACTTGGCCCAAATAGCATATATATGCTAGTACAATGCACTTGAATTTGTGCAAATTGCTTTATTGACTAAAACTGCAGAGGAAGGATGATCTTGTGGATAAGGCACTGAATTGGGACTCAGGACAGATAGGTTCAATTCCCTGGTTTTGCCATAGATTTCTTGTGTGACTTTGGGCAAGTCACTTCATTACTATGTGCCTCAGTTTCCCAGTCTGTAAAAATGTTTTTATCCTACTCTTGTCTTGTCTGTGTAGGCTATGCCTACATTGCAACTGGATGTGTGACTGCACCTGGTGTGAGCACATTAGCTGTAATCTAGCTAGCTTCCTAAAAATAGCAGTAAAGACATAGCACAAATGTTGGCACAGCCAGGCAAAGGGAGTATGTATCCTGGGTTCCAAATGGGCTCATAAGGTGTGTCTAAACTACATGGCTCCATCGATGGAGCCATGTAGATTAGGCTGATCGGCAAAGGGAAATGAAGCCGCGATTTAAATAATCGCAGCTTCATTTAAATTTAAATGGCTGCCGCGCTGAGCCGACAAACAGCCAATCAGCTGTTTGTTGGCTCAGCACACTAGTCTGGACACTCCCGCGCGAACCTGAAAGCCCTTTATCGACCTCCCCGTTATGCCTCGTAGGATGAGGTTTACCGGGGAGGTCGATAAAGGGCTTTCATGTCGGCAGGGGTGTGTCCAGACTGCCCCGATCTGCCGACAAACAGCTGATCGGCAGAGCGGGGCAGCCATTTAAATTTAAATGAAGCCACGATTATTTAAATCGCGGCTTCATTTCCCTTTGCCGAACAAACAAATTTACATGGCTCCGTCGACGGAGCCATGTAGTCTAGATGTACCCATACAGCCCACACCAAATCCAGGCTACTACCCCTTTGCTGCTATTTTTAGCCATGCTGGTTACATTAAAATTAGTGCAGATTTGACTACCTGAGTTCAATCACATCTTTGCAGCATGCACATACCCCTAGGCTACGTCTACACTGGCCCCTTTTTCGGAAGGGGCATGCTAATTTTGAAAGTGGGAATAGGGAAATCCGCGGGGGATTTAAATATCCCCCGCGGGATTTAAATAAACATGTCCGCTGCTTTTTTTCCGGCTTGGGGAAAAGCCGGAAAAAAGCATCTAGACTGGCCCGATCCTCCGGAATAAAGCCCTATTCCGGAGGATCTCTTATTCCTACTTTGAATTTAAATCCCCCGCGGATTTCCCTATTCCCACTTTCAAAATTAGCATGCCCCTTCCGAAGAAGGGGCCAGTGTAGACGTAGCCCTAGAGTGTAAGATCTTTGGGGCAGTGTACGATTTTGTATGTGCAGCACCTAGCACAACAGGACCTTAATCAGAGAAATCTGCCGGAGGGGATCAGAAAACTCTGCAAGAGTTGCCTCATGTTGTGCAGTGGGGTTGTGGGAGGACTGTCCCCCTTCCCCCTCTGTGCATGACACCTGTAGAATTCATGCTGCCGCTGACCATGTCCCCTCAGAAATCAGCATGGAGTCCTCTGCAGCTATTCCAAGATCCAACCATCTATTTGCTGAGCAGGCTAGCTTCATTGCCACATAATGACTCAAACTCTCCTCTCATGATGGGATAGTTTGGAAAACGCTCTATAAACAGAAACTCACCTGTTTCCCCCTTTGTCTCAACATTTTCTTCATGAAGGGGATGATCCCTCAAATCATTTGTGTTTAAAAGCCCCCTTTCTTCCAAGCAGTTTACATTGATTGGCCAATCACCACCCACTTTCTATGGGCACTGGAGCTTTGTGGGCAGTGAAGTGCAAAAGCTGCTTTTTGATTATGGAGTAGCCATGCTGGAAGATGCCCAAATTGCTGATGAACCATTTGGCACAAGTCTCCAAAATACCAAACAGATTAATGGGCTTCCTCCCACACCCCGGCACAGCCCTCCCTCATAACGCTTTTAATATCCTGTCTATAATAAATGACTTCAGAGCTCACTCTGTGTTATGTGATCATATTAAATTGTCATATCGCTAGGCAGTATATTCCCCCGTTGGCATTTTTTGTCTTGTGACAATTCCTGCCTTTAAAACAGTATTCTGCAGTATTCGCAGAGTGAATGCAATAGTTGGTTTATTATAGAGCATAAACTGAAATCCTAACTTAAGACAGCCTCTTTGCAAGCACAAATGGGCTATTTCTAGCCCAGAATGTCCATGGTGCTCAGCACTATACTCATCTTCTTCTCATCATCACAACATGCTCATCCTCTGTGGAACATCTCCTAGGGTGTGTCTAGACTACATGCCTCCGTCGACGGAGGCATGTAGATTAGCCAGATGGGCAGAGGGAAATGAAGCCGCGATTAAAATAATCGCGGCTTCATTTAAATTTAAATGGCTGCCCCGCTCTGCCGATCAGCTGGTTTCACGAGGCATACCTGTGCCGATCAAGAAAGGCTTCTTTGTCGGCGCGTCGCGTCCAGACTGCCCCGATCTGCCGACAAACAGCTGATCGGCAGAGCGGGGCAGCCATTTAAATTTAAATGAAGCCGCGATTATTTTAATCGCGGCTTCATTTCCCTCTGCCGCTCTGGCTAATCTACATGCCTCCGTCGACGGAGGCATGTAGTCTAGACACACCCCTAAGGAGGGGGAGCGGGACTTCCATCTTAAAACTGTGTAGAATGGCCCCACACAATTCCTTTCCACGTGACTTCCCCCTTGGGCTATTGCAACTCTTCTCTGTCCTCTATGGGTGTGTCTAGACTACATGGCTCCATCGACGGAGCCATGTAAAGTAATTTACTCAACATAGCCAATGAAGCGGGGATTTAAATAATCCCCACTTCATTAAAATAAAAATGGCCGCCACGCTGTGCCGCAATCAGCTGATCCGGCACAGCCCGGCAGTCTAGACACGGCACCGTCAACAAAGGAAGCGTTTCTTGACCGCTCCGGTAAACCTCATTTCACGAGGCATACTGGAGCAGTCGACAAAGGCTTCCCTTGCCAACCGCGCTGCATCTAGACTGCGGCACTGTGCCGGATCAGCTAATTGTCGGCACAGCGCGGCGGCCATTTTTATTTTAATGAAGCGGGGATTATTTAAATCCCTGCTTCATTGACTATGTCGAGTAAACTACTTTACATGGCTCCGTCAATGGAGGCATGTAGTCTAGACACACCCTATATGTGCTGTCAAAGGCACATTTAGGAGCCAGAGTAGGGTCCCAGATGTTTTCTTTCCAGAATGTCTTATAACCTCAGATTGCAAGAACTTCCTGAAAAATGAAAAATGAAAATCTGGGATACACTGGTTCAAAACAGTCTTGTTCTGTATATTGGAACAAAAACATAATAAGAATGTATGGTCTCAAATGAAATATAAATATAACTTTACTAGAGTGCTGCATGCCCTGCTTGCTATGCTCATCAACTCCCCTCTTCTGGGATAAGCAACCCCAGCTGTCCCCCCAGCCCCAGGTCTCTCTTCCCGGCCATGGGGTAGGTCTTTGGAGTTATGTGCCAGAAGAAGCAAGGACGGCATCAGCAACAGACATTGTAGATACCGGTTCTTGCTGTAATGAATAATGTTGTGAGAAGGGTATGTGAGGAAGACCATGTAGCAGATGTTGACTAGTGGTACATTGTGTAAGAAGGCAGTGATCTGTGGTTGTTTAGAATGGTGATGGACAGAATTTACAACCAGTGAGTTTGGCTGGGGGGTGAGAGAAAAGAAAATCCATCCCCTTAGCCAGGACAAAGTATTTTCTATTGGCTCTATGGTTGGTGGGGAGAATAGAGGCCGATGTTTACCATATGGCTTCTGAAGGCTTCGTGATGGTTTCATTTATGGGTAGTGCTATCTTAGAGGATGTGGTGACTTGCAAAATTTTTAGCAGCTTGTGCTGTTTTTCTTGCACCTCCTGTAGGGCATGTCTTGTGTCTGTGATACCCTTTTGAATAGTTCCTGAAATTGTTTCAGGTCATCATCTGGAGGAGAAGAAGAAGACAGAAACACCGCTTCACTGTTGGATGACAAGGACTGCTGTAGTGGAGACTGGCTATCTGAATCTGACTGACCTAAGTCATCCTCCTCCTCTACAGGACCCGTCTGAGTCGTGGCTGATGGTGAGGATGGGTTGAAGACGACTGAGCAATCTGCAGAGGAGTCTTTGCTGGTGTGTGTGTCAAAATAGCCACAGTCAACTGACAAGGTTCGTGCCAATGCATTGGTCAAGAATAACATTGGCTCCATGGTTCTTAGAGTGGCCACTGAAGTTGGTATTGTTAAGGTGGATACAGTCATGGATGATTGAACCATGAATCTTGAGATTAGTGGTATGGTGGTCCGTGTCTGACTGAGCACCAGGTATAGTAAGACATAAGCCCATGTAGCACAGGCCAGGCCTGAGGCCTAGCTGACAATGAACAAAACATGGCTAATATAAAGCAAAGCTAAACTGTGAACAAGAGGCAGGCCCCAGCCAACAGAACTTGGCATGGACAGGGCTAAGAGTCCAAAACACTAATTGGTGATAGGTACTGAATGCAGAACAATGTATCCGTATTGGTCATAAGTGGACAGCACATGACACCACTAGCTCATTAAAAAAGACCTTGGTACCCATTCCTCACAGATACAGACCCAGGTTCAAGAAAGATTCTAAAATGACAGCATGGTGGATAGAGATGATCTAATCGAACCACAATGTACAGGATGATGGGTAGCAGCTAAGTAGTGTCAGAGGGTGGTAACCTGACAACGTCAGAGGGTGGTAACCTGACAACATCGGCAGTGAGATGTGATTTGTTGTACCTGTATATAAGGTGGTGTCTTGTGGGGGGGACAGTCTTTGTATGACCTACGGGGCAATGGAAATTTCCCACTGACTGAATCATTCTAAGCAAGTACGTATGCGTAGTGGTTCAGTAGAGTTTACTGACAACTATTACTGTAATTCTAACAATAAACCTGGCCTAGCACCTTCGATCCTTATCTGCTTTGTAGTCTCTGGGGGCTCTCTTGGGGTCTGCTGTGGACACACAGCACACATCACTGAGCACACTTAAGCAGCCTTCTGGTTATCATCATCAATGGAGCCAGAGACCTGTGAGGATACCTCGGCAGTAAATCCCAACTGCCTCCCTGAATAAGTGCACCAGGAACTTACTGAACCAGTTGGTGACGAGTGCTGGGAGGAAAAATGGCTCCCATTTCTGGTGCCAGGTGTGGTACCCATAGATGACAACATAGGAGAGAATGAAATATTTTCAGAGGAACACTGGTGCAGACTAGGTTCCTCAATCCGAGGAGAGTGTAGAGTCGTTCTGTCCATTGGCACTGGTGAGGAAGGCACTGGCAATTGTGACACTTGGTGCCAGGACTGTGGTTTATGTGGTCTCAACTTTGGTGCTTGCAGTGCTGAGACATGCTTGGGTGCTGCTACCCGCCAGGATTCCACTGGTTGAGGCAGTGTCATCATGTCCTTTGGCAGCGGTGGAGGTGGCATGTTTGCATGTGCCAGTGATGTCGGTGCCAGAGCGGTGACCTTTCTTTTTGGTTCCAGCTCCACAGCTTTCGTTGGTGCTATCTTTTGTTTATGTGCCGTGCCAGATGTTGACGGCACTGGCGAGCACGTGGTACGCAAAGTCAACAGCTTGGCTGGCAAGGACCATGCCGGAGAGGCCCGGGACTTAGGCAAATCCCATATGGACAATAAATTGGCCCTTTTTTTCAGTGTTACCAGTTCCAAGGGGGCTTCTGGGGGCTGAAGAGATTTCTGCCAGAGAAGATTTTTAAGCCTCATCTCCCAGTCCTTCCTGGCCTTGGCGGTCATGCTTTGGCAGTGTAGGCTTTTCTGCACCATATGGCCTTTGTGTAGGCACTTGATAAACGAAACGTGCCCATCTGAAGTGGGCATTGAGTCTCTGGAGGAGTAGCATTTGTCAGAATCAGGGGAGCCTGGCATAATGCTGAGCAGAAACAAAGAACTTGGACGGAGGAAAAAGAGAAAGGGAGAAACACAAACTAACTATTAAACATTAAATACACTAAAACCTATAAACAACTAACTAAATCTTCCTGTCTTTTCTCAGTGAGGAGAGCACTGCTGGAAACTCCATCTTCTGCCTATGACAGTAGAAAAGGAACTGAGCGACTCTCATGCCATGCGCGCAGCTAGCGGATGAAAACAGCTCAGGACACCTACTGCGCATGCATGGTGCAGGAAGATACTGCTCGCCTAAAACTCTCCAATCACCTGTGTGAGGACTCACCGACACCTGAGTGGAGCACCCACAGGGACATCACTCGAAGGAGAAGCAGGAGTTACTATTTTGAAATAACAAGCCCATTATTTCTAAATAACAGGGTGGGTAATGTGGATGCTTGCCTTGTTATTTCAAAATAAGGGGAGTTTTTTCAAAATAACTCCCTTGTGTACACATGCCCTATGGCTTGAAATAACAGAATAAAACCAAATACAAACTATTCTTAATTTGTCCATAGATTCTATGGTGATGAGCACTGGAAAGATGATAGATTTGCTTGAAGCAAAGGACATTTCACCCCTTTTAAAAATATAAGGCCTTATTCTCTTGCACTTACTTAGGTTGAGTAGCATCTTACTTCTCAAACCCAATCAGAGCAATTAAACATTGTTCTTTACCCTGTGGAAGTGGTGCTAAAAGTTGCTGACCCAGTTCTTGGTTCAATTCCAGGCAGTCATGTAAAATTATGACAGTGCATTGTAACTTACACTCAGCCAGCTCCCATCTTAACATCAATAAAGTTCATCAATCTGGAGAGGCAGGTTATTTAAACAGTAGAGCCCTGTTGCAGAGCCCTTATGGATGCCAGGTAAGCTAATTGATATCTAAAACTTGATTCCTCACAGCCTTGTGGAGTCATTTACACCAATTCAAAGTGAAAGCAAATAACCAGCATAAATGAGAGGTGACATTTTGTTTTCATAGCTTTTCACTGTTACTTTGCACAAGTGTAAATGACCATGTAAGAGACAAAGAAATGGGGAAGCAGGCCTTTTACTTTTTGGTGGTACAATAAGACAATGGGAATTCTCAATTTTTAAAGGCTAATAAAATGAAGGCACTCAGGCACCAATTCCATGCACAAGAAAAGAAACAGATGAATCTCACCATGAAAGGCTTGCATGATGGAGTGACATGGACAGTTAAACACAATGAAACTATGACAAAAGTTGCACCAATTATTTTAATTTCCTAAACTCTTGAGATCTGAAAGGCTCTTAAAACTTCATACAGTTTCACATTGGTCTGACGCTGTTATCTTGCACAAAGCTCTCACCTTCGTGTTACCCATAGAGATTTCAATACAAAACCAGGGAGATCTAATCAGAGTTTATTGCTTTTGATATAAACACTGCCACATTTTTATCTTTTTTACTAAATTTACAAAATTGAGCACCCATATTTGGGATCAAAAGGTGATTACCTTGCCCCATCGTTTGACCGCAAGGTTGTATTTCTCATAGAGTAGAAAGGCTTTTCTTTTAATTTGTTGGGAAAATAGGTGACTTTTCATTACTGAAGCAGGGCAGAGTAACTTTTCCTTAGATTATATTCAGAGTTGATAATCTCTTTAAACAGAAGAGGGTGAAGTTTGCACACCTGGACCTCTACCACAGATGTATTGCAATTGCTCAAGATGAGTAATCCCATCATTCTCACAGAGGACAGTGCTGAGATTGTCTACTCAGGAAAAATCTAAAGTTTGGGGACTGCTATTTTGCAGTACTAAATGAGATGATGCATGCATTCTGTATTGACGCCTAAACTGAGACACTGTGGATCTGATTCTCCTCTCACAGGACTTTTACTCCACTTTAGCTCCACTGAGTTCAGTCGAGTGCCATCTCATTTACACCAGAGTAAGAAATAGGAGAATCAGGCCCTAGAGCTGCACTTTATTCCTAATCAGTAGGGTGTAACAATGAACGTGGCAGGCAACAATGGCAGCTAATATGATTTGGACCCTGGATTAGATGTTGTCTTTGCCTGTAAGTGACAGTCTGGATAAAGATAAAAGACAAAGCAAAATGGAGTTTGGACACAGTGGACAGAGGAAACAGTATTTCCAAATGTGATCACGTATCAGGCTGGTCCTTAAAAAAAAAGCCAAAAAAGTTGAGTACTCAAATCCCATTCAAACTAGAGCAACACAGCTTGCCTCCACAGGCCTTTGAAAACACCAGCCTTAAATATTAAGAAAAAGAGCAAATTAACGCCACTGTATGATTCAACAGCTAATCTTTGGCTAGATCTCCCTTGGCTTCAGGGCCTCAAATACAATGACATGAAAACACTTGCACTTCTCTGGCTGGAGCACAGATTTTTTATGCTAGAAGAGGGTCTCAACTAAAGGGTCTTGATGTCAAATCAGCAAATAATCTCCTGTTTTTATGGCAATGTAGTAAGTTCTAGGGACACACTCAGTACCTGGAGGTGCACATGGTTTCAATTAACTTCAGTGAGAGCTGTATGCACACACCCAAAAAGAGAATTTTATAATTAGTTTGCTGCTTCACAGAGCCCTTGTTGTTTCCCATTCAGGGGGGACCACACAAAGGCCTTATTGCTCTCTCTCTCTTGCTCTCTTTCTAACACACACACACTCACTCTCTCTCTCTCTCTCTCTCTCTCTGCAACCTTGGGAAGGGGGGAGGGAAGGATTTTTGTCCTCCACCGCTCTTCCCAGCAGCCATCTTGGCAAATGGGGGTGGGTTTAGGGTTAGGCCTAGATATGTACGCTGCCTGCATGGATGATAGTTGGAAAGATTCTGGGAAGTTTGTTGCTTAGCAAAGTTCCCGGTAAAAGTGTCGTACCCCTTGCTAAAGGGAGGCCTTAGGAGAGAGAGGGGAAACAGGATGCTAGGCAAAGTTTAGCTTTCAGTGTGGATCACCGTTATCAGTCAGTAGCAAGAAAAGCAGCCAGGATGACAAATCCTTTTGAGTTTGATGTCTGTTTGGCTAGGCCAGCTATTGAGCTTGTAATCTCTTAATGGTTTCACAAGTCCAATTGTGAATGGACATTTTACATGAGGAGTGTTTATACATTCTTATTAACTTTTTGAATTGTCTTTACATCTTCAGACTTATACAATAAAATGTCCTGGGGTGGAAGATCTCTTAGGTAACAGAAATATTACAGAAATAAAAAACAACCCATTCTAGAGGGCAGCTGGAATATCACATAATTAATGATGACAGTGCCAAAGGTACAGTATAAGAAGTGCTTTTACATTTAAAAAGTACACTTGTCCACTACAACCTTGTTTACATACAGGCATGTTTATCTCCCCAATATGCAAAAAGGGGATCCAGGGCTCAGCTAAATGCCTGGGGCATTTCTATGATTATATTTAATTTTGGGGGTAAGAAAAGAAAAAGCAATTTAATGATTAATATACATTAAATTAACTTTAACTTCTAAAAATTAGTGACTATAACCAAACTTATCTCTAAGTTTTGCAATGAAAGTTAATGAACCCCACATCAATTACTCTGAGATTTTCTAAATATTTTCCAAGTTTCCCTGGAAATGAAAAGGCTGAGGCACAGACTGGCTGGGAAGCTTATACTGCTTGTGCTGGGCCTATCTGGTGAATAAGGATGGAAAATCAGACTTCAGGGTTCTCAATACAACAGCTTTCGGACCTGATCCAAGCCCCATTCAAGTCAGTAGAAAGACTCCTGTTTACTTCACTAGGCTTTAGATCAGGCCTTTTATGAGCATTAACATTTATATTGCAGATAATGATGATGAAGAAGAAAAAGAAAAAAACGATGTATAGAAAAGGATTTGCAAAAATCCCCCTTGAAAACAGATTTCTTAATTTTGTGAGATAAAGTGGGACTAGGCCTTGATTTTAACCTACACACAATTCACAGCAATGCAATTCCTGAATATTTAAAAAGGCCAAGGGTTAAAAATTGCCAACGGAGCCATCAAAAAGAAGAGGGAGAAAAAGACAAAAGATCAAATTTCACTGATCTCACACTTAAGGTTTACCAAAGTGGCTGTCATCCCATAATGTACATTGAGACAAGTAGTGGAAACCCAGATGCATTATGGGATGATAAAGCTCACCTTGGAGGGACTTAATGCTTAATTAAAAGGATGAGCACTGCAATAAATGCACTAATGAGATGAAATCTCACTAATTTCTAAATCTTATGGAGCTAAAGTGTCAGGTTGAGTTTTAATTAATAGAGTTCTATATGGGTTTCTCAGAAATAATAATAAAACATAAAAGAAATAAATCATGTATTGGAGCAGAAAATACATCACATATTTATTTCAAACCCTACAGCATTTGTATTTTCAATTTTATTTGGGATTTTGTAACTGCAGATATTTAAAGAAAAACCCTATCCTTTTAAAGAGATTTTGCTTTGTTTTGTGTGGTTTTGTTTTCATTCCGTGTGACAATTTTAAAATATCTATTTATCTATTTATTTTTATATGGTCAATTACTGACAACATGCTGAAATGTTATACGTCAAAACCCTAATATTACTCCTTTTTCCTCAGCCCCAGAAATGGCCCTCCGAAGGAGGACTAAAATTCAGCAGCCAATAGGATTTATTTAGGTCCTTTGCTGAATAAGGATGCACTTACTCATGCATTTAAATGCAAGGATATAGAAGGCAAAGTTTCAAGGTGCTATGAATATTTTAACTTCTTAATAGGCATAGCATAACTTTAAATTTTTAAATAATAGTTTTGAGGTGACAGGGTAACAAAAATAGCATAAAAGGGGGAAAGTATGGCAGAAAAGACATTCTTACAGTGTTTGTGTGTTTGTTTGTTTGTTTGTTTAGAAACTGGGTACTCTAGTAAATATTCCACAATCAGAGAAAACAACTTAGATTTTTTTTTAAAAAGCAACAAACAAATGCTATACATATCACAGGATGAAAGTTCTTTCTAATCAATCTTTCTGGGCATAGCAACAATGTTGCATAGCTGAAAGAAAGCCTGTCGGGACAAACAAGCAACAACAATATCTGCACATGTCCAATTCAAGGCATTGGCATAACTCCTAAAAGGTGAGGGCAGCAACTATAGCTGAGCTTCATAGGATTCCTGCTCCTGGAAGTTGTCTGGGGACATCAGTGATCACCCAACATAATTACTATTAACTCAATGGGAAAACAACCTTGTACCTCCCAGATTAAGCCCCGATTCAGCAAACGCCTAAACCATGCTACCTTTACAGGTTGTGACACACACTGGGACATTTCTTCCCACCTCGGGCCCCTCCAACAGATCAGAGGTTTAGGGAACCACATCCCTACCATCTCCTTCAAGGACACGGACTGTCACGGCTTATCTTGTGCCCGGAGATACACCAGTGGAAACCCAACATTGAACTCAGCCTGTGTGATGGAATGAGGGATTTTGAAATCAGAAATAGCAAATTCACTGATTTTATTTGTCTGCAGATCAGGCAAATTGCTGGAGAGAGACAAGTCTAAATTGAGATTTTGCAAACAAAATCCTGCACAGGGGAGGTAGCAGTGTATAGGTGGATATATTTCTAAAGCAGGACATATTTTGCAGGGCAGGATGTCTCCTACCGGGCCATTAAACATCATACTGTTAGAGTGCATCTCTCTGTAACAGCAACTACTGCCAGTTACTACTTGTTGCAGCTTACTCACTTGTTGGTCTGTGATACAGTCATGCTCTGTTGGACACAGCAATGCCTGCCACATTATGCATGCCAACTTGTGTGTCATGGCAGAATACTATCTGCCCACTCCTGTGACAGTCTGGCTTTAAAGCCCAATGAAGTCATTGGGTTGCCTTTCCACTGAGTTTGGATCATTCCAATGCTGCCAGTTTGCTGGATTCAGAGTTTTGAGCATCCTATCCAACACTCATGTATAGCCACTCATCCAAGGCAAGATTTAGTGCCTAATGCGTATTTTGCTAGATTTCTTCAGTGGATTAATTTCTGCTGTGTTGTGTTTTATCTTCCTCATAAACAAGGTACAGTTCTGTACATAGAGTAACAGAATGTGCACATATCTTTGCTCTGGTGTAGAGGTGTGACCTTATGACAAAGTTTATGAGTCTGTTATTACTTTTGTGTTAATGAACCCAACCCCTTATCTCAGATGGTTGAGTTTATGCTTTTAGATCCAAAGGTTTCTACCCTCATCAATGATCTGACCAGCTGATTTGTTGCTATGTGTTGGACAGTATGAAGATTTTCACTGCCATAGACCTCCAACACTCAACAGAAGCTTCTCCAGCCAGGGCAGTGTGCAACTCACATTAATGCAGCATTAGTCTTTGTCAGCCTCTAGTGGGCCATGTCAAGAGGTTTCTGTGCCTCGCTGCAAATAGACCTGAGCTTTTAGCCCAACCCACAGAGAGTAATGCTTTTAGAATGTAAAATTCCAGGTTCAATTCCTGCAAAAGACCCAACCCGAAGCAGTGTTACATTTGTGTATCTCTCTCTCCCATCCATTTTTAGTTTTTCAAAAAGGGCTAGGAAGCAGCAATAAGAAAATACTAAAAATGTGTCAACACCCACTGTTGATGGCTGCAGGAATACGCATGCATTAAACTTTTATGTATGTATTTATGTATTGCACTTGTGTAAGTCAGCAAATCTATAGTAATTTCCAAAAGATATAAATTAATATTAATATACTTATTGTACATATTCAAGGAGATTACAACCTATTTTTTGCCTATTAGTACACAAAATGTGCAGCACTGCACATTATTTTATGCTGGGAAATATATTAAAGATTGGTTAGGGCACCACAATAGATGGTAGGGATATACAAAAAGTAATTCGTTTGAATCTGTAACTTTACCACTGTACTTTTCCTCTGTTTTCTGCTTTTAAAAATATTTCAATCCATCTACAGCTAGATTTGTAAAGGGTATTTAGGAACCTAAAGATTCAGATAGTTGTGTACAGTGATTTTCAAAAACCTAACCCTAGGCACTTTTGAAAGTCCTACTTAGTGTCTAAATAACTCTACAAATCTGGCCGCATCTCTTTAATATATCTAGCAACAGCCAATATCTAATGCTTCAAAGGAAGGAGGAAACCTCTATCGTAAACTAACCATTTTTTACCTAAGATCATTGGACAAATGGGTGTTGTGCAGGGGATTTCTGTGTGGAAATATAATCCTTCCTTTCTGAGGATGTGCAGGCCATATGCTCCACACAGGCTAAGGCCTTGAACAGCAAATTATCATAGTCACCTACCCTCTATTCATGCTTCTGCTTATTTCCTGAAGCAGATTATCACAATCATAAGACAGCAAGAATGGAAATGACTGCAATCTCAATGAATGAAGGATTGTTCCCTGCCATATACTTGACCAGTGCCTTGGGGTAGGATCACACGCTGGCTGTGTCTACATTGGCACCCCTTTCCGGAAAAGGGATGCTAATGTAGACTTCGGAATTGCAAATTCCGCGGGGGATTTAAATATCCCCTGCGGCATTTGCATTTACATGGCTGCCGCTTTTTTCCGGCTTGAGGATAAGCCGGAGAAAAGCGCCAGTCTAGACGTGATTCTCCGGAAAATAAGCCCTTTTCCGGAGGATTTCTTATTCCTACTTATTCCTACCAGGAGTAACAGTAGTTCGAACTAGGAAACCTAGTTCGAACTACCTAGTTCGTGCCGCGTGTAGCCGCGCGGCACGGGGTTCGAACGAGCGGGGATTTTAAAATGGCGGCGCCCCGTTTATGCAAATGAAGCCCGGGAAATTCAAATCCCGGGCTTCATTTGCAATTGCGGTATGCCTACATTACCCCACTAGTTCGAACTAGCGGGGTAGTGTAGACATACCCATAGAAAGTATTGTTTGATGCCTCTGTAAATACAAACAATGTGCTGTCATATGTATGGCACACAGAGGTCTCCTGTGACAAACATTGCCTCTCTTTAATGGTCAAAGACTAGGGAAATGTGATCTGGTAAAAGTAGTGGATTAAGTTTAAAGATATCTGGGATACACAGTATACCCTTATAGTCAAGAAGGCTAAACGCATATCGGGGTGCATTGCCAGCAGATCTAGTGAAGTGATTCTTCTTCTTTATTTGGCTCTCATGAGACCACATCTGGAGTACTATGGCCAGTTCTGGGCCCCCATTACATAAAGGATGTGCACACATTAAAGACAGGCCAGCAAAGGGCAAAAAAAATGATTAGGAGGCTGGAGCACATGATTTATGAGGAGAGGCTGAGGGATTTGGGCTTATTTAGCCTACAGAAGAGAAGAGTGAGGGGGGATTTGATAGCAGCCTTCAACTTCTTGAAGAGAGGTTCCAAAGAGGATGGAAAGAGGCTGTTCTCATTGGTGACTGATGACAGAACAAGGAGCAATGGTCTCAAGTTGCTGTGGGGGAGGTCTAGGTTGGATATTAGGAAAAACTATTTCACTAGGGCTGTGTCCAGACTCCATGCCTCCTTCGACGGAGGCATGTAGATTAGCCACATCGGAAGAGGGAAATGAAGCCGCGATTAAAATAATCGCGGCTTCATTTAAATTTAAATGGCTGCCCCGATCTGCCGATCAGCTGTTTGTCGGCAGATCGGGAGAGTCTGGACGCGATGCCCCGACAAAGAAGCCTTTCTTCATCGACACAGGTAAGCCTCGTGAAACCAGGTTTACCTGTGTCGATGAAGAAAGGCTTCTTTGTCGGGGCATCGCGTCCAGACTCTCCCGATCTGCCGACAAACAGCTGATCGGCAGATCGGGGCAGCCATTTAAATTTAAATGAAGCCGCGATTATTTTAATCGCGGCTTCATTTCCCTCTTCCGATGTGGCTAATCTACATGCCTCCGTCGAAGGAGGCATGGAGTCTGGACACAGCCTAGGAGGGTAGTGAAGCACTAGAATGGGTTACCTAGGGAGGAGGTGGAATCTCCATCCCTAGAGGTTTTTAAATCCCAGCTAGTATGGTTTAGTTGGGATTGGTCCTGCTTTTAGAAGAGGCTTGGACTTGATGACCTCCAGAGGTCTCTTCCAGCCCTATGATTCTATTATTCTATTTCTGGCTTTGCTGAAAATCCCATTGGTTCAACATGCATTAAGTTATAACTTCTCTGAGCCTTAGTTCCCTGAATGGAGCTGTTATTACTTAAAATACTTTAAGACATTGCAAGATGAATGTTTTAAAGCGCTTGGTGAATTTGGCTGAAAGATGCTATAAAAGTGCAGAGTATTTTTTCTTGAAAATATAAATAAACATGAAAATAGTCGGAGAAAGAGAGCAGGGCTGATTAATGTACTAGTGTTCACTTGTTAATCACCAGTGGTGACAAGATAAAAGTAGAATCCTCCATTCCTTGCTGTGTTGATTCCAGATCTAAACCTAAATTGAATGGAGCATATTTTCTGATTCAGATTATTATTCATTTGCATTGGGATAGCACCTAAAAGCTCCAATTGGGGATCAGAGCCCCAACGTGCTAACAAGCATAATACAAAGTGATGGTCCCTGCCCTGGAAATCTTACAGGTTAAGTAAGGAGTAATTATTTTAAGAGAGTTTTAAAAGTTCCCAACATTCCAACAAATTAGGTGAGTCCACAAGATTTATTTTCACCTTAGTCTATTATATATGCTGAAACAGCTTGGCTGTGTCTACACTGGCATGAATTTCCAGAAATGCTTAAAACGGAATACTATTCCATTTTCAGTTTTTCCGGAAAAGGAGCGTCTACATTGGCAGGCTGCTTTTCCAGAAAATCCCTTTTTCTGGAAAAGCGTCTGTGGCCAATGTAGACGCGTTTTTCCGGAAAAGAGCCCCGATCGCCATTTTTGCAATCGGGGCTTTTTTCCGGAAAAGACTACTGGGCTGTCTACACAGGCCCTTTTCCGGAACAGTGTTCTGGAATAAGGACTTATGCCCGAGCGGGAGCAGAATAGTTTTTCCAGAATAGCGGCTGATTTTGTACAGTAGAGCATCGTTGCTTTTCCGGAAATTCAAGGGCCAGTGTAGACAGCTCGCAGCTTATTCCGGAAAAGCGGCTGATTTTCTGGAATAAGTGGCCCAGTGTAGACACAGCCCTTGAGTTTATAGGACTGCAAATCTGAACCTTAGCCCTGTTCCAACATCCAACTCCAGCTGAATCAGGATCTCAGCATTAACACTTCAGCCCATTTCTGTCCCTAAATAAATACAGAAACAGTCCCATGCTGCTCACTACCTATGCAGTGCTATGAATGGTATCCATGCCTTGACAGGCTTGATCACTGAATATGCCCTGCAAATAGCATGTGATAGCTAAGTGCTATCCAGCTAATTCCAAGTGTTTGCTATCAAATGAGAGCTATGTGAATGGATATGTTAAAATGCAGCATTAATGCAGGTAGTTAATACAGGAAAAGCCCTGCCCTCTCCTTTCTTTTTTCCCTTCGCTTGCTGTCTCTCATTCTGTGCGCAGTGAAGCAGCCCTCAGTCACTTATGGTTGTCATGATGAGGCAGACACTTATAGTGTTTGACTTTATTACAGCAAAGCCAAATCAGATGCACAGCCACTGCTTCCTCAGATGTCTATATTTCATTTAAACTGGGATAAAGCAAAGCAACTAGAATATTGTCTCATCATGCATTCTAAATCAGGCCTGGTAGAAAATAATGGGGAGTTAATCAGATCACTGAAACTCTAATTCACTTGGTATTGATCGGGCAGATTCCTAATGGGACGGCAGACCAATTTCAAATTACAGTAAGCTGACTTATCCTGGAATACCAATGACCAGTCTCAAACAGGAGACTGGGCAGATCATGAGCTCTGCTCTCATTATGGCACAGCCTCAACAGAATGCATGAATGTTTAATATGATGCAGCATTTAGCTAATTAATAGGAGATTGATGAAAGGTGCAGTTTTGAAAGCAGCAATCTCACTTGAATCAACGTGGGATGAAAGCCCCATTGGGGATTAGGTATAGAGGGCCTTAAAAACATACAGTGAAAGCTAATGGAGGGTAATGCAATTAAACCAGGCTTTTAATTATATTAATCAGAGGCTTCATCACTGTAATCTATTGTATGCAGCATTTAACTCTTTCACAGTCCAAATGTTTTCTAACAATGCTTTTTAGGCTGTAGAGTTATTATATTATGCAACAAAATGTGTGTATGGAACTGGCCGATTATGATGGCGGGAAGGCGGGTGGAGGTAGAATTTACATACCTTTATTCTTGGTACTTCATTGTTAGATTAGAATAATTTCTGGAAATAAATTTCTTGTATTGCATCCCTCTCTCTCTGGCAGAGATTGTGTTTTTATTACATGTAACAGTAAAAGGGCCCTGGCTTCTAGTCATTCACAGTGGGAGTTACTTACAATCTTCCTCGTAATAAATGCCTGTATAGTCCATGGGAGCATTATATATTATTCAAGTACAAAAAACTGTGGCAACAGCTGACCATTCTTTCCAATACAGCTTAGGGCTACACCCGCATTTTTATTAGAAACCTGCATTTTTCAGAGGCAAGGATGTGTAAAGATTAGAGCTTCTTGAATAGTAAAAGACCTGTGTCCCAACACTGCATTGGGATCCAGATGGACAGACTATTACTCCTTCTCAGAGCCCCATGGAAACCATCAATGTCTGACTCTCTGATCACCATACTGGATCAAGGACCCTACTTTGCAATTATATTGCAATTAAATGCAGGGTTCCATTTGCTGTGATTAGTAGGGTCAAATAATTAATTATAGCTAGAATTAATTCCAGTGAAGGAGAGGCCCTGATCGCCACTTAAATCATGCTAAGCCCTATTTTGAGGCTAAGGGCTTGTCTACAATAAAAAGTTGTACTTCTTTAACTACAGCAATTTGGTCAAAGTGGTACAACCTCTCTAGTTTGGATGCAGTTACTGCAGCATCAAGATTATTTGTACTAATATTGTTATTCCCATAAAGGAGGGGAATTTCTATCTAGGTATATATTACCATTTCATGGTATAATTGCATCTACACTAGTGGTCACTCTGCTATCTCTCTATCTATCTAGTGTGTGTGTGTACACACACACACACACACACTCACACACACACACATATATAGGTAATAAATCATAGCTGTTGTCAAAATAGTTATGCTGGGAAAATTATCTAGTGAAAGCCAGGCCTTAATAAAAACTTAACATAATCTTCATTTTAAAGTATTCCAATTTGATTCGCAAATTAATTCTCATTTTTGCAATTACATTCAAGTATAATCACTTGTTTTTAAATCTATTTGATCTAGATTTCACTGATGACATTGCACTTCTACATGGAAATGCTGAAGGACTTCAAGCAGGCACAAATGAAATTAAGGAAATGATAGAGAAGGTAGAACTGGGATTCAGTATAAGGAAATGTAAAACCATGGTAATTGGAGATATGGATTTAATCATCAAAATTGATGAGAAATAGCTAGAGAGTGTAGATCTATTTAAATATCTTGGGAGTACAATGAGCCAAAATGGTACATGCTCTGAGGACATAAGAATAAGGATTGGCAAAGCGAACACAGTAAACTTGGGAACATTTGGAAACTTACATATGAAACTAAGCATCTACTCAGCCATCCTTGTAGCCATAGCAACCTATGGCAGCAAAACCTGGCAACTTTAAAAAATAGATGCGCCAAAGAATCAATGCACACAAAACTGATATCAGACAGTTTCACAAAGAAAAAACAGTTTCTTGCCATTTGAACCAGAAAGGGCATTGTCTCAATGACTTGACTATCTGCATCCTGCTTCAAAGACATTTTAACACAAGACTTTAAAGAGAAACCTAATTCATGCTTAAATTTGACACTTTATGACTGGGCCTTAAAAAAGATGCTAATTATCTTACCTACTACAAAAATAGCTTCCCCAATTATCACCTCTAATATCATTAGCTCACAGACATTAACCTCCCCCCCTCATCCTCCCTCTATTCTGAAATTTGATTTGTCCTTTTTATATGTGTTCACTTTTTTTGATTGTATCCCTTTGGTCATGCCAATTTCCTTCCACAATTTGATCTGAGGAAGTGGGTCTGGCCCACGAAAGCTCATCACCTAATAAACCATCTTGTTAGTCTTTAAAGTGCTGCATAGTCCTGTCTTTTGTTTCAGCTAGACCAGAATAACACGGCTGCATCTCTATTACTATTGGAAGTGTACAATTATCGACAGAAAAGTTTAATCTGAAATGGGAGGACTTAGATCATATGGCAGCTTATAAGTGAGCATGGAGAATGTGGGTAGCCCAATGTCTAAGGTTTAAGGTAATAATTAGTTGTTACAATAAATGTTTGTCAAATTATGTGCCATTCACAAAGAGTGCACCTATCAATTCAATATTCCTATTGTGTGATCAGTTACTTCAGTCACGTGGTCCTATGTCTACTGTCTGATTAAAGCATGAAAGAGTGATTTTTCAGCCAAACAAATACAAATGCCAAAGAGTGAACTAACAGTTTTTTGGCCTACTAACCATTCACGCTAAAATTCACAAAACTGTTGTAAATCCCTCAAGTTTTCCATTGTGAGATGGCTCTCAAAGAGCATAACATTCATCCCTGTGCAGAGAGGCAGCACAAGGCCTATATAAACAACACTGCTTCAAACTCCTGCTCCAGAGAGGAGAATGTCCTTCCCTCCCTTGCCCACCAAATCAAGCAGCACTGACAAGGGCGCACAGTAAATCCTGGTTGGGAAATGAGTTGTGTCAGCCCTCTAGACAGTTTGTACTTCAACATGAGGCTGTGAAAGCTCTAGAGACAATGTGTGTTCCCTGTCCCTTTGAAAACTGATTGTAATTTGGTGATCTGCTCTGTGCACAGAGAAATAGATGTCACAAACAGGGAGAGATCTGCAGGCGAGATGGGGGCAGCAAAGGGCATGCTGGTGTGGCTGGAGTTAAAGTTGCAATTAATTTCCTTTTTAATCCTCTATGTTACTTGCTCATAACTTTCCATTTGTCGCCTTTTGGATTCAAACTCCCCAGATTTAATCTAGAGAAAAGATGAATTGTGTTAGCAAAACAGAGAGAAATCTTCTCAGCCACGCAACGAAACAGAAGCTCATCTCTAAAACTGAAGGGGTCTAAAACGAAACTTGTACCTCTCTGTGAAATAGCTGGTACAGGCTACTGTCAGGGACAGGATGCTGGACTATATGACCCATTCATGTGGCCTGATCGGGCAACTCCTATGTTTGAGTTACCCACCTGGGAAAAAAACCTTATGTTTCCTGGTAGTTGTATTTTTGCTTGGTTGTTTGTTGTTGTTTTTTGGAGGGGGGGAGGCTGTTTGTTTGTTTCGAAGTTCACAATACTTTTTGTAATGATTTTGTTATACGCAGTGGGAGTTTGAGCATTTTGGCATGATCTAGTCACTTGGCATGGATTAAAGGACAGGTCAATGCCCTGTTTCATGACAAGATTCAATATATACTGACTCAAATGGCTACTTAAACAGAGTGCTCAAGCATTCTTTCCTCTTTCCTCAGGGTGAACCAGCTGTGATCCCTGATGCTGTGCGAAGTACAGGGATTCCTTGTACCTAGCTGCCTCTGTAGTGCAAGCTCCCCAGAGATGATGGGCAGGAAAGCCCCAGGTCATCCCCCCTCCCCCATGCTGACCAGTATCCTGGCCACAGTACTCTCCCGAATGTACTGGTCGTGGGCACAGTTCCCTAGCAAGCTAAGTGCCAAGAGGCGTTGCATCTGCCTAAACCACATTCTCTCTCCCTGTGCTCCTGTTTGGCTGACACAGCTCCACAGCAGCCTTAACCCGGGGCAAGAACTAACTACTGCAGGCTGGTCCTTAATGTTACATCAAGGAAGGTTTTGAATTTAATAGCATGTGGCTTAATCCTGCAAAAAAGTAAATGGCATAAGACAGGGAGGTTGCTGCAACAGAGCAAGAGCAAAGGGCACAGGTAATGTTGTGTTATAGTAGGCTTCCTATGAAGCACGGATAGTAGCGACTTTCCAGCTGTTTGTCTACCCAGAGAACAATTTCCGGCAGATTGGCAGATGTCAAGTACTCCAGTAAAACGATGTTAACGGTGCAGTTGGCTCCACAATAGCATAGCATCAAGGGCTTAATCATAGAATCATAGAATACTAGGACTGGAAGGGACCTTGAGAGGTCATCGAGTCCAGTCCCCTGCCCTCATGGCAGGACCAAATACTGTCTAGACCATCCCTGATAGACATTTATCTAACCTGCTCTTAAATATCTCCAGAGATGGAGATTCCACAACCTCCCTGGGCAATTTACTCCAGTGTTTGACTACCCTGACAGTTAGGAACTTTTTCCTAATGTCCAACCTAAACCTACCTTGCTGCAGTTTAAGACCATTGCTTCTTGTTCTATCCCCAGAGGCCAAGATGAACAAGTTTTCTCCCTCCTCCTTATGATACCCTTTTAGATATCTGAAAACTGCTATCATGTCCCCCTTCAATCTTCTCTTTTCTAAACTAAACAAACCCAATTCTTTCAGCCTTCCTTCTTAGGTCATGTTCCCTAGACCTTTAATCATTCTCGTTGCTCTTCTCTGGACCTTCTCCAATTTCTCCACATCTTTCTTGAAATGCGGTGCCCAGAACTAGACACAATACTCTAACTGAGGCCTAACCAACACAGAGTAGAGCGGAAGAATGACTTCTCGTGTCTTGCTCACAACACACCTGTTAATGCATCCCAGAATCATGTTTGCTTTTTTTGCAACAGCATCACACTGTTGACTCATATTCAACTTGTGGTCCACTATAACCACTAGATCCCTTTCTGCCGTACTCCTTCCCAGACCGTCACTTCCCATTCTGTATGTATGAAACTGATTGTTCCTTCCTAAGTGGAGCACTTTGCATTTGTCTTTATTAAACTTCATCCTATTTACCTCAGACCATTTCTCCAATTTGTCCAGGTCATTTTGAATTATGACCCTATCCTCCAGATTAGTCGCAACCCCTCCCAGTTTGGTATCATCTGCAAACTTAATAAGCATACTTTCTATACCAATATCTAAATCGTTGATGAAGATATTGAGCAGAGCGGTCCCAAAACAGACCCTGCAGAACCCCACTTGTTATGCCCTTCCAGCAGGATTGTGAACCATTAATAACTACTCTCTGAGTACGGTTATCCAGCCAGTTATGCACCCACCTTACAGTAGCCCCATCTAAGTTGTATTTGCCTAATTTATTGATAAGAATATGAATCATCTGAATCAGTGGTATGGTGAACCATTAGGACACAAAGGTTTGCATTTAACATGATGCACTGGCAGAGCTCGTATGAAATCACTGTCAACACACCAGGTACTACTTGTGGTGGCTAGCCCACACCACCACCCCCTACTGACTATGCTATCCTATCTGCAGTGCTATTTTAGTATGTGAGATGAATGAATACTACCCGAGTACCTCTGCATGAGCTGGGAATCAGACTCTCATCTCCAAGTGTAGACATTCTCTGAGCATATATGAGGTAGAGTCAAGCTTGCCAATGCGGGGGGGGGGGGGAGGGTCTCCAGCACTCCAGGCTGTGCTAAGGGCTGGGTGGGGGTGCGTTGCGTTCTGCATGGCGCTGAGGGCCAGCTGTTTTCAGTCCCACCCTACCCTCCCTCAGCCCCACCCCTTCTGCAAGTCAGAGCCACCCCCTTGCCCAGGGGCCCACGGAGGCTGTTGACTCTGCTGGGAAGAAGGAGGATGGCTATGGAAGCAGATTACGGAAGGAGGGGGAGATGAAGCAGATTAAGGTGGAGGCTGGACAGAACTGGCGGGTGGGTCTGGGATTTATTGTGCATTTCCTGAGTTTCTAGAGTGGCTTTGGATTTAAAACCAAAAAACAACAACCCCAGCCCTGCAATATTCTATGTACATGCTTTTAAAGAACTTATTTTCTACTTATTGTAATAAAGGGTCATGTTTGTTTCTTTTTTAAATATGAGGATTTCCCTTAAATTGGAAGAGACAGTTACAGGTATTTCTGTCTTTTTCATTTATCCACTAAATATGGACAGGATGTTTACCTAGGTTCTGTTCCTGCCTATCTGTAGTCTTGCTGCATGAGTCAAAAATCACTCAGCTCTGATTCTGCAATCAGATCAATGTGGGTGGATCCCTTCAGTGCCCTATAGATTTTAATGAGGGTGACCAAATGTCCCGATTTTGTAGGGACAGTCCTGATATTTGGAGGGTTGTCTTATATAGACACCTATTTCTTCCCAGATTTTTCACATTTGCTGTCAAGTCACCCTCATTTCACTGAGACTCTGTGCAAGTCTCACTCATTTCTTTGTCCCATTAGTGCTAACAGTGCTCTGTGGAGTTGCAGGGGTGTGCTTGCACAGCTCATGCTGCAGGACTGGATCCTTTGATCATAACTTCAACACAAGCTATAGCTTGGTGCATGACAAGATCCATTGTTCACTGAGGTAGACTAGAGTTTACACTTTCCAGGCAGCCACCAAGATGGGTCTCAGGGAGCGTGAGTAGGAGCAAACTCAAGACCTCAAGGAGCAATTTGGATGCAATGATGCAATCATCTATAAAAGAGCAGATTGTTTTTCTTTCCAAGTGCTTCTGTGAGCACTCTAGCAAAGCTGCCACTGGGGGACTGGGGAAACTAATCCCAAACGACATCCATAAATTGGGCACATGCAGGTCACACCAGGTTTGCTGCACTTTCAAAGGGACAGCACTGTACCTGCTTTTCTAAGTTGGATTCACTCTCTTATCAGTTGATGCAGATGTGGATCAACGGTGGCTGTAAACCTGCCTAGATTAAGAATACCAATGCTGGAAATCACCAGAAACCCCTGCTCAACTGGAAAAGGGGTTTCAAGATAGACAGGGGAGCCCCCCAGATGGCCAGAGTTTGCTCAGGAGGGATTCCTCTCTTGTGCTGACTCTAGCAGCAAGGCTCTTACGGAGACATTTTCTATAAAGAAATGATATTTTGCCAAAATAAACACCCTGCCCCCCACAGCAGCAGGAGACCTAGGAAAACTTTGACTGAAAACAGACTTTTACCTACAGCAGAGCTGACCTTATTAGTCTACAGCTGATGGGATGGAAGAAAGCTGGGGAGAATGCCACTGCATCTACAAGGGTTTTATGGCATCCTTACACTTAATTGAAGCTACTGATTATAGTGCGGGGAGGGCTTAGTGGACAAGCATTGTTAGACTTTGGCTGGTTCTCACAAAGCCATGTCTCAGCCAGAAATGGTTAGTAGGATGTTTTAGCAAAGTACTAGTGTTTTTAAAATGACACAACTCAAGAATACACAGAAGCTGAGCTAGGATATGATCATTGCTGACCTGAAGACCAGTGGCTAGTCCTCTGCCACTCATATTCATGAGCCATAAATACGAGGAACAAAGGGAATGAATTTGCAGAGGAAGAGGGGTGGGAAAAGGCTCTTCTTATCACTTACTACTAGGTGCAAAAGAAGGAAGGCTTTTTACTTCTTTATAGTGTTTATGCAGAAGGTACAGAGGCTGGGAGCTGTGTATTAATGACAGACTTCTTCCTTAGTAATGAAGCCTAGCAAATAATTCACAGCAGGTCATTCAACTGCTAACTCTTGTCCATTTTTCTGTCTGCATCCCAGAGGAGGGTCTCCTCGGTGCAGTCCGGGTCCATATGGGGCAGGAGATTCATGACAGAATAATGCAGATGCAGCAGAAGCTGCAGAATGGCAGCATGGGGCCATCGCCTGCCCAGGGGCAGCTCAGGCTCCATGGCCAAATATATGGTGAAAAGCAGAAAAAAAAACCTGCAAATAAACTGCTGTGGTGTCCGAGGAAGCAGGGCAACCAAAGCAAGAACTGCAGCAGCTTTGCTTTACCTCCAGGAGATAGGCAAGCCAGAAGCAGGGGGATCCTTTTAAGCACGCATCTCTGCAAAGGACATGCAGCAGCACCAGGAAATAAAGGCTGCCCCCATGCCCTGCCAGAAGCACTTCCGGGTGCCTTCTTTTTTCGACAGAGCGTCCAGCAGTCTAGACGTAGAAAGTAAAGATACTTTCAAAAAAGCCTCTGTCGAAAAAGGCGTGCAGTCTAGATGTAGCCGAAGTTGTCAAGTGGCAACAACATGCAAAATAGAGAGCATAGTAGCCAGAATACATACTGACAAGGGAGAGGAGGAAAGGATTTTCTCTCTTTGAGTCAGGATGGCTCCCAGTGCAGCATGGCAGTTTCACACTACCTCTGACACTGGACTCCACCTACATGTTACAATCTATGCAGCTGGATAAAATTTTTTGACCAAAACATTTTTTAGAACCCCAGTATGGAAACATTTTACAAATTCAGATCAGTTTTGGAAAATTGTTTGTCACATTTTTTTTTAGAAGTATCAAAATTAAGATTCTGATCCCTAACCTGTTTTTTTGCCTTCCACTGGACTTTCTCCAGTGCATCCACAGCCAACATAAGTAAAACATTCATATGCCTCTTCATGCTTTGGCCATGAATCCAGAGGACATTCGTCAATGTTGATGACACCTGTTAAAAATGTGTTAATTAAATTTATGACTGAATTCCTTAATGGAGAATTTATGTCTCTGCTCTATTTTATCCACATTCTGCCATATATTTCATGATACAGCAGTCCTGAATGATGACCCAGCACATGTTCATTTTAAGAACGATTTCACTGCAGATTTGACAAAAACACAAAGAAGGTATCAATATGAGATTTCTAAAGACAGCTACAGAACTCAGCCCAAGGTGTAAGAAGCTGAAGTGTTTGGAAGAGGGTATGTGTGGATGCTCCACTGCTGCTATGTCGAAATAGCTCCTCACCAGGGCCATTCTAAGTTATTCCTCCCCAGTGCCTCCTGGGGCTCTAAATCAAGATAGCGCAATAATTGTTTTTGTATCTGTATGGTACCTAGCGCAACGGGAGATTTCATGTTTGCTTGGGGCTACAAGAATAGTGATGTGGCCAACGCTTATAGTTTTATCTCAGGTTTCATGATATTTGATGCTTTTCTTAAAGTCCCAGCTCCTGGAATCATGTGATTAGGTAAAAATCTCAGCTTTCATTTTTTTTTGTAAAAAGAACATTTTGATCTATCATTGTTGTGGAAGAAAGCTTCAAAATGTGACTAAGGGTGTGTCTAGACTACAGGGTTTTGTCGACAAAAGTCCACTTTTGTCGACAAAACTATACCTACGTCTACACAGCCACTGAGTTCTGTCGACATAACGTCGACAGAACTCGTCAGTTTTGTCAACAGTGGTAAACCTCATTTTACGAGGAATAAAGCCTTTTGTTGACAGAGTTCTGTCGACAGAAGGCATCATTGCATCTACACTGTCCTTTGCGTCTTCACTCTCATGTTGAGAAAGCGGCTTGCTTTGTCGACAGAACTGGATGTAGTCTAGACGCTCTTTGTCAACAGAAGCTTTGTCGACAATATCTGTCAACAAAGCCTTTGTCGACAAATGCCTATAGTTTAGACATACCCTTAGTGTACCCTAAGGGCTCAGAAACTTACAGGCAAATTTAAAAAATCCCAATGTTTATTTTTGAAAAACATCTCCTGATTTTTGGGACCTAATTCTTGATTTTTGAACATTTGGGGTTGGCGACATTGCTATGGCAAACATAAAAGAAAAGTGGTTAAATGCTACTCTCATTGAAGTTAATGGTAAAAGTTACCTACTCATGTGAAACATTAAGCCTGTGAGAACCCACACTGAAATCAATAGGACTACTCTCATACTCAAAGCTTAGTGTGTAAGCAAGTGTTTGCAGATAGAGGGCCTAACATAATACGTTTTTAAAGGGACTTTGCTTCCCGGATCATTTTATATTACCAAGCAGAAGAGATTCATCTCTCTTCCCTGAAAGCGGAGTGCATTTTGCTTGTGGCCACAGAATTCAGTGTGATAAAGAACACCCTTCCCCCCCTCATCTGTGTAAAATGCACTGATACATTCATTGTCATTGCCTCCTAGTACCTATATCCACATACACATACATCTCTGTATTGATTTCCAGAATTTCTCCAAGGAATACTAAAAATAATAAACAAAAAATAAATCAAAATCAAAAGTCTTTTTCCATTATATATTAAATATCCTTCCATGAAGTTAGAACAAATAGAAGATGTATATAGAGTGCAACGGAGACATAAATCTAAGGTCGTAGTAATCGATTTCTGCCTTGTTCCTTTATTTCCAGTAAATCATGGTCTTCAGATATTTCATGGTGGCCCTACTGTAAAGTCTGCTAAGGGAACACCGGCAATGTTTCATCTTTGATATAGCCAACAACACTGCTACTCTAAAATCATTACACTCACTTATTTCCTGTAGCAGAGTGGTAACAACATTTAGTAGGATCAAAAGAAATTTACAGAGGGTATTCCCTCCCATAACCTCCATCCAATCATGTATATGATCAATAACACATTTTGTATAGTTCAGCACCAAGCAGAAGATATGATTTCTGAAGAAAATGATATAGCTGTACATTTCTATTCAGCCTTTGTGAAGTCAGAAAACATTAGAAACGAGAAGAATCAGACATGCCTGATTAATTACATTATGCACAAGAAGGGGCATCTTTGAATATAATTGACGTTGAAGAAACTTACCTAAATGGACTATTGTTTTTAAACACAAGGTTATTTGAGTGTGCATTAGAAGTGCTAATACAATTCAAAATATTCATGCCATTTTCAGTATGCCGTATTTATTGGAGAAGGTGCATAATTAAATGAGTTGTTAAACCCAGTAGGGCCAGACAGCACTATGTGCCCTGGGGCAAAGTGCGGTGGGGCCGGCTTCGCACTCCCAGAAAAGGTGGGACTGAAGGCAGAAGGGGTCGGGCTGAGGGCTGCCACCACTGTCACAGTAGCGGTGGGGGCAGCGGCCAAGAGCTCTGGACTCCCTGGAATCTCCAAGTCCCAGGCAATTGCCTTCTTCTCCCCCATTGGTGGGCCTGGCTATACCCTTGCCTCATCAATGAATCAATTAAATACTCAGCATTTAAATACTTAGCATGGGTTATAGTTTTCAAAACAACATAACT
This sequence comes from Pelodiscus sinensis, assembly GCF_052426305.1. Taxonomy (NCBI): domain Eukaryota; kingdom Metazoa; phylum Chordata; order Testudines; family Trionychidae; genus Pelodiscus; species Pelodiscus sinensis. The sequence goes on from NC_143055.1 coordinate 124,354,082, forward strand.
GATAAATCTTCAAAAGTACCAAAAAGAACTCCAAATTCCTTTTGAGTGAATATCAGAGAAAGATGATTTTTTAAGAGATTATTTATAATCAACAATATTTCCTTCACATTCATAGATTTTAAGGCCAGAAGGAACCACTGTAACATCCAGTCTGATCTCAGAGATGAATATAGCCATTTATAAACTTCAATAAGGGGTATTCACACTGATGGGTAGTAAACTAAAGCAAATGAAAGCTACCTAACTTGCCCAAGGACTCGCAGTGTGACCACACAGTGGAAGAGCTGATATAGAATGCAGTCCCTACTCTAACCACTAGACAATACATTTTGTTAAACTCTGTCTGCGAGTAGTGTGCTAGTGACCGATCATTCCTTACACAGTAATGTGAATACAGAAGGCCTGATTCACACGTACAATACACCAGCTCTATACTCATGTGACTCCATTGATTCCGTCAACTGACTCACTCTGTGTTGTAACAAAATATAATCAAAATCAAGCTTTAAAAAAAGAGCAAATACATTTTACTGGGAAATAAAAAGTGTTATAAATAGACACTGTAGCACTTGGAAGAGAGGAAAGTGATTAGGAATAGTCTGCATGGATTCACAAAGGGAAAGTCGTGCCTGACCAATCTGATTAGCTTCTATGATGACGTAACTGGTTCTGTGGACATGGGAAAGTCAGTGGATGTGATATACCTTGACTTTAGCAAAGCTTTTGATACGGTCTCCCACAATATTCTTGCCAGCAAGTTAAGGGAATGTGGATTGGATAAATGGATGGTGTGGCGGGGCGGCCCCGCCCCTCCTTAAAACTCCCACGTCTCCGCGGAGACGGGGAAGCGGAGCCTGTGCTGCAATGGAGCGGGAGACCATGGAGAGCCCCATGCAGGGAGTGGCGGCGCCCCGGAGGGGCAGCGACGTGGGGGAACACGCCCACGGGGACGGGCGGTCGGCCGGAATGACGCCCGCAGTGTCGTCACCGGTGCGAAGTCTGGGGACGTCGCGGGATGGTGACATCGGGGGGAGCGTCATCCCCACGCGCCTGGTGGGGACTTTTTTCCACCGGGCTGGAGGAAAGGACGGATCCCTGGGGAGCGGGAGCACCGCAGCAGGGACCAAGTGGACCTGAGTACTGGCGACCCTGGGTGAGTTTTAACCTGGGGACCCCGGGCTAGCGTCAGCCCATGTCTGGCGAAGAAGTGGCCCAGGGCGGGGGCATGGACCCCGAGAGCGGGGGAGTTTAGGGGTTTCGACCCCCTCCACTAGGTTGGGACAAGCATCCTGACCTTAGGGCCCTGGGTTGGGGTTCGGAGCGAGGGTGGGCCTGGACCCCCTTCCCCGGCGGGCGGAGGGCGACCGGCACGCTACGAGAGTTGTAACGCTACAGAATTTAATAAACCGGGAGACACCCAGGACGTCAGGAGGGATGTATTACCTGGGGAATAAGGGACGCGGACACAAGTGATCCCTTACAGACGGTAAGATGGATAGAAAGATGGCTAGAAGGCCGGGCCCAGCAGGTAGTGATCAACGGCTCGATGACAGGATGGCAGTCGTTTTCTAGCGGAGTGCCCCAAGGTTCGGTTCTAGGACTGTTTTGTTCAATGTGTTTATTAATGACCTGGATGAGGGGATGGATTCCACCCTCAGCAAGTTTGCGGATGACACTAATCTAGGGGGGAGAGGTAGATACGCTCGAGGGCAGAGATAGGGTCCAGAGTGACTTACACAAATTGGAGGATTAGGCCACAAGAAATCTGATGAGATTCAACAACGACAAGTGCAGAGTCCTGCACTTGGGATGGAAGAGTCCCAAGCATTGTTACAGGCAGGGACCAACCAGCTAAGTAGTAGTTCTGCAGAAAAGGACCTGGGGGTTACAGTGGATGAGACGCTGGATATGAGTCAACAGTGTGCCCTTGTAGCCAAGAAGACTAATGGCATATTAGGTTGCATTAAGAGGAGCATTGCCAGCAGATCCAGAGATGTCATAATCCCCCTTTATTCAGCTTTGGTGAGGCCACATCTGGAGTACTGTGTCCAGTTCTGGGCCCCTCACTACAAAAAGGATGTGGACACATTGGAGAAGGTCCTGCGGAGGGCAACCAAAATGATTAGGGGGTTGGAGCATATGACCTATGAGGAGAGGTTGAGGGAGTTGGGTCTGTTTAGTCTGCAGAAGCGAAGAGTGAGGGGGGATTTGATAACAGCCTTCAACTTCCTGAAGGGAGCTTCTAAAGAGGATGGAGAAAGGCTGTTCTCAGTAGTGACAGATGGGAGAACAAGGAGAAATGGTCTCAAGTTGAGGTGGGAGAGGTTCAGGTTAGATATTAGGAAAAACTATTTCACTAGCAGGGTAGTGAAGTACTGGAATGGGTTACCTAGGGAAGTAGTGGAGTCTCCATCCCTAGAGGTGTTTAAGTCTCGGCTTGACAAAGCCCTGGCCGGGTTGATTTAGTTGGGATTGGTCCTGCTTAGAGCAGGGGGCTGGACTTGATGACCTTCTGAGGTCTCTTCCAGCCCTATGGTTCTATGATTCTATGACAGTCCAAACTCTGTTGAGCAGGGATAGTATATAACAACGAGTCCAGCATTTAGTTTTGGAGTCATTATATGCTCCCACCCAACCCAACCTTTAGCATTAGCAATGAAGCTGGGGGATGGTTAAAACTCAACTTCAAGACAATAGAATGGAATGAAAGGAATTTTTTAAGCTGAGTGAAGTGCAGAGAATGCCTTGAACATTATTCACACCAGCATTGTATTGATTCCATTTGTGTGATTATGAATTAATAGGCTGGTTCTGTAATTTTTCAGAGTATTGCTACTGCATATTCCAGGATGGATTCATGTTTTTTTTTTTTAGTTAATTGAACAAATTTCAGGTAAGAAAATGACATCAGTGACAATTCAATTTGCTTCTCCAAGAATTTGCAAATGTGAGCAACAGTAACTGGTAATGAGACACATTATAAGTAACTTTTACATTAAAGGAAAATGAGTCCTATTAGATTAGCATTGTAAAGACAGAACTACTAAAAACAAAGAGTACCATATTAGCTAATCATTACTCTGATAATAATTGTCACAAACAGAATTTATGTATAGATTTTGTATGGGTTTTTTTTCCTGAAACAAAAAGGTCTCTAGATGCTTAGCAATCCTGAGCTAAAAGGATTTAAAAAATTTAATCTTAAAGAGATGCTCCTGAGTTCCAGGCTAAAACAGTTTATAAAGGTCATAAAAAATTAACTTATCTTGCTGACTGAAGCTTTTTTAATGCACTCTAAGTTACAAAGGAATCACAGCTGGAGCCTGTAGGCCAATGGTCTACTATATTTTTCTCTCATTAGTAGGGACAGCAAATATCTACATTTGGATTTTACCACTGCAATCGTTTGATTCATTATTCTTCATGATTGAATATAAAGGAGAGCATGGAGCCAGCTGGGTAGGAATATTTTGCACTTATTTCATTGAGTAGCTTTGCAGTTTAGGTTTGTTGCAGGATCTCCTGTCAGGAAAAATAGGGTTATTAGCTGAAGCAGACAGAATGAGGCAAAAATCCTTGCTGGATCCAAGCCAGATTTCTTATCTACTGCAAAAGGGAACTAGCACTTTCATTCTGAGGGTCTTAAGATGTTTTTAGAAAGTGAGAACAACAAAGCTGAGCCTGTGCCCATATCATACAATTAGGCAATTGGGCTTCAATTCACTTAAAGGCCCCAATCCAGCAAGCTATTCCATAAGGTACTGTACATCCTTGCACCTGCACAGAGCTCTTCATGGAAGTTCCAGGATTGGGGCCACAGTCTTGCTTTTCTTTGGATCCCAGCTTTCACATATTTTTTATCAGGGCTGGGTGCCTTACCTTAAGTTACCTTTCATATGAGAAAATTTGAAAGTGGGTTTTATTAAAAATGTTGTTTGAAGTAAATGGCATTCTTCACGGTTGTGTTAAGGATGAGATCCTTTGATACATTTAAGATATTACATTACTGGGTAGTAGATAAAAATGGATTTTTACATTCCCTTTTTAAGTTGCAATTTCTCTTCCTCCCTTCCCCCTCAATGGGAATAGGTTCTCACCATTCTCATTATTTATTACAGATTCAATCAAGACAGGGGTCACCCTTCATGTCCTCTCTTAATCATGATGATGACAATAGAAATTTGACATGGTGCTGATCTCGATCAACTGCATTACAGAGTCCTGGATCAAGCTTTAATTTCCAGACAACTGAACATTGAAATCTCTGTCCTGTATGGGTCAGTTTCTGATCTCTGACATGTGGTGTGTGCGTTAGATCACAGCTTATCAAGGTCCAAATGTGCAACTTTGGCCTTTAAAATGCATGAAAAAGACTTAGAATAGAGAACACAAGGCAAATTAGGAAAGGAAGGAAGTTATTTGTATAATTCATTTCTGTAGCATTTACAAAGCTTTTCACAACCTCCGTCTCTAGTACCCTAGTATTTCTGATGTCTATAATTTTCCCATCAGAAAGTGAGATAACATATCTGTGTGGATCAGTGTCACATTTTGGTGCCATACCTCATAATGAGATATCGATCCATGTATGATGGTTCCAAACCACACACTAACTAATATGCATACTAAATAACCAAGTGTGTTCAGGTGTCTGAGATCAGAATTGAGCCAATTGAACAAAATAAAAGAACTATTACTTATTGATCAGGTACACTATACCCCAAAGAACCGTAGGCATCCAGGACAGTAGGATTCAAACAGATTGTATTAAAATGTATTGTGATTTTCTTTTTCAGAGAGCTAAACCAACACGGACTCGCTAATCCCCACAAGGCCCTTATTACCCTGGTTACTACTCTGATTCTGTGAGGGGTGGGGAAAGTGAAACAAATAGGCTAAGGGAATTGCCCAGCACTAAAGGGAATCACATCCGCAGGCTCAGAGTTGGCCCTCTCATCTTGAGAAAACCTCCAGCTCGGAGCTTCAGCTTCACAATCCATGAAGGCCCCAGTGCTCTTCACAATAATTTCACAGTGGTTGTTATAAGAAAAAGAGAACTTTCTCCTCCATGTGGCAGAATACATGGGCCTGAACTTGCCACCTAGACAGTTCCATGATGGAATGGGATGTCTGCTGTGTTTTCTGAGTAATTAAGGATCACCAGACACTGACTTATTGTGTGGGCAGATTGGAAAACTCATCGAGATTTTTTGGATATCTCAGGGTATGTCTACACTACCCTCCTATTTTGAAATAGGAGGGTAATGTAGGCATACCGCAATTGCAAATGAAGCCCGGGATTTGAATTTCCCGGGCTTCATTTGCATAAGCCGGGCGCCGCCATTTTTAAATCCCGGCTGGTTCGAACCCCGTGCCGCGCGGCTACACGCGGCACGAACTAGGTAGTTCGAACTAGGAAGCCTAGTTCGAACTACCGTTACTCCTCGTGGAATGGAGCAGCAGCAGCATCCACACTAATACTATTTCGAAATAACTGTTTTGAAATAAATGTTATTCCCCAAGAAAAGCAGAGGTACAGATTTCGAAATAACAGGCTTGGAAGTGTGGACGCTCCACATATTATTTCAAAATAAGGGGGATTATTTCAAAATAACTCCCTAGTGTAGACCAGGGCTTGTAGAACTTATTACAGTTTTGACTGGAACTTCTCTGTCCTGTGCTTATTGGCACACTCTCATCCCTCTTCTTTCCAGTTAGCGGATCCCTTCTATCTAATCTCCACCCCCAAAAAATATGTCGAACTAACAAGGCATTTAATCGCACTGTTCACTCTACTTCCGTGTTTTACTTCTTCTCTCATCCCATGACTATACTTGTCTGTTTAGGTCTGGTCCACACTTTACATTGGACAGTACATTGGCATAGCTACTTCTCTCAGGGGTGTGAAAAATCCCCATCTTTGAGAAACACAGCTGTTTGAACCTAAGCCCCAGTGTAGACTATGCTAGGTTGACGGAAGACTTCTTCTGTCCTCCTAGCTTCTGTCCCCATGGAGAACCCCTTCCATTGGCACAGGTAGGCTGTGTCTACATTGGCACCCTTTTCCGGAAAAGGGATGCTAATGAGACACTTCGGAATTGCAAATCCCCCACGGCATTTGCATGAACGTGGCTGCCGCTTTTTTCCGGCTCGGGGTTTTGCCAGAGAAAAGCATCAGTCTAGACGGGATCTTGTGGAAAATAAACCCTTTTCCGGAAGATCCCTTATTCCTACTTGAAAGTAGACTAGACTGGCGCTTTTCTCCGGCAAAACCCCAAGCTGGAAAAAAGCGGCAGCCATGTTCATGCAAATGCCACGGGGGATATTTAAATCCCCCGCGGCATTTGCAATTCCGAAGTGTCTCATTAGCATCCCTTTTCTGGAAAAGGGTGCCAATGTAGACACAGCCGTAATGTTTACACTGAAGCACTACAGCAGCACAGCTCTTCAGTGCAAGGACTGTCTTCTACTCTGTGGCTACATCTACATGGCAGCGCTATTCCGGGATTCCAGAGGTATCCGGAAATAGCTACCCTGTGTCTTAACAGCAAGCCTGTTATTTCGAAATACAACAGGCGTGCTATTCCAACGTCCCTATACATCTCATTCTATGAGAAGTAAGGGACATTTCAGAGTAGCAGGTTATTTCAAAATCTGGCACTGTGCAGACAGTGCCAAAGTACGAAATAAGCTCTTTGGAAATAAGATTGAAATAAGATACACAATTTGTAGACACATCCTGCTTGTATAGCACTTACCACAATTGTCCCCACTCTTAGTTGCTTCTTTACCACTACTATAATCAACAAATTTAATAATAAAAAGTGCCTGTCCATGTGAAGAGCTTTGCATTACTGACCAAAGCAGAAAGGAAGATAGTGAGATTTTTGTACAAGAATTATAAATTTGGCTGATTTCCAGATTATACATCTTTCCTCGTATTAAGAGTAAGAAGTTTTATAACCAGGAGAAGTCTGATCTGGGCTTAGAACCAACCCTACTATATCCAGCACTCAGTGATAGTCCTCAGTGAATCTGGCAGCACATTCATAGCATGCTTTTAGATATTTGTAGAAGTGAAAAGTGTTCGTGGACAGTAATATCATTAATACATAATATCTACATTAAAATATTAATTTTAATATGGAACAAATTGATTTACCAAGTACCCCTTTATTATTTATATTAAAGTAACACTTTCAGATCCCAACATTTATAAAGTAAGAATGTTACAACCCAAAGAGCTTACAATCTAAATAGAGATGTAAGATGATAGAAAAAGAAGAATTCTGCAATTGGGGAATTAAATGTATTCGTCAAGGGTATGGTTACACTACGGGATAAGATCACATTAAGATATGCAACTTCAGCTACGTTAATTGCATAGCTGAAGTCAAAGTACTTTAACTCGACTTTTGGTGCTGTCCACACTGCAGGAAGTCAAAGGAAGTGGAAGCAGGACTACCAGCATTGACCAGAGTGCCCCTCTCAGTTCAAATTAGTGTGTCTTTACTAGACCCGCTAATTTGAACCCTGGATGATCGACAGTGGCAGTTTTGATCTTCTCTGAGTGTAGATGTACCCCAAGAGAGCACACAGGAAGTCTGTGGCAGAATTGGGAACTGAATGCAGTTCTTCCAGATTTCCAGTTTAGGTGTTTTAACCATAAGGCCACCCTTTCTCCTGAGACAGAGGATGATTATTCATTTTATAATATTGTGGCCACAAATCCAAAGTTCTCAAAGAGTTCAGTGAAAAAAACACAAGGGAAGGTCATGTGACAAAGTCACCATTCAACTTCCTTTAACCTAGAAGAGATAGTATAGCATGCATTCCACATCACAAAGCTGGAAGCTACCAAGACAATCATTGAATGGTGTCTATCAAAATCATGTCATTTTCAGCTCTATAAATAAACAAAATAACAGTCATTAGCAGCTTCTATGTTGCTAAGAACTGACTGAATACCTGTAGCAGAGCAATATCTTTTAATCATAACCAAACCCCATTGTAATGCGACTTTCCACTGATGTGAAAGGACAGACATTTTTGTGTACTTCTGCTGTTCTGCATATTTTACAAGTATTCTGATGCAGGAGTTCTCAAACTTTTTCATAGCATGAGCTATATATTAATAGAACAAGTGTCCCACATATCTCCAGAATCCCAAATTTGTACAGACCAGTTCTCCTCCAATTTATGAGCACATAGCATTCCAGTGGCTGCTACAGACATTGTATAATATTAGGAAAAAATAAAGTATTTCAATATGATTTTAGCAGCTGGAAAAAAGGACAGTCAACACTATACATCAGCCTGAACACTACAGTTTGCCAATGAGTGCCTCAAGAAAATTTGAGAAGTTGATTTGCATAATAACTTCTGTAATTGAATACAGCTAAATACAGTAGAATCATAGAATCATAGAACACTAGAACTGGAAGGGACCTCGAGAGGTCATTGAGTCCAGTCCCCTGCCCTAATGGCAGGACCGAGTACCGTTTAGACCATCCCTGTTAGACGACTATCTAACCTGCTCTTAAATATCTCCAGAGATGGAGATTCCACAACCTCCCTAGGCAATTTATTCCAGTTTTAATCACCCTGAGGCTTGGTCTACACTGCAGGGGTTTTCCGCAAGAAGCTTTTTGCAGAAGAGATCTTCCGCAAAAACTTCTTGTGCAAAAGCACGTCCACACCTCAAAAGCACATTGCAAATGTGATGTGCTTTTGCACAAGAGAGCGTCCACACTGCATGGATGCTCTTGCACAAGAAAGATCTTATTGCCATTCACAGAATGGCCATCAGAGCACCTGTGCTTTTTGCGATAGGCTCTTTTTGCGCAAGAAACCCCTGTTGAGCGTCTACACACACCTTTTTACTCAAGAACACTTGTGCAAAAAGGAATTATGCCTCGTAAAAGGAGGTATACCTGCACCGCAAAAAGCTCTCTATAAAAACCCTGTAGTATAGACATAGCCTGACAGTTAGGAAGTTTTTCCTAATGTCAAACTAAGCCTCCCTTGCTTCAGTTTAAGCCCATTGCTTCTTGTCCTATCCTCAGAGACCGAGGAGAACAATTTTTCTCCCTCCCCCTTGTGACACCCTTTTAGGTACCTGAAAACTGCTATCATGTCCCCTCTCAGTCTGCTCCTTTCCAAACTAAACAAGCCCAATTCTTTCAGTCTTCCTTCATAGGGCATATCTCTAGACCTTTAATAATTCTTGTTGCTCTTTTCTGGACCTTCTCCAATTTCTCCACAACTTTCTTAAAATGTGGTGCCCAGAACTGGACACAATACTTCAATTGAGACCTGATAAGCACAGAGTAGAGCGGAAGAATGACTTCTCATGTCTTGCTCACAACACACCTGTTAATGCATCCCAGAATCATGTTTGCTTTTTTGCAACAGCATCACACTGTTGATTTATATTTAGCTTGTGGTCCACTATGACCCCTAGATCCCTTTCTGCAGTACTGACTGTCACTTCCCATTCTGTATGTGTGAAACAGATTGTAGGATGTTTAAGGTGTGACTCAGCAAAGGATAAAAACCTGTGTTTAACTTTCACCATGCATTTAAGTTCATCCCTATCCAGCATACAGTTAAGCATGGACTTAATTTAGGCAAATGCTTACATCCCATTGGATCTAAAATATATCAAAGTAAGTAATTTAAGTCAATGGGAGTTAATCAGGTGCTTCCGTGATTTATTGAATCGGGGGTCTAAGTATTGAAACTAGCCTTTTAAAATAATACTTTCAGAAAATTTTACATCAAGACAATATAAAGAAAAACGCTGACTGAAAAAGAGGAAAATAAAGCAGATGGTTAATAATAATGATACTTTGCACTCACACAGTAGCGTTCATCTGAGAATCCCCAAATCCTTTACAGATATCAGTGAATTAAGGCTCACGACACCCAAAGGGGTAAGGAAATATTATAATCTCCATTTTACAGATTGGGAAACTGAAACACAGGAAGGTTAAATGACTTGACAACCCACTGTCCAATAAATTATAATTATAATTGCAATTATAATTATAATTATAATTACACTGTAAGCCAAATCCAATCTGAACAATTCTCATTTTATAATAACTTGTATGTGTGCCATGTTCTGCCTAATGGGATTAAACTGCCAGGAGATTTAAGTCAGATATTAGGAAAAACTTTGTAACTTTAAGTTTAATTAAGATCTGGAATAGGCTTCCTAGGGAGCTTATGGAAACCCCATCACCAGAGATTTTTAGAATAGGTTAGACAAACATCCATCAGGGATGCTCTAAGTTTACTTGGTCCTGTCTCAGTGCAAGGAGCTGGATATGATGACCTCTCAAGGTTTCTTCCAGCCCTATATTTCTATGAGTAGAGTGGAAGAATTACTGTTTCTGCCTTGCTTATATCACTCCTGTTACTGATAGGGATGTTAAATATCCGTTAATTGAATAGTCGATTAACCTCATGAATTTTTATCGGTTTGTCAACTATTCCATAAACCCTGGGGATCAGGCCAGCAGCCAGTGCACTCCATCACCACTCCCGAGAAGCCCCCTGCCACTCTGTACCTCTGCCTCTGGATCAGAGGCAAAAGTGTGGGATGCCAAGCGGGAGCTGTTCCACGAGGGGAGCCAGTTTAAAAACCACTGTCCCTTGCGGACCAGCTGCCTGTCACCCTAGACTGCTGCACAGCGTGGGGTGGCAGCAGCTCCAGTCCAGGGGGAAGGGCAGGGCTGAGCTTCCAGACCTCACGGGAGCTGGAACTGAGCCAGGCTGCCTTCCCACCTGGCTCCTAATATGCTTTAAATGCAGAGCTGCAGCAGGGGTAGATCCTGGACCTGGTGCGACCAAGGAGTGAGTCAGGCTGCTGGCTACCCTACTAAAAAATGTATTGGCGGGGGAGTGAAGGAAATGCATGTAGTCTATAGAATTAACCCATAAGCTTTTGCTTATCGGTTAACTGGTTGATCGACTACACTATTACATCCCTAGGTAATGCCTCTCAGAAGGATGTTTGCTTTTTTGAAACAGTGTCACTCTGCCGTCTCCTAGGGTATGTCTACACTACCCCGCTAGTTCGAACTAGCGGGGTAATGTAGGCATACCGCACTTGCAAATGAAGCCCGGGATTTGAATTTCCCGGGCTTCATTTGCATAAGCGGGGCGCCGCCATTTTTAAAACCCCGCTGGTTCGAACCCCGTGCAGCGCGGCTACACGGGGCACGAACTAGGTAGTTCGAACTAGGCTTCCTAGTTCGAACTACCGTTACTCCTCGTGAAATGAGGAGTAACGGTAGTTCGAACTAGGAAGCCTAGTTCGAACTACCTAGTTCGTGCCCCGTGTAGCCGCGCTGCACGGGGTTCGAACCAGCGGGGTTTTAAAAATGGCGGCTCCCCGCTTATGCAAATGAAGCCCAGGAAGTTCAAATCCCAGGCTTCATTTGCAAGTGCGGTATGCCTACATTACCCCGCTAGTTCGAACTAGGAGGGTAGTGTAGACATACCCCTATTTAGCTTGTGGTCCTCTCTGACCCTGGTTGCCTTTCTGCAGTACTTCTTCTTAGGCGGTCATTTCCCATTTTGTATGTGTGCAACTGATTGTTCCTTCCAAAGTGGAGTACTTTGCATTTTCCCTGATTGTATTTCATCCTATTTACCTCAGACCATTTCTCCAGTTCCTATCCTCCAAAGTGTTGCAACCCTTCCTAGTTTGGTATTATCTGCAAATTTTGTAATTGTACTCTCTATGCCAATATCTAAATCACTGATAAAGATATTCAAGAAAATTGATCTCAAAACTCCTGGTGACACCATCTTCACAGCCAGGCATTCAAAATCAAGAATGGAGTTCCATTGTGCTAGGTTCTGTGTGCTCATAATCTTTGCCCCCAAAAGTTTACAATCTAAGGACTTGTCTACACAAATGCTTATTTCATGGCTAGTTGGGGTGTCAATTTTTTCCACAACAGCTTATTTTGCACTATGCATCTGTGTGCACCCAGCTGCCACACACTTCGGGTACGTCTCCAGTGTAGGGCTTAACTTGAAATAAGCTCCATAAATTGAGTTATGTCAACTGCGTATCATATTTCAAAATAGCTTATTTTGAAATAGGGAGCATCTACACAGCACTTATTTCAAAACAGAGCACTCTTCCTCCGATTTCCCTTATTCCTCGTACAGTGAGGGTTCCAGGAGTTGGAGTAAGAAGTCCTCCAGCTTGACAATATTTTGACACTATATTGAAATAACTGCCTGCTGTGTAGACACGGACTAAATTATTTCAGAATAGCGCTAGTTATTTCTAAATAATGTTGCAGTGTAGACATACCCTAACAGTTCTCTAGTACATGTTGCTCTCCTTCTGCTTCAAAGCAAGAGGAATCAGTCCCTATATGGCAGCAAGGTTTGCATGGATGCTTGATGCATATCCCTGCTTGCTGTCCCCTAAGCTTGTTTATGTAATCAAGCACTACATAAATAAGACAGGCAAAAAAAAAAAAAAAAAAAAAAGGGGGGGGGGGGAGAAGAAGAAGAAGAGTTGAGGCATAGAGAAATACAGGCACCATATTGAGAGTCTGGGGCTTGGGTTCTGCTACTGACCTGCTGTGCAAATTTACAAATCTTTTTGCTTCTTCATGCCATGCTTTCTCCAGTGTAGAATGGGGAGATTTACTGAAACACTTTGGGATCTACGGGTGAAAAGTGATATTGTTATTTTCATCTAAATCAGTGATTCTCATACTGTGGGTTGTGATCCTGTTCTAATGGACTCTCCAGGGATGGCTTAGATTTGCTGGGGCCTATAGCCAAAATCTGAGCCCTGCTACCGGGGCCAAAGCCCAAGATTTGGGGTCCAGCTTTGGCTTTGTTCCCTCCCTCCCTTCTTCCAAGGTCATGTAGTAATTTTTGTTGCCAATAGGAATCACACTGCAATGAAGTTTGAGAGCCCCTAATCTTAATGCTGTTACCAAATGTTGAGGTTTATCTGTCACAAATCAGGGTGAGGAGAGGGTGAAAATCCTAAGAACATAGTTAGACAACTTAATGTCCCAAGTCTTTGTCTGAGGTAAAGTATGGGTGTTTCATCTCTGGGCCAGGATTGCTGCATATTGGTCTGGTCAGTTGGTCTTTTGCTTGAGCATCTGAGGACCACTGAAACAGAAAACAAAGGGGAAGGCCTATAGCAATAATTTAAAATATTTCATTAGATTGCATGAATGTTTATCTTTGGGAGGAGGACTGGATAATATTGTTAGGTACATTGATGGAGACTGCTGTTGTGAAGCACTGAACTTATATACATCAATATTTGTCCTTTGTAGCAGCACTCCAACCTGGGCACTGCTTCCACATTCCAGTGCAGATCATTTGATTTCCTCCTACCCCAAAAAACCAGCTACATCCACAGCCTAGGGGTCCAGTGGGCTGAATTGGCAATAAAATCAAAGTGGGAGTGGGGGATATTTTTACAGAGAACAGACATTGCTCCCTTTTGACAAGAGACAAATGTTTCATTCAAATGCTGCATTTCGCATATTGGAAACAGTAATGAATTCTTCTGCACCTTACTGCCTAGTTCACAATGTCAGCCACAGGCATTGAGGCACCTCAGGCGTTCCTCACAAAATTAAATTTAATGTTACACCCTCCAGTGGAACGGTGCATAAATCAAGTGTTTGATTTGCATGGACTCTAGTGAACAGCCCCATTCTGTGCAAATATAAACCTAAACCCAGCCTTGAATATTATGTCAGGGACAGGAACAAAGCAATCTAGGTCTTCCAATAAAAGTCTGCTACCAGATGTGATTCATGCTGGTATTATGCTGCTCTGATGTCAAGTCTGTTATTAAAATTCTTGTTTTTGCCTCCTTTTTTCATTTCAAAAGAAAATGTTTTTTCTGACCTTCTTGCATTCTGAAAAAACCAGTACACACCAGTACTATTTATAAACTGGTGTCAACTAGGGGAATCAAAAAGAATTGTGTTTTCGTTGGTAAGCAGTAAACCTAGCATGGATATAGGGATAGTAAAGCGAAGGTACAATGATAATGAAATAAAAATTCATAAAAAAAAAAAAGATTCGGTGGCTGTATAACTTGTTCCACTACAGGCTACGTGCTCCTAGGTGAATGCTCAGAGCTGGTACACGACAACTAAGTTTAAAAAGTGACTTGAAGGCAATAAATAAAGGGAAATTAACTTTCATTTACATGCACAATATGTGCCCAGTTCAGTAAAAGTTCATCAGTATATGCATCTGTAGGTTTCTCTGATTCTACCAGGCCATCCTATGCTGTATAATTCTCTTACATACTTGTGTTATAAATGTATGAATTTCACAGAATCTACTTTGTATCTAGAGCTATAGTTTACCAGTAATTTCTACAGCAATCTGGTGTCTTCCCAACAGGCCATAGGTTCCCAGATCACCTAGATGAAAATTTGCCTGTGAGCAGTTCAGTGATCGTTTGGTCTCCATCCTGCAGACTTCCACCACTGTACCTGTATGTTTGGTTTTGATACATTTTTATGTGTAACTCTGAGCAGATTAGCATCTCAGAGCTAGTGGTGAAATCTTGACTCAGTTTACTTCAATAGGGCTTAAATTTCACCACAGATCCTATACAGTTATAAACTGGGAGCGTCTTTTAATTTAATGGAGCTATGCTGATTTACATCAGATGTGGATCCGACTCCTAGGTCTACAAGATTCTAATTTAGGATAAAGGGACAATAGAGTTTCTTTGCAGTTTAACCCTAACTCAGAATTTTCTGGTTTTATAATTGTTGTTTCTTAAGTGTTTTTATGTCTAAACTGTAGATATACTGTCTCAACTTTAATTCAAGTTTAATAATGTATATTCCATGAAAATTATATTGAAATAGATGTAATTGTGTTGTTGTTGTAGCCATGTTGGTCCCAGAAAATAAGAGAGGCAAGGTGGGTGAGGTAATATCTTTTAGTAGACCACCTTTCGTTGGTGAGAGATAAGCTTTACAACTTGAAAGCGTGTCTCTTTCTTAACAGAAATTGATCAAATAAAAATATTATCTCACATTCCTTGTCTCTCAGATTTCATAATAGCAGTTATAACTTGTTAAATAATAATTCTAAAGAATTATTAAACCCATATTCATTTAGCTCTATCAAATAGGCTTATTTGCAGTCAGTAACTGATCTTTGTGATATGATTTTTTCAGAATAAGATTATTTTGTTAACTTGTAAAATAATTGCTTTGCCAAGTCTTAAAGGTAGGCAAATAATTAATAACTCATTTATTTGATAAGTTTTGTCTCTTTGCAAATTGCCCTCAAGAACGTAATAATTTTCTGTGACTTGTTCAAAATAATTTGCTGAAGAATTCTGGAGAATAAAGCTGGCTCTGTAGGTTGACTGCAAGCAGAGAGCTACAAGTAGAAATTTCAGTTGTTTTACAAGAGGGCACAGATCACATGTTGTTTCTATTTCCTTTTGGCATGACCACCTCTCTGAAAATTAGGTGTGAGGGGTGAAAACTCATGTTTATAAATTCGAGATTTCCTTTCTGCAAAGTTAGCTTAATTGCTACTGTTTGTATGAACACTCATGAAGGTGAGCTCATTTGCTCAGATATTCACAGGAAGTGAAAACACGAGTACAAACACAAAAGTCAATGTAAATGGATATATCAGATTTAACTAACAAATCTGCACACTTTGAATATGAATGTATGAACTCGTTAATGAATAATCTTCCTCTGTATACCCTTCTGTGCAAATTAGTTGCTTATAACGGAAGTGCTAGTGGCCCATCGAGTTTGAAGTCCTTGTTACTCATTGTTTATATTCCATAATTACCTAGAGGCCCTCAGTTGAAATCAGGTGCCTGTGTGATCAGGTGCTATAGAGACACGCAACAAGAAACAGTGTCTGTCCAGAAGAATTTATCATTTTAATTAACAAAACAGATGAACAGAGGACAGGTGTACTCTCAGATGAGAATAGTCCCTTAAAGTTGTAATTGATTTCCTGTCGGAGTGCAGCAAAAAAATCTGCATCCTAACACCTCTGAATTTTGAAAAGGTTCATATCCAGATCTAGAATCTGGGAGAAGTTCGTATCTAGACATTACAGTTTCCATCTCTGAAATTGACTTAACAAAAACTTTGGATCCACACTTGTCCACATTTTAAGGAAGTTTAGATTCAAATCTGAGCTGTGCAATTTGGGTCCATCTCAAATTTCCAGAATACACTTCACCTTCTGCTGCATTACTACAGTGCCAGATCCATCTTGCCTCAAAAGCCTATGTTCAGATCCCTCTAGTTCTCTGAAACTGGTATTAGCTCAGTATGTTTCTCATTCACAATACTTGCTAAAGTTGACACTTTATTGTCAGAGAGAGATCCAGTTAGCTCCTCACATGTTTATTTCCCCATTTGGTCTTCTGTTTCTTATGCCTGTTTGGAGAGGTCTGAGAAAGGCCATTGGCCATTCAATAATAAATATTAACTGGCTTATCTGCTTAAAAGCTTTGATGAAGCAGGACACAAGTACTGTATTGAGAAGCATGGATAGGCAATATAACGTGTTTGCTTAGATGCCCTGAAACTCTAGCATTAGTGATATGCCCTCTTTGGAATGAGCTTCTGTCTCCTTATATCCTTTGGGGGATGCGGCTGCTGGAGTTTGGGACATACAAAATCAAGGAGGATGCTACTTTTCTCTTTTGCCTCTGTGTCCCTATTGCAATGAAATGTCCTTTGCCCTTCAATCTGAGGACCAAGGAGCTAGCAGAGCTCTCTTTTAAATTAGCAGCATATTAATGATATGACATTAAACTGATCTAAATTATGCTTGGTTCCTATGTTTTTAGAGTGCGGTTGAAAGCAGAGTTAGACCAATACTAAGTATTCTGGAGAAAACCCATCCATAGCCATTTAAGCAGTATTTTTTTTGCCATAAGATGCAAGAACATTTTTGTAGTCGGTTACTATGTATTTGCCGGACGCTGTGTTTCTCCCTCGGGCACAATCCTCATTGGAGTTAATGGTAGTTTTGCCTGACTAAAGAGAGCAGGATTGGACTCTTGGTAAGCTAAAGAAATTCTTATTCACAGTATCATAGAAAGTGTATTACTAGCATGCAGCATTAATAGTTAACTAAGAATAAACTGGACTTGACCTTTCAAGGTTCCTTTCTGTTCCATGATTCTATGTTCTCCCATCCCTGAGGCCGTGTCCAGACTCAGGGTTTTTTTCGGGAAAAGTAGCCTTTTCCCGAAAAAACTTCCCCTGCGTCCAGACTCAAGCCGCGTTCTTTCGAAATTATTTCGAAAGAACGCGGCTTTTCTTTCGATGGCGGTAAACCTCATTTCACGAGGAAGAACGCCTTCTTTCGAAAGCTCCTCTTTCGAAAGAAGGCGTTCTTCAATGTAAAGAGGCCGTCTTCGAAAGAGAGCATCCAGACTCGCTGGGTGCTCTCTTTCGAAAAAGCGGATTTCTCTTTCGAAAGATCCGCCTGCAGTCTAGACGCGATCTTTCGAAAGAGGCTCTTTCGAAAGATGCTTTCGAAAGAGCCTCTTTCGAAAGAAGCCTGCAGTCTAGACATAGCCTAAGAGGGCACCCTGAATCTCTTCTACACATGCACTGTTGTTCTACACATCACTATCATGGCTGGCTAATTGAAGACTGTACCTTTTTGCCTCTTAGCAGCTGGACATCACTGCTGTATTGAGGTGCAACAAGAAGTAATGTAGACTTCATCATACTAGTGGAGATTCTGAGAAGCTTCCCTCATGATTTTCCAGGCCCGGGCCATCCTTAGAAATTTGAGATTTAAGATCAGTCCAGAGTCCAGGTCTCCCATGTGCCTGTGCTTCTGAATGAGTCATTTGGCTCGCCAAACTGTGATAGACTTTTGCTCTGAAATTCTGAAGCTATTTTCTTTGTTCAGCTAATGAGCAGTATGGTGAGGAATACACATAAAGCAAAACTGACCTACATAATTAATCGTTATTACATATGTATGGATTTAAGCCCTTATAAATGGATTCAGGGATTAAACAACTCTCCCTACATTCACAAGCTGCTTGAAAATACCTCAGGGCACAGTACTACATTTTGTCTCTTGATGAATTTGATTTAAAAGACTGACCAATGTTTAGTATTTGCAGCTCTTTAGGAAGAGGTCTCCTGAGCTGATCCTGTAGGTACATCAAGGCCAAGACTATAACAGGATTAATAAAAGAACTAGATAAGTTTATGGAGGAAAGGTCCATCAGTGATATTAGCCAGGATGGGTGGGAATGCAAAACCATGCTCTGAAGTGTCCCTATTTCCAGAATGCGCAACAGGGGATAGATCACTCGGTGATTGCCTGTTCTCTTCATTCCCTCAGATATATCTGGCATTGGCCACTGTTGGCAGAGCTAGATGGACCTTTGGTCTGACCCAGTATTGTCGTTCTTATGCCCTTATGTTCTACAAGAATGGCTCGCACAGAAACAACATTTGCACAACAAACTGTGGCAGCAGAAACCCACCCCACTCAATATAAATAAAAACTGGGGAAGCAGGGACCATGAGTAACTAGGTGTTTTGCCCATTACCTCACTTGGAAATCACACTATTCTTACTAGAAACCTATGAAAACAATCAAGATGACATAAGAGGAAGAAGAAAAGAGAACAAGGAGGGTTACATGAGGTCCATATATATATGTGCTTCTTCAAAGCATTGGACTGAAATTTGAATTAGGTTTCAACAGTGTAGACAGATATTAATCCAGATCTGTTGGATGTGCCTATTATTTTAGAACTGGCTAGAATATGCGTTCCCATCCCAGTACAATTTGTAAGACTTTGAAAAATTTTCCTGTCCTAAATTGGAACAAAACTCAAAATTTCTAAAAATGTTACAAACAAAAACAACAGAAAAATCAGATCAGATCCACTGAAACACTTCATGTGATCATTTTGAAATGTTTTATTATCATTTTAGCTATGGCTGAAAAGCAATTTAAAAATTAATTGTGATTAAACAATGCAATTTATTTATTTATTTATTTATATAAATATTTTGGATATTTTCTACATTTTCAAGTATATTTATTTCAATTACAATACATAATACAAAGTGTACAGTGCTCACTTTATATTTTTTATTATATTTGTGTTGTAAAAAAACAAAAGAAATTGTATTTTTATTCACCTCCTGCAAGTACTGTGGTGCAATCTCTTTCTCATGAAAGGTGAACTTACAAGTGTAGATTTATGTACAAAATACTGTGTTCAAAAATAAAACAGTAAATAATTTTATAGCCTGCCTAACTACTCAGTCCTTCTTCTTATTCATACACTGGCTCAGACAAACAAGTTTGGTTACAATTTGCAGGAGATAACACAGCCCACTTCTTGTGTACAATGTCACCAGAAAGTGAGAGCAGGCGTACTCATGGCACTGTGGTAGCCAAAGCAAAATGCAGGACAATGTAGCACTTTAAAGACTAACAAGATGGTTTATTAGATGATGAGCTTTCGTGGGCCAGACCCACTTCCTCAGATCAAATAGTGGAAGAAAATAGTCACAAACATATATACCAAAGGATGTGCAGAATGCACTAACAATTCATATATGCTTTCATGCTTCAATCACAATTCCACAGGATATGTGTCCTGGCAGATGACAGGCTCTGCTTGATAATAATCCAAATTAATGTGGACCAACACATGCTCATATTCATCTGAATCAGATGCCACCAGTAGAATTTTCTGATTTTCTTTTTTGGTGGTTTGGATTGTGAAGATTTTGTATCAGAGTGTTGCTCTTTTAAGACTTCTGAAAGAATGCTCCTCACCTCATAACTCTCAGATTTTTGAAGGTGCTTCAGAATCTTAAACCTTGGGTTAAATGCTGCAGCTATCTTTAGAAATCTCACATCGATACCTTCTTTGTGTTTTGTCAAATCTGAAGCGAAAGTGTTCTTAAAATTAACATCATGTGCTGGGTCATCATCTGAGACTGCTATAGCATGAAATATATGGCAGAACGTGGGTAAAACACAGCAGGGGACAGACCATTTCATTTACAATTTTTTAAAGAGTGCCATCAGCATGGAAGCATGTCCACTGGAAAGGTGGCCGAAGCATGGAAGAGCATACCTGGCATATCTGGCATCTACCAAATACCTTATAATGCTGACTACAAAAGAATGCCTGTTCTGATTTTCTGGTGACATTATACATAAGAAGAAGACTGCATTATCACCCATAAATGTGCACAAACTTTTTTGTGTTAGCAACTGGCTGAACAAGATGTAGGACAGAGTGGCCTTGTAAGCTTGGAAGATTTACATTGTTTTGTTTTTTAATGCAATTATGTAATAAAAAAATCTACATTTGTAAATTGCACTTTCTTCATAAAGAGGTTGCACTATAGTACTTGTATGAGGTGAACTGAAAAATGCTATTTATTTAATTTATCATTTTACAGTGCAAATATTTATAATACAAATAATATACACTTCAATTTTAATTGCAACACAAAATACAATATAGAAAAGATACAGAAAATATAGAAAACATCCAAAATATTTGATACATTTCAATTGGTATTCTATTGTTTAACAGTAAGATTAAAACTATGATTGATCGCCCTAATTTCAATATTCTTTTTATCCATTCCCTTTTCTTTAAAACAATAAATTAACTTAATTTTCAAAATGAAGTCATTGTCAACCAAAACATGGAACTTTTCATTTCAAAACTGTTGAAAACAGAGTGAAAAAAAGTTTTGAGGTATGTTTCAAACAGGAAATTTCTCAAAGCTGACTGTTTCCCACGAGAAGGTTTGGTTTCAACAAATTGTAATTTCCTATGACTTTGTTTAAATTACAGTTCTAATTACTGTTATTTTGTTGTGATAGCATCCAGAAGCCCTACATGGGATCAGAACCCCAACAAATCAAGGGTTAGGTCAGGTGACATTGTCCCAGAGATGCTCCTGCTCACACTGAGAACTGAACCATGCTCGGCAGTCACTACTCCATCAAAAGTCAAGAGAAGGGACAAGAGTGGATAGAGGCTGCTCAGTTCATAGTCCCTGGAGGTCAGCTTTCAGTTGTTTCTGTGCCAAAAGGACCAGCCAGTGCACGAGGCAGATTAATTCAAACCCACACCAGCAATGTGTGACTTAAGCAAGGCATTTAGTGGCCATGCTACAGTGTTTATTCAGCAACTGTGATCTCCTTGGAATATTGAGCTAGCTTTCACAGAGGAAGGGCTGCCATTTTTCATCAGTGTGACAATATACTCAAGTGTCTGAACAGCTCTTATCACAACCCTGCATAGAGCTTGTTTCCACTCTTTTCTCCACAAGACAATATTATATGACATGCATCCAAAGTCAAGTCTTTTCTGTTTTGCACAATCTGTACACTGTACTTTTGTAAAATTTTCACAAATGCCTCAGTTACTTAAGAGTTTAAGTCCTATTGAAGGTTAATGTGACTTAATCTCCTAAACAACTGAAGCATTTTTGAAAATGGTTCTTGAATGATTTGTAAATATTAAGAGCTTTAGGAGCCTAATTCTCATGATTCATTTCTGGACAAAGGCTGAAGTGCACTAGTCCTGCAGAAATGAGGAAAAACATGAAACCACAGCCAGGTGTTCAAAACTTACCCAGCAATAGGTTGCAATGCATCACTAACAACCTCACTGGTTCTTCCCAGTTTAGATATGTTAGATTGACAGAACAACCAGAATGGTTGTCTCCTATCTTACACACAAATCAAACTATGGGTATAATGAAAATATCAGCATCTTGCCCACTCATTCAGCTTGCAAAAAACAAGAGTTCAGCTGATACTTTCAGATTTATGACATATCTGTCTGCCATCAACATGCATTTTAGGACACTTGGGTATGAATTCCAGACTTGGTCATCTAACTCATTAAACCAGTAAAACAAAGACCACCTGCAACTCCTGGATGACTCAACATTTGGATGTCTATGAGTTACTTTAATGAAGCTCTGAAGGAAGTTCAGGGGAAAGTGGGAGTGATTGTGCAAGGTTCAGTGATGGCTTCTCACTTGAGGACATAGAATCATAGAATACTAGAACTGGAAGGGACCTAGAGAGCTCAAGTCCAGTCCCCTGCCCCCATGTCAGGACCAAGCAACATCTAGACGAGTGGTCCCCAACCTTTTGGGGCTGCTGTGTGCCCGGGGGCGGGGCCGCCCATGTGCTGCGCACCTAGGGCAGGGCTGGCCCCGATCACTTGGTGGGTGCCATTGCACCCATGGGCACCGCATTGGGGACCACTGATCTAGACCATCCCTGATAGATATCCATCCAACCTGCTCTTGAATAGCTCCAGTGATGGAGATTCCACAATCTCCCTAGGCAATTTATTCCAGTGTTTAACCACCCTGACAGTTAGGAAGTTTTCCCTAATGTCCAACCTAAACCTCCCATTAGATGGGTTTCACAGAGAATATAAATTTAGTCTTCCTTGGCCAGAAGAATGGTTGTTGCACTACAGGATCTTTAATGTGTGGTGTAAATTGGAAAATAATGGAGTTATTTGGTTTTTGACAAGGCAGAGGATTCTTTCTCCCCTATACAATATCCCCACTCTCTACCTGCATCTGCATAGCAGCATGAAACATTAGTGCTGGGTGGGAACTGGATAATTCACTTTGCAAGGAATATTGTTTGTTTGGGGGAAAAAATTCCACTCCAAAACCTAATGAAATCAAAGAAAATTTGAAATTTCCCATAAAACAAAATTCCTCCAAAAAGTTTAGTTTGGGGTCAATCAAAAAGTTTTGTTTAGATCAAATCCAAGTTTTTCTTTCTTATTTTGACTTTATTTTGCATTATCTAAAATAAAAAGATGGGAATTAAAAAAAGTTTCAAAATGGAAAAATCAAACATTCTGTTCTGAAGAGGTTGAAATACAACATTTCAAACTCATTAAAACGCTTTTATGTTTTTTTTCTTTCAAAAACGTTTCTGCAAAGTGTTTCACTTTATATCAATTGCATTTTCTGCGGGGAAAAATGTTGTGTGGGAAAATTACAAATGTAATATTGGGGAGGGGCAAAAAGGGGTTGCAGGTATTTTTGCCCTATTTACATTCCATGGGAGCAGTCCAATCTTTTCACAAGCTAGCTAAGACCTCCAGCCATTTTAATACACAATACTGGAGAACCTTTAAAAAAAATCTCAAGCAGTGACCTGCATTAGTGCATTGCCATTTTTAAAGTGCTGGGCACAATCGGCACTTCATTCTCTATAATGTGCAATGAGTGTCATTATATTTTTTAAATCATCTCTAATGCAATGACCAAGGAATGGGTCACAGAAAGAGGACAAAGCAGAGTGCTCGAGAGATGTCAGAATTGGACCTGAAAAGATTCTGAGCCTAAATTCTAAAACCAAAGATAAGCACCTGCAGCCAAATTCTGCAGACCTTTCGCAGGCAAAAGCATCAATGAATAGGAATTTTGCCCAGGCATTGAGACCTTCAGGATTTGGTTAATCTCTTAGGCTTTGTTTCATTTCACATGCAATGTGAACAACTGCATGCACCTTATCACATCATCCATGTTTCATAGGCATAGTTTGGAATTCCAGTCCCCCACAAGGAAAAGATCTATGATTAAATTATCTCCAAGCCCAACAGAATAGCAATCTCAGAAAAAGAGGATAGCTGGGTTTGGATAAAGTGATAAAACAGATAAAAGTCTTTTAATGAAGCAATGGTTTCCTTAACCTTATTACAACTGCCTCCAGAAATTGTCCTTATGGCAAGCTGTTGCACATTACATGAACCTTCTACTATATTTAGTCTTTCTGCCTTTTGTTATTCGTCCAGTCATTTCTGTGTTTTTTAATCTCCTTGTATTGGCCTCCAGAGCCTGTTTGGAGCAATATTGTGAAGCGAATGACCAGACATAATGACTTTCCAAGGTCCTTGTGATTCCTTATTAACATTCAGTTAGCATAAGTCCTGACTTTATTATTGACTACATTGAATACACAATACACTGACCTCTGCCATCTGCAACTAAATCTCTTCCTGCAGATCTATCAAAGTGATTTCATACACAGAGGAAGTAGAAGAAAACAAAGCAGTAGCTACTTGTCTTTTCTGTCCCCAAAAACTTTAACACTCTGGGGAAAGGCTGCCTTTCCTAATGCTCTTTTAAAGTAATTAGTTTCCCATGCCTTCATCACTCCTGCTAAATATTGCAGCATATTCCCAAGGTAGAAAATCATGCCATACTAAAAACACCCAAAACCTTGGTAGTACCAAATAATAATGGACAGCAAAACTATGGTATAAATTCTACTCTCAGTTACACAGCAGTACTTTGGGAGGCACAATCCTGACCCAAACTATTTTGAATACAGACTACGCAATGGGTACGTCTAGACTACATGGCTCCGTCGACAGAGCCATATAGATTTGTTTGTTCGGCAAAGGGAAATAAAGCCGCAATTTAAATAATCGCGGCTTCATTTAAATTTAAATGGCTGCCCCGCTCTGCCGATCAGCTGTTTGTCGGCAGATCGGGGCGGTCTGGACACTCCCCTGTCGACGTGAAAGCCCTTTACTGACCTCCCCGGGAAACCTCATCCTACGAGGCATAACGGGGAGGTCGATAAAGGGCTTTCAGGTCGGCACGGGAGCGTCCAGACTAGCGAGCTGAGCCAACAAACAGCTGATCAGTTGTTTGTCAGCTCAGCGCGGCAGCCATTTACATTTAAATGAAGCCGCGATTATTTAAATCGTGGCTTCATTTCCCTCTGCTGATCAGCCTAATCTACATGGCTCCATCGACGGAGCCATGTAGTTTAGACACACCCAATCAGTGCCACCCTTTAGGACATGCACATACCTAGTCTATACTTAAATTTTCCATCTTCCTACCCTGTTCTGTACTTTTTTCAGTGTAAGATCTTTGGGGCAGGGAGTGTCATTTATTATATATAGTGCCTAGCACAATTGATTCCAATCTGCCTGTGGCCTTTAAATGCTCCTTCAATTTAAGGGACTGTCTACACTATAAATGCTACTGTGACATAGCTGCTCTGTTGTAATCTTCAATGGAGACATGAACTATACCAACAGGATGGGTTCTTCCATCAATGTAGATAATCTGCCTCACCGAGAGGCAATAGCTGGGTCATTCCTTCCATCCACTTAGTGCTATCTACCCTGACAGATAGGTCAGCTTAACTACGTCTCTCGGGCTGTGGATTTTCAAGCCCCTGAGCAACATCGTTAGGATGATCAAGTTTTCTAGTGTAGACCAGGCCTAAATGTTAAATAGTAATATTTTACTAAAAATCTGTACATTCTCTAGCTCAAAAACAAAGGGGGGGGAGGGTAGCACCATGATTTGATTAAGGCTTCTAGACAGCACTTTAATATACGCAGGTAATAGTAATGATAAATATGAGAATTAGACAAAACTGGAAAGCCTCATGAGGCTTTTCTCTTCATATATGACCATGACGTTAGCAAGGCTGGGATCTTCATGGGACCCAATTCTTCCACCCCAAGTTTACAATGGTGCAATGATTATTCCACTGACCAAATTATACTTTGTGTATCCTGATGAATAACATCATAGATTTCAGTTGAATTGTTCCATGTTTACATCAAAACACAGTTAGATACAATTGTTTTTGATTCACCCTGAAGTAATTTAAGTCAGAGCTTTTATTGCTGATTTTGCAGTAGCACTACGAATACAGTCATGGAGAAGGAACCCAAAGTACTAAGTACTGTATAAACACAGGACAACAAAATAGTCCATGCTCCAAGGAATGTACAATATAACTTCTAGGTTCCTTGAGCCCCTTCACTGGAGACAGTCAGTTAAAAGCAGTGGACCTGCCTCAGAGTCATGTGGTATTATCAGTGGTGGCCCATCAATACAGGCAAACTAGGCGGGCGCCAAGATAAACGGCCGTTGAGGGCTTTGGAGGCAGAGGCGCCGATCGCGTGCCGATCATGTATTTCGCCTAGGGCGCTAGTTGATGGCAGCTCATCTAGGGCCGCTCTTGGGTATTATATATTGTCTAATGGTATCCTATACGAGGAACAACAGATATGCAATGGGCACCAACATGCAGGCATTGTAAAAACACCTTGGCCTGGACTATTCACCTTCCACTATTGCTAGCACTGGTGACTAACAGTAGAACCCTGTACTGAAGTGATGATACTAGTTCTATGGCTCCTAAGTCCAAGAGATGGTTTACTTCCTGTTGGAGGAGGAAGTCATAAGAGGGGTCCCTGAAAAGGGACAGAGAAGGAGGTAGGGAGAGTGGCATAGAAATAAAAGGGATAGAATAACCCTGTTGGATAATTTCCAAGACACATTTGTCTGTGGTGATGTTGTTCCAGACTGGGAAAAGGATGTCAGGCAATGCTGGAGTGGGACAGCAGTTCAGTGTTGGTGAAGGGAGAGGTCTTGTACCCTCAACCAAATTTTCAAAATAGTTGGCAAGGACTGGAATACTGAGATGTGGAAGGCTGGTCCCAAATCTGTCTCCATCCGAAATCTGGCTCTGTTTGCAGTGTTGGGAGCAGTGTTGTTGAGGTTGAGAGTAGGGCACTGTCTGAAACTTTAGGTTTTGAAATTTTCCATTTTGTTCCTGTTGGCAGGGATGTAGATGCCAAGGGTCTTCAACTTAGCATGAGAATCCTTAAGGGTGAGGACATGTTCATACCTCCAGTAAACAGCTTTTGGCCCTTGAAATGCAAGTTCTCGACTGTGGCCAGAATCGCTCTCAGAAACCTAGTTAGGTGGAGCCAAGATGGCCGGTGCATGGCAACTGAGGTTGCAATAGAGCAAGCTGCTATACCAGCTGAGTCCAGAGAAGCATGGAGGGCTGTCCTGGCAACAAGGAAGCCCTCAGAGACATTGGATGTGTACACCTCCTTCTTGTCCTCGGGGAGGTGGTTAATAAAAGATGACATTTTTGTGAAGAGGCTGTACATGTACTTCATGATAGTGCAGAGTAATTTGTGATGTGGAATTGCAGGGTGGCGGAGGAAGAGGCCTTCTGCCCAAAGAGCCAAGCCTCTTCCAGTCCTTGCTACAGCTGGTAGACCGGGACTGTTGTTTTCCCCTCTGGTTAACCATCTCCATGACAAGTGAGCTGGGAGTGGGATGAGTAAAAAGAAATCTGGTCCCTTTGGTCAGGACATAGTAATTTTGGCCCAACCATTTGGAGGACTGGGAAGGGGGGAAGGGGGGGTGGCAGAACAGGTGTCTGGCATATGGCCTTAATGTTTTTAGCTGGAAGGGATGGCTGGACAATGTCTGTGAGCTTGTGTTGGGTTTTAGGGAGCTCAGACAAGGGTCAAGGGAGTCCACTACCCTCTAAAAAAGATTCCAAAAGGGCTTCAATCATCACCCAATTTAAGGAGCATGGGTAGCAGCTGAAGGCTCAGCTGGGGAAGGCAGCCAAAGCCCCTCCCCTTCCATTCAACACCAGGCCCCTTCCCCAGAGACCATGCCCCTCCACAACCTTCCCCCATTCCATGCCCTGACCAGCCCCAGCTGCGGGCCAGGGCTACTGCGCAGTGCTGCCCCAGCCCTTCCCAGCCACCAGGGAGCCACATGGCATGGCCCCTGCCTTCTTCGGCCTCTGCAGAGCTGGGCTGCCGCGCACCATGGCCCCAGCCTTCCCCAGATGCTGAGGAGCAGTGTGGTACAGGCACAGCCTTCCCTTGCTACCGGGCAGCAACTGAGTAATGTAGGCAATTTTGGGAAGGCAATGTCTTCCTTTGCCAACATTACTGCTGCCTATGGATAGTAAAATCAGGAGATAAGGAAGAGATATGTGTGGTCATCGCACTTTACCTTGACACAGCCTTTTCAGAAAATGGCTGAATGTAATAAGCTGTGCACATCTCTTTCTAACAGATTTCTGTCAGGTTTTTGACTCAGCACATTGAGCATGTCTGTGCAATGGAATGAGGTGACTCAGTGTACCTGGAAAGATAATGTCATGGAGAGAAGAGGTCTTTAATGGAATGGAAAGCTGTGTTCGAGTCAATGGCAGATACATGGCATAGTTTCTTTATGACTCCTGTCACCATGATTGTCCAGTGGTTGGTTGAGGGAAAAGCTTGAGGAGGCAGCTATCAGTGACACTGAGCTGAATACAAGTCTGCTTCAACATCTGGAGTATGATGATGATCTTGTCTTGTTGAGTGTGTCTGGTGGGCAAAATGTGGCATGCATTGATCTGAATATTAATCAGACAAAACTAAGTCCCTTGCTATTACTATTAATCACTCAATATCTGTTTGTCGGGACAGGATCCTGAGGAGCCGGTAAATATCAAATATTTTGGGGTCCTTCTGTAGGTCCATTAGGAGATAAAGCTTACTATGAACCTGCAGATCTATAGAACCACAGATATAACAACTCTGTTGTACAGAAGCATAAAAACGAGTACTGAGGGAGCCTGACTGGCATTTTCAATTCACCATCTTCATCAGCTGCTCCACGTTCAGTGGTGGGATAAGATCAGAAATAAGGATATTTGAAGCTGAATCCTACAACAGCTTCTGTCAATGCTGATTTGGTTTTGGTGAGTTCCTTGTTAGGGACATATGAGAGAGAAAGACCAATGAATTCCAAGCATGTGTACCAAGGAAGACTGCTACATAGCCAGCAATTATATATAAAAGCTTTGGCAGCATGACAAGCTTGTCAGTGATGGACATTTTAAACTGAATCTCCAGCCAGACCAACTTACGAGCCTTTTCAGAGATTGAACTGGATGCTCCCGTTCATTTGAGATTTCCCACAATTCTGACAATGAGGGATAACCCTATGAAAAATCACTGAAATCCCTCTTAAATTGTATTTTGACAACTTACATGGTTTAAATTCATTGACCTGGCACCAGCAACTCACCTTCCATGAGCATCACAATTCTGAATCAATTCCTAAAGCATTGAGGAATCAGGAAGAAAATCAAAGAGACCAATGGCGAAGTTTTAGCACCCACGTCACCAGAGGTGGTTGGAAGAGTTTTGGATTAAATGAAATATGCCATTTTGTGGAACTGTTCAGTTTTGACAAAGTTTTCATCGGGAACTTTTTTTGTATGCGAGGCAGAAAGAGAGAGACCTCTCACCTCTAGAGCCTGGAGGGTTAGGACACTGGACTGGGATGCTGGAGACCCCTAGCATCAGCTGGTTCAGAGTATTTTAGGATAATGCACTAAATCAGCCAGACCAGCACCTGGAGCCTGGGATATCCCACGTGCCAAGTGGGTGTCCTATCAACCAGGCTAGGACCCTGGTACCTCTATGAAGAAAAAAAAAAAAAGCTCTGTGAAATAAAAAGCCACTTTTGAAGCCTGGAAAGTTGCTGCAAAATAGAGTTGGTGTCCCCTAGCCAGCTGTACATGGCATGCACTAGTGCCAGACAAGACACCCTAAACAAATCATCATCGGGAACAAAGGGTGGGAATTGCTGGTCTTCCACCAAAACCCAGGGAGAAGCTGCTCTGCAAAAGGAACTGCAAAGGTCATGCCTGAGATGTGCCTTCTGGGTAGGGGTAGAATCAGCAAGCTTTGCCAATGCACTCACATACAGCCACCTGGGCTCATTATTTGCTCTCCTTGCAATACACAGTTAATATCCTCACTGGCAACCGTCCCATGCATTAGCGGCAGAAACATCTGGCCGTATTGGTCTGAGATGCACGTTTGTTCAGAGTTTGGGCCTATTACAGCTGTCAAGCTATGGAGTGAATTAAATTGTAGCTATAAATACTCTCAAATCAATAGGAATTTTAAAAACAGATGCTCAGAAGATGTGGCAAGTGAAAGTCAAAATGAGATTTGGGTGACCTTATTTTCCATTTTATTACCTGCCTTTTACTACCTGTTTTCCATCCACATTATTCTGCATGGTGTCATGCTTCTTCCCTTCTCGTACTCTTGTGTAATTCTATCTAGATTCTTAGAGGGCCCTTCATAAGAGCACCTCCAAGGTAGTTGTATATTTATTCTCACAAAATCCTTAAAAGATAAGGAAAAAATTACCTCAATTTTTCCAGACGGCAGTGTTCCCTCTAAGCTTTTCCATCCATGTGCAGAATAAATGTTTATATGCACCAAGGCATGTGCAGATGTGCACTCCCAGTAGAAACACATGCTGCTAACTCTGGGCATTATGGGCCCTCTGCTAATCAGCTGGGTGGCATTTGACTCTCTCCTGAGCACCCGCACAAGAGCTCAGCTTAGAGGGAACACTGCCAGACAGGACACTGAGATTGAAAGAGACATGAGTGACTAGCGCAAGACCACAAAGGAGGTTTGTAACAGAGCTAGTAATAGGAACCCTGATTTCCTGAATCCAGTCCAGTGTATTTGCTACCAAATCATGTCTTCCTATTGCCACTTCTTTCTCATTTAATCATATGTACTGAGTGCATACTGTTGTGCTCCAGTTGTGAACTGGCACTTCAGATAAGCAGACATGCCAATTCATCTCTGTGCAGAAAAACTGATGACCCTGCATTAGCCGTCAACTACAGAACATTTCAAATGACCAGTTCTCCAGAAAATATAGAATCCTCTCTCTCTCTATATATATATATATGAATATAAACAACTCTAACAGTCAGAGAATTAGCTAGTAGATTATTTCTCTGATATTCCTACATCTAAACTATAAGGATTTTTTAAAAAGCAGTGTTCTGCAGAAATCACAGAAACTCTAACAAAAACCCAAATCATTTGGATTTTATCTTCCTTTATGTTTCAGTAGCAGGGCAAACCTAAATATATTAGAGAAGAAATGAACATGTGAATTTGTGTATGGAGCCTAAGATTTGCCAGCTACTCTCCCTTCAGCTAAAAAAAAATCCTTTACAAATCCCTATTAACTATCATAGAGGAGGAACTTGTATTTCATTGACTGTAGTTTATGCAAATGGAATCAGAGGAATTAACATATTGGAAGGAGCTGACATTTGTCCTGATATATTGAATCGTTAGCATGACAGAATCACTTAAGCTGGATCTACTAACATCAGGTTTCCTCTCATTATTGACCCCTGCAGAGTAGGCCTGACAAGTGGAACTGCTGCAAAGTTCATTAATAATGTGGAATAAATCAATTGTTCGGGAAATACTCAAAACAGATGACACTGAACTCACACTTTTTGCCAATTCAGCACAAACCAGTTTCCATCAAGGACACCTACTATAACAATGTCCTTTTCTGACCTATTTTGAGAGACTACACTTCTACATCACTACCCTTTTCAGGCAACTCTTAGGGGTGTACAGTATTGTTGTCAGTATGGGAATAGCTCATTGATATTAAATAAAAGCAATATTATCTAGTATATAGTAGCATCCATGGACAGAGGCATTTGGCTTAACGATTGGCACATGCCTGATATGAATCAGGGACAGAAATCATGATCCATGACCCAGTTTTACTTTCCTGAATGAACAACATGAAAACATTATGGGTTGTCGTAGCTGTCTAAAGGAACACTGGAAAAAGTGGAAGAGTCACACTCTAACTTATTTCATTTCATTACTTACGTTTGCTTATAGTGTCCTATGCCTTCATTTTCCAAATAAATGTTTGAAATAACAAAGTTAAGATAAAAAGAACCAGATTCAAAATCTAATTCTCTTGCTTGTGTTACTAATAGTATGTAAGGGTCCAAATTCTGAAATACCCATTAGAGCTCAAAGTGAAACAACGACCTGTTTAATGTTGTTTCACTGAATGTCCATGAGCAAATTATTGTTTCTTTGTGGATATTTTTTACATTTTCATTTTGTGGTCTGACAATACCTCACTGAGAGCATTTGACACATTTTAACTGCAATTTAGTCTCTGTTTGAAAGTTGTACTTGGTCATATGGTAGTACTTCCATTTCCTGGCTGGCCATAACTCTTACACAACCAGGAGAAAAGCTTGAAGAATCCTTTGAGTGACTGAATCTCTCAAGGTGAGACATTGGTTTAGAAAAGGAAGTATGTTTTCAGAGTTAGGGTGTGTCTACACAGCACCCTACACTCGACATAAGAGACGCAATTTGCGTTATGCAATTTGCATCTCTGATTTAGAAACTATTTCAAAATAGCTTATTTTGAAATTTGGCGCATCTACACAGTGCCAAATTTCAAAATAACATGTTATTTCGAGCCATCCTTTATCCCTCATGCAATGAGGTTTACTGGGATGGTGAAATAGTGAGCCCGTTATTTCAAAAAACATTTGTGTGGATGCGGGGTAGCTATTTTGGAATACCATGCAGTGTAGACGTAGCCTTAGGAACTTTAGACAATTGTAAACTTATTCTCTCAGTACACACAGGTTTTGCTAGAGACATAATTCCCAGAAATATTAGGCTACTTATGATTTCTTGGCTGGATGCAAGGAGTTCTTTCTCATCACATTCATGTGAGCAAGCATAGCTGAAAAAGGTACAGAGCTTTGTTTGCCATGTTTAATTGCTTCTGTAGCAGGGCTATAGCAAAGACTTTTGGGAATCTGAATACCTGCTGAATGCTCATCCCATATTATTCTGGTGTGTCTATGTGAACATTCTGTAATATTGAAATAGAAAATTCTGAAGTTTCCACAAGCATTTTAGCCAGTAATACCTGATTGCTCTGATGTTCACAAGTGTCAAATTATAAAGAGGTGAAAGGACAACAAGTCCTTATATTATATTTTACATTTGAAAGAATATTCACTGAAAAGTATAGTGTTAATTCTGTCTTAGTCTCTTCTGAGGCAGAATTTTGCTTTAATTTAAGAACTGCAGCATTTGGCCCTTGTTTATTAAAAGTAAAAGAATTTTGAAAATAGTTTTGCTCATTGTAGATAGGAAAGCCTGACTATCCAGTTCCATGTGTTCATGCATGAGCACTAACATACAAATGCAGTTGTGTTTAAGTTCCTAAGATTTGTAGGGAATGTTTACATTTATTAAAAATATGGGCCTGCTTCCTGTACTCACAAAAAATCAACTGCAGGATTAAGCCAATGCAGTTTAAATTTTTGTTAAATGCAATGTAAACATTCTGTTTGGTAGCAGTTTTGGTGATAGTCTTAAACAAAAATCTGTGTTTATGGTCTATACTGCTTGACTGTGCCGCTTCTCTCCGTCACCTATTCCTCACCCCAATAGTAGTAAGACAAGGCATGAATTAAACAACAGTGGGTAAAGGATCAGATTTTTGCTTTTACCCTTCAAAAAAGCAAACATTTTCCATCTTTAGTAAACAGACTTCGCATTAGAGTCGCCATGTGGGAAGGAGCATAGAACATTGGGGACTAGGATTCAATGAAGACAGGATTATATGGGAGTGTGAAGACCCAATCCTGCCTTGTACTTATGTACTGCTGACAAGCAGAACTGACCCTGGGACCTATGAAATTTTGTGCATGAGCCTCTACAGCTTGAGCTATAAAGCCAGCTGGTTTTCAGCTGAAGCTGTAAAGCTCACTCATTCTTCCTCTCTGGAAGAGTCTAAGTGCCACTACATCAAACAGTACACCACACCCACTGGGTGTATGGGTTACACTAAGGCCTAGTCTACACTACAGTGGAAGGTCAAAGCCAGATACACAATTTACATACCTTAAATTGCATTTTTGCACTGTCCACACAGAGGGAGGCCAACAGGAGTAAATGTTCCCATCAGCTTCCCTTACTCCTCATGAGCAGCGCCTCTGAGTTCGATTTAGCGGGTCTATATTAGACAGCATCGATCTTCCGTGTAGTGTAGACACCATGTTAGAGTCCATGAGAATGCTGAGTATCCACATCTACCCACAACTCCAGGAGTAATCAAGGTACTCAGCACTTTGTAGGACTCTCAAAGTCCTAAGAATTTGGCCCATTGCATAAATAACTTTTAAAATTGATTACTTGAAACAGGCCCAGAAGGGCAAAAATTTTGGATGCTTGATACTCCTGCAATTTGTAAATGGAAACAGACATAAATGATTTATCTGATGTGAACCTTGGCTAAGCTACACTCAAAGCACCAAAGGGTTTCTTCTTGCCCCCCGCCCCTTTACTAATATAAATGTCCATTTAATAACCACTCCGTACTATGGATTAACTCAATCAAGGAGTCAAATACAGATTTACATAAAATACTGTTATGATCCCATAAGAAAACTGTGGCCTCACACCCAGTTATCCTGGCTGGTTTGGGGTTTTTCCGCTTCTTTCAATTTAATTCTTTACTGATGGATTTTGTTGCTTTTGAAGATACATGGAAAAACCTAGCCTAAGAAATAAAAGTGTGGTATTACAACCTGAGATCTGGTGAAGGGCACAGATTTATTACATAGTGACAGCTGTAAGAGGCAACAGGACGCACCACACCCAGCCACAAGCTTAAAATAATGGTGAAAAGTTAAGGAGTAAAACTTGTGTGTTGCTTTCCATTTTCATATTAACTGCAACACTTGCTATAACAGACCAACTCATCAAAAGGCTCCAACACCACCCCCAAAGAAATACATATTCCAGATTCATCAAACTTGCACTCTGATGCAAAACCTTAAGTGGCCTAATTTTTTATAAGAATTATATTAACAGAGCAACACATTATATTATCATTCCTTCTGTGCATTGGAAAGTTATTGTGCTTTAACACTGCTTGAGTCACCCTGGTGCCACTACCCTGTTGTGAACTGCAAGTGTACTACACATTATAGTTCATTCTGAATTGCAATTTTAATTTTGTTTAAAAAAATATGTTTGATTTTTTTTACTTTAAAAAAGGCTGTCCCTCCCTTATGAGGGGAAAGTAAAAAAGAATAGAAAAGTGCTAAAATCTCTAAAAATCTGAAAACTAAAATCCAATATTTTTTGTTCTCCAAAAAGAAAACTTCCATTTGAAATGAACATTTCCATTTTATTTAGGTTTTTTTTATTGAACTCTAATTGTTTATACAACTGGGGCTTTTTATATTTAAAAACACATTTTTAATTAAAAAAAACCAAACAAACCTTCAGCTGAAAAATTTCTAAAGGGTAGTTCTATTCTGTTCAGATTCTTGCACCATGTCCATTACCCAGGTATCTGAGCACCTGGAGTACCAGTGAGATAGAGCACATCAGCATCACATAATACAAAGGGCAATTGCATTAGAGGGAGAGCTGAAGCCAAGATTTCAAAAGGCATTATAGGTCAAGGGGAGTGCCTTGAAGCTAATATGGAATTTCACTGGCAACCAGTGTGTGATTGAGACAGAACTAAAATTATGTGCTCTCTCCATCTGTTGCCAGTCAGAATCCCAGCAGCCACATTCGGTACCAGCTGCAGTCTGTTAATGGTGTGTTCAGGGAGACCAGCAGAAAAGGCCTTACAATGATTCAAACAGAATGAAACAAAAGCAGGAACAAATACCTCTGCTACAGTAGGGGTGAGGTGATGACACAATCTGGCAGTATTCCTAAAGTGATAGAAGGCAGATCACTGCAACAGAGTTTAAACTGCACATCATGCATTTCAAATGGGGGAGCAAAGTCAATGATAATCTCTAGCCACCTAACCAGCAGAGAAAATTATAGACACACTGAAAAAATAGAGTTGAAACACGGAAGCCACACAATACTTTTGTTTGGGGTTTAAAGAATGCTTTTCGACATCCAAGCCCAGATTTTGAACACACAAGCAAACATCCCAGATGGGGCAGAGGGACTAATTTAATAACAAATCAATGGCACAACTATGTGAAGGCAACATCATGTCAGTGACTCAAAATGGCTTTGTGATGAACATGTAAAAATAGGCCTCTAGGAAAAGAAGCCAGTATGTCAATGGCCAATGTAGGCAACATACATGAAAAGGGTATGATTCTGATCTTGTGTAAGTGTAAAATTTTACAAGTATAAAATTAGGAGTTATGTTGATATAAGAATAAAATCAGGACAAAGCAGCCCATCTTTGCATTTCTTGCATACACAAAACACAAGAATTAAAGAATTAAAGATTTTATTCAGAATTAAAAATTATCTTACTTAGACTTAAACTAAATTAAGGCCATTTTTTCCTAAATAAATATGTCCGCACAGAGATCGATACAATTTAACTAATCCACATTAAATTCATATTTTTAGTTAATTCAGATTAACTTTCCTGCATATCTGCATGTAGACGAGCCCTTAGAGTGAGCTCACAATAGGTGGGTCCAAAAAAATTGGGTTCAGACCTTTCTAAAATTTAGAGACTAGTCAGATTTAATAAAAAAAGGAGGGAAATGCAAGAAATTCTTAAATTTAGAGATGGGCATGTAAGTACCAGATGATATACCCTCCAAAACACCAGCAGGGCAATAAGACACAAGTTTTAACTGGACCTTTCTGAGGCTATGTCTACACTGCAGGTATTTTGCGCAAGAAGATTTATGCAGAAGAGATCTTCCGCAAAAACTTCTTGTGCAAAAGCACATCCACACTACAAAAGCACATCGAAAAAGCGATGCGCTTTTGTGCAAGAGAGCGTCCACACTGCATGGATGCTCTTGCACAAGAAAGATCTGATTGCCATTCACAGAATGGCCATCAGAGCACATGTGCTTTTTCTGAAACCCCTGTTGAGCATCCACACACACACCTTTTTGCGCAATAATTCTTGCACAAAAAGGAGTTATTCCTCGTAGAAAGAGGTATACTTATATCGGAAAAAGCCCTCTGTTCTGCTGTTCTACTGTAAATTTTCTTGTGCAAAAATGTGCTTAAGGTGTGGATGTTCTGCGGGGTTTTGTGCAAAAACCCTGGAGTGTAGACGTAGCCTGACTTACACATCACAAGGGATATAAAATATTTCAGTGAAAACTGTATCATGCATTGACAAAGCTTATGCACTGGCTGAACACTCAATGTACCTTCCTGGAATGCTTTGCCTTTCAAATCTGCAAGCAAATAGCTGACTCTGCATTGCAGTGTTTGCTCTACCTGTCCTCATCAGGTCTCTAGGATCTGGAGGAAAGATGTTGACAAGCATAATCAATAGAGTAAAGAATGATGAACCAATGAAAAGAATGACTGAAAGGCTGCCAAAGAGACCACAACCATCATGACAGTATTGTCATCATGAGGGGGGATGGTAAATTAAAGTGAAAAAAGAATTGATATTTTAAAACTACTACAGTGTAAGGTTACAAAAAAGAAGAGCAATAGCTGCTTTGTACAAAAGAACTAACTGGGGTCATGTTTTCTATTTAATATTTACAGTCTCATTTTTTCTGTCTTTGGTAGCGAACTCTCAGGCCTGTTTGCAAACGCCTTCAAATACTCGCTTTGGTGAATTGGGAGGGGGAGGTAGGATCCATGGACTCACGGGGTTGGGGGGTTCTACTCTTAGCTAGTATTGAAGATCCTGTGTGACATAGGGCAAGCCTACTTACTTCTTAGTACGTTCCATTCTACCTCACAGAAGTGATACCTGCCACTCTACTCTGCGCTAGTTAGGCCTCAGCTGGAGTACTGTGTCCAGTTCTGGGCACTACGTTTCAAGAAAGATGTGGAGAAATTGGAAAGGGTACAGAGAAGAGCGACAAGAATGATTAAAGGTTTAGAGAACATTACCTATGAAGCCAGGCTTCATGAACTGGGCTTGTTTAGTTTGAAAAAAAGAAGATTAAGGGGGGACATGATAGCGGTTTTCAAATATCTAAAAGGGTGTCACAAGGAGGAAGGAGAAAATTTGTTCCTCTTGGTTTCTGAGGACAGGACAAGGAGTAATGGGCTTAAAGTGCAGCAGGGGAGGTTTAGATTGGACATTAGGAAAAAATTCCTAACTGTCAGGGTGGTCAAATATTGGAATAAATTGCCAAGGGAGGTGGTGGAATCTCCCTCTCTGGAGATATTTAAGAACAGGTTAGATAGACATCTGTCAGGGATGGTGTAGACGGAGCGTGGTCCTGCCTTGAGGGCGGGGGGCTGGACTCGATGACCTCTTGAGGTCCCTTGCAGTCCTATTATTCTATGATTCTATATGAAATTGACTAAATATTTGAAAAGCACATGCATGAAGCATATTATAGAAGTACAAAAACCAATTAAACTAATCATGTTTCAGAATGATACCAAAATTGCAGAAGTAATATTTACTGGCTTCAGATAATGTGCTTGGAAATCTCTTGATGTTAACAGGAGTCATGCATATTTACCTAGAGCCAGAATATGGCCACTGCCTGCAAAGCTCATGAAACAAAACAGTAAAGATGTCAATCATGGAAGAGGAAAATTGTTCTACTTCATTGCAAGCCAACAGGAACAGTCTGGACATAAGAATTCAGCTTGAATGCAAAGAAGTTGGGGAGTAGGATTTCATTCAGGAGACACTGTGAAAAAACAGAGCAGAAGGAGGAAGAAAGGGGAAAAAAATCAAAAGATGGACCCTGCCCCAAAGAGCTTACAGTTTCAGCATCGGATGAGAGAACAAAAAACAGACAAGGAGGGCATACAGTAGCAGTGAAACCACGATAATTAGCAGAATAAGTAGTGATCATAGCACTGTTTCAGTCTTGGCCATTAATACAAACAATGCCTATAGCTATGTTACTTTATCACTAGATCTCATGTCAATTTACAAAGGAAGTCAGTATCATCATTACTATTTTACCGTTGGGGAAACTGAGGCATGAGACGGGAGAAGAAATTTGCCCAACATAATCTAGCAGTTCAGTATTTTGTCCATTAGCCCTTACTGACTCTGTTGTCATGCGTTTTGTAGACATATGGGAGGCTATGTCTACACTATGAGACAAGGTCAAATTAAGATACTCAACTTCAGCTACTTTAATTGCATAACTGAAGTCTAAATAGCTTAACTCAACTTTTGGTGCTGTCCACACTGCAGGAAGTCAAAGGGAGAACACTCTCCTTTCGATTTCCCTTACTTCTCATGAAATGAGGGTTACAGGAGTCGGAGTAAGAAGTCCTCCATCTCGACATAATTTTGAAAGTATAGCTTGCTGTGTAAATAACATTAATTATTCTGAAATAATGCTGCTGTGTAGATGTACCTGAGTGTTCAAGGGACATCCGAAGGAAGTTAATAGAATAGAATATGTATACTTTTGTACGTGCACAGTGTAAAAATGTAGGACAATTTATGGTATGAAATCAAACAAACTCTCCTAGGCTTCAGTCAAAATTGGGTCCAGTTAAGATCTCCAGAATTAAGGCTGTGCTTTCTTTTTTTAATGTAAGAAAGACAAAAATGGCAGATGCAATTGGAGCAGCTGTCTGAATATTTTAATAATGAAAAAACATTCAAAACACCCAGCTTGGGTCAAGTCTGATGCTATTTTAATTCACATTGTAATTAAAATGACAGACATCACTCTTTTGTGTAGGGGCAGTGCGGCAGGCCATGTACTTCGGACAAAATGGACTGTCTCTATGCAAAAGAATAAACGGACTCAAATCAGACATTAAGAATCAGACATCAGAGCTGGAATTCATATGCAGTTTTGACACCCTGAACCAAGGTGTAAATAGTGGTTCTCACGTTACAATGGGCAATTTCCTATTCTGGTACTCTCACCTTCTCATCACTGCTGGAGATGAGCCACATCCACTCTGATTGAATTAGCACTGATGTCACACTCCCATCTCTATATCCCTTCCCTTTCTGTTTTCTTTTCTCTTCTGCATCTGAGGAAATGAGTTGTATCTCACAATAGCTTATGCCCTAATACTGTGCCCTAATACATTTGTTAAGTCTTTAAAGTGCCACCAGATGCCTTGTTGTTTTTGCTGATGTGGACTAACACAGCTACCTCTCTGAAAGCTAACATCAGCATAGTTTCACTGTTGCAAATGTGCCACTGTAGTTTAGACAGTGACAGGAGGGATTCAGATTTACACCAGTGTAAGTGCTCAGTTTGTCTTGAATGTCCTTTTACTGTCCATTTCATTATCCATTTTGCCAGCATCAACTTTTCTAAACATTTCACTTTTATAATCATACTCTCCAGGCCTTTATAGCACACCTCTGACTTACTTCACAGCTGCTTTTCTGAGCCTCGCTTAAGAAAAGTTTGCTTTTCACACACAAACAGCTACCAGTATATTTTTAGCTGGCAGTCTTTACCATCATCACAATTCAAAATGACAAATTCATCCTTTGTGCTGATACAATTGACTTGTCACCTAGGTTTACAGCTAATTAGCTCTTTAGTAAATGATGGTTGGTAGCAGAGGTCATCTGATAGCTGATCCTGCTAAATTGACCGTAAATATTTCTTTCCAATTGTATTTGATTGTCGCTTGCAATTACCATGCTTTCTCAATTAAAATTAAGTGGTTAAACTATTTCCTTATTATTCCGCGGGGAACGTGCTAGAGCTTTGATTCCAAAATGAAGGTTTCTTACCTATCAAATATGAGATGACTATTTTGCAGATAAGGCCTCATCCATTGCTTGATGAAGTCAAAACAGTTTTTCCGTCGATTTCAGCGGACACTCAGTCATGCCTTTATATAGAACTTCGGAGCTAAATTCTTTGATGTTTATTACCGTTATTCAAAATATTTGTATTGCATTAGCACTGGAGGCCTCAACCCCATTGAACCAGATGCCACACAGACATAACAAATGGTTGGTCCCTGCCCCAAACAATATCCAATCTACCTATCTAGTGCAGGAGTGGTCAATAATTTTTTGCCGGGGACCACTTCAGAAATTTTTGAAGTGGCCCCAGGATGCACAGGTAGGGGCGGGACATCAAGCAGAAGAGGTGGGGCATCAAGTGGAAGGGGCGGGGCCAAGATACTTCCTGGTTTCCCACCCCCAGACGATGATTGGTCTGGGGGTAAGGGAGTGCCTTTGCCCCCCCGTGTTCCTCCTAGATGCCCATGCCCCTAGCGTGGGAGGCTCCCCTGGCCTTAGACCAAATAGGGTCTGGGGAACACGCGAAGCCGCCTCTGCTCTCCCCCCGCCATACAAGCAGCACACAGTGCTTCAAAGTGCCACGTGCACCTGGCAAGGTGGAAGGAGGCTTCTCAGCTCTGCCCCTGCTCTGTGAGCAGTGAACAGTGCTTCAAAGCACCGCATGCTCCTGGCAAGACAGAAGGAGGCTTTGCGTGCTCCCCCGGGCCCCAATTGTCCTGGGGCCAGAGGAGCAGCAGGGCCTCCGTGGGCCACATCTAGGAACACAGCTGAGAAGAGAAGGGACTTGATTCTCCACTGCTTTACCTCTTGTGTAGTCAGTTATTCCTTGGCAAAGTAGATATTTCCATGATGACTCGGTCAAGTTTTATACCCACAATGCAACATGGAAGACGGGGGATTCAAGTCCATAGTTTCCTAATTTTGTGTAATCACTACCCTAGACATACATTTTCATTTAGACAAATCAGCAACAGAGCAGATCAACAATAATTCCTTGTATTTTTCTTTTTAGTCTAGAAGAGCATGTTTGATGCTTCCCTACCAGCAAATAGCTGTGTTTGTACTTCAAGATCTTTCTCTCAGAGCAAAAAAGAGGCTAGGCCAAACCACTTTCCCATCAGCCACATGGAAAGTGATGCTACCCAGGAGTAAATTCACAGGCAAGATGTGCTGACCTTGCAGAAGAGAATGTATGATGATGTTCTCTATTTTCTCAGGTTTGTGAGAAAGGGTAGTCACAAGACTTTGGCAGCATTCTGGAGGATATTAAAATAACCCAACCAACATTGTCAGGGAGTTTAACATCATTTGAAGTCACAGAAAAGGAGGTCTGTTCCATACCTATATTAGTGCAACAGGTTTAAAATTATAAAATGAACTTCAGTTTAAAATCTTTATGTAAATCATTTTGAGAAAAGACAGATGC
Source organism: Pelodiscus sinensis (assembly GCF_052426305.1). Taxonomy (NCBI): domain Eukaryota; kingdom Metazoa; phylum Chordata; order Testudines; family Trionychidae; genus Pelodiscus; species Pelodiscus sinensis. Next base: position 124,395,953 of record NC_143055.1, read on the forward strand.
ACCTTTAGCCGGAGCCTGAACCATACAGCAATTAGGTGCCAATTCAGCAGAGAACTTCATGTTCAGAACATAACTGAGCACATGGTTAGGTCAGTCCACAATGGCAAGGCACTTTGTGCACACTAACTGTGCAATGGCACAATGGCAGCACTTTAGGTAAGTCACCTCAGTGAGAGGTGTAGAGCTTGCTGTGCAGTGACTACAGCACTGGGGTGCCAGTGTGGATGCCATGGTGTACCACAGCACAGTGACGGGCCTCTGGTACCTGTCTCATAATGCCTGTTCTCACCTCTCTGGTCATTGGTTTGAACTCTATTGCCCTCCTCTCAGGTGACCAACCCTTGGACCCACCCTTACGTTCCTTGAAGATTTCATACTCATCAAATATGAAATGATTATTTTGCATATAGGGCCTAATCCATTGATTGCTGAGGTCAACCCAGCTTGGTTGGTGGCACATGGGCTGTGTCTAAACTACATGGCTCCATCGATGGAGCCATGTAGACTAGGCTGATTGGCAAAGGGAAATGAAGCCGCGATTTAAATAATCGCGGCTTCATTTAAATTTATATGGCTGCCACGCTGAGCCGACAAACAGCTGATCAGCTGTTTGTCGGCTCAGCGCGCTAGTCTGGACACTCCCGGGCCGACATGAAAGCCCTTTATCGACCTCCCCGTTATGCCTCGCAGGATGAGGTTTACCAGGGAGGTCGATAAAAGGCTTTCATGTCGGCAGGGGAGCGTCCAGACTAGAGCGCTGAGCCGACAAACAGCTGATCAGCTGTTTGTCGGCTCAGCACGGCAGCCATGTAAATTTAAATGAAGCCGCGATTATTTAAATCGCGGCTTCATTTCCCTTTGCCAAACAAACAAATCTACATGGCTCCGTCGACGGAGTGCTCTCAGTGCATATTTTCAGGTGACTGTGCCCGCTCCACATGCCAGGTGATCCCTCACTTGCAACCAGGCCAAGGTGCTGAACCTCATCAGCATTTGGGAAGAGTTCAGTCCCGGCTGCACCCCAGATGTAGGAAATATGATACCTACAGGTAGATATCGAGATGCATGACCGAAAGGGGCCATGACTGGCATGCACTGTAATGAAGACCTCCGAAGACTGAGCCAGAAGGAGGAAATCCTGGATAAGGGAGCTGGGGGTGTCCATAGATACATGCAGTCAGGAGCTATTTTCTACTCCAGAGGAGACTAGCCAGTCGCAGCAGTCGGTGGCCGAGGAAGCACAAATTGCAAATGCTGCACTAAAGCGGTGATCACCACCCAGCAGATCAGGATCTACCAGTAGATCTTGGAGCCTCTGACAGGTGATCCTGACTGGTTTGGCCAGGAAGTTATTGAACACTGGCCCTTCAGGTGCCTCTCCATCCACTGTCATGCTGCTCCAGCCCTCTGACTTGGAGCTGCCTCCCTGGACCCTCCTGCTTGTTGTGCAGGGTATGGGAGGGAGAAGTGGGGGCGCTGATGTCAGAATGTCTCTCCTCCCCTCACTCCTGTACCCTGTCTCCACACAGGGAAATGGGGATGACGGGAGCTTGGCAATGCAAATCTCTGTCACTCTCACACACTGTGTGTGTCTCTGTCTTTCTCACAAACACACACTGTCCTTCCCTCTCATCTCCCAACCCAACACACACATGGGGGGTTGTTGTCCCTACTTCCATTGCTTGCAAAGTGGGTTATTTTGGGTTTTTGACTGGTCTGTGCATTTCGTAATTTTTGTAGCACCCCCTCTCCATCTGGTTACCTTCTTTAATGCCAATCTGCTTACAGGCTTTGGTGGACAGGTCTGGGTTCTTCTGGATCCTGCCACCCACTCAACTTTATTTTTTCCGATGGATTTATTTGGCGGTGCCTCCACCCCCCTCACTACTTCCTGGCAGGATCACCAGGGCAGCTTGGGAGGAAAATTCTAACCCAGGGTAATCCCCATGTACTTGCCAGATAGTTGGAGACTCCCACAAAATAACACAAACACTATGTTAAACACAATTATACTAAACAGGAGACAAATACAACATAACAGGGTAAAACACTATCTTTACATTCACTGGTGCCCAGCAACTGTAAGATTGGTGTCCCGTTGGTACACGTACTTTGTTGGGGCCCTTAGGGTATGTCTACACTACCCCCCTAGTTCGAACTAGGGGGGGTAAGGGTATGTCTACACTACAACGTTAATTCGAACTAACTTAGTTCGAATTAGTTAATTCGAACTAAGCTAATTCGAACTAACGGATCCAGACTAAAAAACTAGTTCGAATTAGCGTTTTGCTAATTCGAACTAGCATGTCCACATTAAGTGGACCCTGAACCGGGCTTAAGGATGGCCAGAAGCAGTGCCGGCAGGGCATCAGAGGAGGACTTAGAGCGTGGAGATGCTGTCTCAGGCTAGCCGAGGGCTGTGCTTAAAGGGTCCCGACCCCCAACCCGGACAGACAGTTCTCAGGGGTGCCCCGTTTGCAAAGCAGTCCTGGCTTGGATTGCCCGGACTACCCACACTGGGCACATCACAGCACTCGGCCAACAGCCCGGCTGCACTTGCCGCAGGCTGACATCTGGGGAGAGTGGGCAAGTGGGAGGCTGCAGGAGAGCATCCACCCCCAGAAGCCCGCAGAGCCAGCCCAGTCCTCCCCATCGGGGGCTGGTGCCCCATTCCTCCTTCACCTCCTTCCACTTACCCTTCCCTAGCCCCTCTTCTTGATGTACAAAATAAAGATAACGTGTCTTCCAAAATGGAATCTGTCTTTATTGAACAAAACTGAGGGAGACTGGGAAAAGGAGGTGGGAGAGGGGAAGAGAGAGGCTGGGAGAGGGGAGGGCAACTACAATGATGAGGGGTTGGGAACAGGTCCCATATGAAGAGAGGTTAAAGAGACTGGGACTTTTCAGCTTAGAAAAAAGGAGACGGAGGGGGGACAGGATAGAGGTCTCTAAAAGCAGGAGTTGGGTGGAGAGGGTGCATACGGAAAAGTTCTTCATTAGTTCCCATAAAGAAGGACTAGAGGACACCAAAGGAAAGGAATGGGTAGCAGGCTTCAAACTAGTAACAGAAAGTTGTTCTTCACAAAGCAAAGAGTCAACCTGTGGAACTCCTTGCTGCAGGAGGCTGTGAAGGCTAGAACTAGAACAGAGTTTAAAGGGAAGTGAGATAAAGTCATGGAGGCTGGGTCCATGGAGTGCTATTAGCCAGGGGGTAGGAGTGGTGTCCCTGCCCAAGGTTTGTGGAAGGCTGGAGAGGGATGGCATGAGACAAATGGCTTGGTTACTGTCTTCAGTCCATCCCCTCCAGGGTCCCTAGGGTTGGCCGCTGTCGGCAGACAGGCTACTGGGCTAGATGGACCTTTGTTCTGACCCAGGACGGCCATTGTAAGCTCAGGGCTCAGGGTCGGGGGTCTCAGTGGACCCCCTTGATTCTCTTGCACACCTGCTCCTGGGTGGCCAGGCTGGCAGCTATCCTGCCCTAGCCGGCCACTTTCCTGTGCCTAGTGCGGAGATCGTGGACAAGGTCCACGATGTCTGCACTAGCCCAGGCGGGTGCCCACCTCTTGCGGTCCCGGGCAAGCTCCCGGGAGCTGCCAGCCTGGTCCCGGGAAGAGGGGGAGGGCTGGAGAGCATCGGGTGGCTGGCTCAAGCCGTGCCAGGTGCAGGGTCTGTTGGCTGGGTGCTGGCAGGCTTGCACCTGGCACGGGCACCGTAGCCAGCCTGTGCCCCTTTAAGGGGTCCAGGGCCGGGAGGGGGGCAGAAGAGTTTCCCTGGTGTTGGCCAGAGTGGCCACCAGGGATACCTGGGGAGGGCTAGCCTCCCACTAGTTCGAATTAAGGGGCTACACAGCCCTTAATTCGAACTAGCTAGTTCGAACTAGGCTTAAGCCTCCTAAAATGAGGTTTTCCTAGTTCGAACTAAGCGCTCCGTTAGTTCGAATTAAATTCGAACTAACGGAGTGCTAGTGTAGCGCCTATGAAAGTTAGTTCAAACTAACGTCCGTTACTTTGAACTAACTTTGTAGTGTAGACATACCCTAATGTAGTCATACGGAGTTGCAAATGAAACCCGGGATTTGAATTTCCCGGGCTTCATTTGCATGAATCCGGCCGGCACCATTTTTAAATGCCGGCTAGTTTGGACTGCGTGCCGCGCGGCTACACGCGGCACAAACTAGTTAGTTCGGATTAGGCTTCCTAATCCGAACTAGCTAGTTCGTGCCCCATGTAGCTGCGTGGCACGCAGTCCGAGCTAGCCGGCGTTTAAAAATGGTGCCGGCCGGATTCATGGAAATGAAGCCCGGGAAATTCAAATCCCGGGCTTCATTTGCAACTCCGTATGACTACATTACCACCCCTAGTTCGAACTAGGGGGGTAGTGTAGACATACCCTTGATGACTTATGACCACAAATTTCTTCTCTGCAGTGGTTTAGCAGTGGGGCTGACTGGGTCCAGTACAGCTCAAAGGACTCCGAAGTGGGAGAAGGTGTTAAATCCCTCCACAGGTTTAATATGCAGCAGGTTATAAAATCCCCAAACAAATTCCTTGACTAACTAAAAGACGGTGCACTCACACACTCCATGAATGAGCCTCAGGTTCAGAGATGACTCCATCACTGCAGAGGGGCTGGTCTCTTCTGGCAGGGATCCTCTTTGGGCAGGAATCAGGCTGCTTCGGTCCCAGAATTTCTCCTCACCACAAAGGGGTGCAAGGCTCAAGGTGCAGGCCACACAACTGCACCAAAATTCAAACTATAATCTCCTAGCCCAGCATTCAGACACACACACAGCAGGCAGCAGCCCTGAACCAGCAGACAGAGCAGAGCTGACCATGCAGTGACTGGCCTCTCCCAGGTAGCCGGAGAGCTAACTCAGCCTGGCTGGGGAAGCCTCCCAGCAAACTCCACAAACTGGGAACCAACAGTGGAGACATAAAATCCAGCGGAGGGATCCTGCCTTCAGGACCCTAGAGACTAGTTCTCAGGGGGAAACCCTGCATGCAGGCCTGGGGCTTACTAGCTCCCACACAGCCAGCCCTCCCCTTGCCCTGGCTGGCTCCAGACCCCTCCTACAATGGCTTTTCCTCCCCCCCCTGAACTCCCTGGGAGGGGCATCTCACTCCCTATGGGTTGCCGGGCGGACTCTGTCCCTGGTAGGGAGGGGGAGCCAAGGCAAACTCAGAGTGCCTGTCCCTGAGCTGCCAGCAGACAGAGCCCCGGGAATCTAGGTAATCTCCTTGGGGGTTATATTTTCATTTCTCTCTTACACTTAAATTTAATTTTTTGAATAGTGAGTTCTAAAATGCCTAACCTGTCGTGTCTGAAGTAATAATCCCTGTGGTAATTGCTGCTCCTGGAAGTGGCTGGCATGTCCCTGCAGCCCCTGAGAAAGGCAGAGCAGGGGGTCGCCACATGCTGTCCTTGCCTGCAGACACCACTCCTGCAGCTCCCATTGATCAGTAATGGGGAACCATGGCCAGTAGAAGCTGTGGGCTCAGTGTCTGTGGATGAGGGGCAGCACATAGCACCATGGAGCCATCGCTGTACATGCCAGCTGCTTTCAGGAGTGGTGCAGAGCCAGGGCAGCAGTAAACCTGCCTTAACCCCGCTGTTCTACCACCTGGAAGCTATCTTAGTTAAATGGTGCCCAGCCAGAACCTCCATTCTGAACCCGTCCCAGCCCTGAACCTCCTCCTGTACCCAACCACCTGCCTCAGATGTGAGCCCCCCTGCACCCAAACTCCTTTTCAGAGCTTGCACCCTGAATCCCCTCTGGACCTCAATCCCCTGCCCGGGGCTAAGCCCAGAGTCCCTCCCACACTCCACACCCCTAGTCCTAAGACCAGTGCCTGCACCCCAACCCTCTACCCAGCCTGGTGAAAGTGAGTGAGGATGGAGGAAGAAGGGGGGAGGGTGTAGTGAGCAGGGTGAGACCTTAAGGAAAGGGGTGGAACGGGGGGGCCTCAAAGAAGGGTGGGAAGGAAGTGGCACAATTGCACTTAAATTGAAAAAGTGATCTTGTGATTAAACACATTGGAGACCACTGTGCTAAAGCAAGTTATTGGGGGCGGGAGGGTTGCAGAAAGCACTCTTGGGTCTGTGTGGTGCTAGTACAGACACAGGATTAGTCAGATGTGGAGCAAGGTCTTGATGGACTCTGTCTCTCTTCATGGTAATTGGCCTCACAGATCTCATCAAAAGTGTCATGCAGATGCTGGGCACACCACCTCCATAGTTTCTGTGGCAGAGCTTCCCCACCGGCAGGGCAGCTCTCATTCACATGTCTTTGTAGCGCAGAGTGGGGGGGGATCACATCACACAATCCCACAAAAGCGGCTTTCCTCGTCTGAAAGTTCTGCAGCCATTGCTCATCATCCCAAACTAGAATGGTGATGTGATCCCACCACTCAGTGCTTGTTTCCCGAGCCCAAAAGTGGCATTCCACTGTGGTCAGCACCTTTGTGAATTCCACAAGGCGTCTCATGTCAGGCAGAAGGGATGGGGACAGGAGCAGGCAGTCTTCTGTGCCATGTAGCACTCCAGTGGTGATTTAAAGGGCCCTGGGTTCTGGTTGCCAGGAGGCCCAGGCTCCTATAAATCACTAGTCCCAAGGCAACTGCCCCCTTTGCTCCACCCTGTCATCAGCCTGCTGCATCATCTCTTTGCAGCTTAAGGAATAACTTAAAAGCTCCTCCCAATTTATCATCATCTGTGAATTTCACTGATGTGTTCACTGTCTCTTCCAGAGTATTGAAGAACAAAGGCAAGTAAAATACAAATCTACTAGGGCTGTCAATTGACTTGCACTAATGCCTGCGATTAACTCAGGACAGGATTAACATGTTAATTTTTTCAACGCGTTAATCGCAGGCGTTAATGCTGTGCTGCCTCTTTGAAGTGCCAAAACGACACTTCAAAGGGGTAGTGCAAACAGAGCCGGGGATCAGCTGGAGTGCCTAGCTGATCTCTGACTCCTAATGGGTTGCCCCTTTAAAGCTCCAAAACGACACTTCAAAAGGGCAGTGCAAGCAGGGTCCCTTTGAAATGCTGCTCCAGTGCTTCAAAGGGGCTTTGCAACAGTGGAGCCGGGGATCAGCTGGAGTCATCAGATGATCCCTGGCTCTTAATGCACTGCCCCTAGGAAACGCCGCAATGGCACTTCCAAGGGACAAAGCTACAGGGAGCCTGGGGTCAGCTGGGGATTCCAGCTGATCCTGGGCTCCATGCAGTGCTGCCCCATTGAAACGCCGTGGCATTTCAAAGGGGAGGCGCACGTGATTAATCGCGTGATTAATCACGATTAAATTTTTAATCGCTTGACAGCCCTAAAATATACTTTGTATTTCCTGCCTTAATGTTGTATGGTATTTAAATGACTAAGATGTCCCTTACCATGTTTCAAGTGAGGGGAGGAGTCACCAACCACCTCCTCTACGTGTTTTTGAGGGCAAGATTTTATTTAAAAGTGAAATTAGAGTATTTTTTATTTTAAATAATAAGATGCCCTCTAGCCACAAAGTCCTCCTCAGGTGTTCTGTCACTGTGGCAACCAGGTAAAGAGGTAATGGGACCCATGAATGGACTACTCTCCCCAGACCACAAACCAGAATGTGAGAAAAAGAGGTTCATTTCTTCCCATCAAACCCACCAATCTACCATACATCCACTCTCCCCTTCACTCGTCTGCCCACATCACAATGTCCACCCCCTTCTAAGACAGTTCACACTCACCTATTAGATTAACTATATCAGATTTACTAATTTGTTGGTTTCTTCTGCATGATTCCATGCCTGTACTGTATTCCCATGGTTTTCATAGCTTAGGAATTTTTCATTTTTGCAGCATGATACAGTGCATTATTTAGGGATATAAGTGACTAGTCAACTATCTTATAAGCATAAGCTTAACGGATAGTCGACTAGTGAATAGTCGCTCCCCCCCCCCCCCCCACTTGCTGCCTGTTAGAGAGAGGCAGCAAGGAGGGGAGCAGGAGCCGGAGTTGGGGGAACCAGCTTAAAAGCCAATTCCCCCCAGTACCGTCTCCGCCGGGGAGCAGGGAAGGGAGAGGCACAGCGGAAACAATGCGAGTGGGGACTGAAGCAGTCTCTGTTCCCACCACTTCTGCTACAATTCTGCTTTTGAAATGTACAAGAGCCCTACTGGGGCTGTTGTACATTTCAAAGGCTGAGGCACTGCAGGAAGCGCGGGGACAGGGAGAAGTCCCCCATTGGTCCCAGGCTCTCTGTGGGGATTCTGCTTTTGAATTGTGGCCTACTGGGGTTCTTGTACATTTCAAAGGCTCAGGCACCACAGGGAGCGTGGGGCCAGTCCAGCAGGGCTCTTGCTACAGTTCAATGGCGGAAGTGCGCTTATAGACCAAGCGAATAGTCGATGGATATCCCATTGACTATTCGATTACTTAATTAATCTATATTTAACATCCCTACATTAATTCTGAGGCACACCAATGCCAAAGTCCCTTCTTATTTTACATTCACCATATTGCTCTCCAAAGTCAAGTTCATGAAGTTCTAATCTTGAATGCAATCCTATTTCAAGAAAAACTTCTCATTGACTTCAGTGAGAGTGTTGCTTAATAAAGGATAGGAAAATCTGACTCTAAATTAGAAGTGGCTGTCTGACCGAGGATGATAAGCTGATTCAGTCAGCAATGAATATGCAATCATAATTTAGCATTAGTAGACTAAAGTAGCAAAATGGAGTTGTCCGTACAGACAAAAAAACAGATTTGATTTCGCTGTTTACAAATTACAAAACCAACTTAGCCTTTCTCCTTCTCTCCACTCAGTTTTTCTATACACTTCCTCTCTGCTGTTTCTCTCTGAAGTCTGTCCCCGTTAGCCCTTTGGCATAGTTTATTCAGAGTGAAAGTGCTGGGACCTGCTGGTACTCTGGGGTGTAGGGGATGGGCCCCTGAAAGAGTGGGGCCTTGGGTGTAAGGGATGGGAAGTGGGAATCAAACTCCCCAGTCAGCCCTTTGTGGCCATTGCTGAAGTGGTGGCCAGAAGCCCCTGGGTTCTGATTAGAAGGTCGAAGGGCTCCCAGCTGCTTTTAAATCATCAGGCCCAGGAGCAGCAGCTGCCCCTTTTATTCCCCCCTCTCAGCAGCCATGGCGGTATGGTCTAGCGGCACCTACCAACAGGACCACCAGTGGGTGGAAAGAAGGGAGCAAAAGAGGAGTGGCATTAAAGCACTCACTGCCACAGCAGCTCTTTAACATCAGCCATGTGCAGGCCATTACTGGCAGCCACCTCTTACCAATACTGACCTATACCAGCCCACTTTCACCTCTGAATTTACTGTACCCTGCCTGGCTCTGATGTCACAGCAGAAGAACCAGATTCAGCATTATACACATACATAAGTGCTTCATTCACCTGCTCCTTGGGGCACATCCCAGTGTTTTTACAGTGCATAGGACAGTGACCAGGGGGTCTAAGAGGTGTCATGCACAGCCAGTTTTGGAATGAGAGATCAGAGAAACAGATTTTATTTGGCGTAAAAATACTCCTTGAAGAACTACCTGGTATCTACACTGAATAGCAACCTGAGGGGAGAAAAAATCTCCCAATTGAATAATATTAATGTCCTATTCTCAATTGTTCCCTAAAGCTTCTGTACAATCTTTGTTTTTTATTCAAAGGCTCATTGCTGCCTTGCTACATTCCACTGATCAGTTAACAGGAAAAGCAGCAAACCTCTTCTGCTAAATAAACATTAGCCATTCCTCAGGCACAGAGAATCACATATTAATATGCTGCTCTATGGAAGATGCTCTTTCAGATGCAGGGGAGTTATTACAGGCACAAGGCATTACTGCTGGAGGTGCATGGGACTGGGTAATTAAGCTATGGATTGAAGTCTCATCCTCCACAGCAGGTTTTAGGCTCAAAGCCACTGATGGTAATTGCAAGAAAACACTATTTAGAGCAAAGTATTCAGTAAAAGTAAGTTCAAAGTTGGGAACATTAAAAAAATCAAATGCACAAGTATTGAAGCTCTCCTACTGAAAAAGTCATTTCACAATAAATGGAATTTCACTGCAATGCACTGAAGCAGTTTAAGACTTACATGTTACTTCACCATCACTAGCGATTTACTCTTATACAAGCTTCTTCTCAATAGACTGGATTCTACTGTAGAGATGAAAAGCTGGATCGTTATGCTGAACCTTTTCAGTACAGAATGTTCACTATTTGCCTCACTACAGCTTCCAATGTCTATGGTGACATCACTCTAGAGAGACCAAAAGAAACTGCTTGCTTCTATGGTTCCATATTTAGCCAAATAGTTGGTCAAGACCTCAGCAGCATCTGTTTTATTGTTTAGCTCCATTTTTTGGTTTAGCTTTCAGCCTCTCCCCACGCCACACATTCCAATGAGCAAACACCGAAACAGAATAAATCTGGGGGAAATGTCTTTTCCTCAAAAACAAATTCCAATACCGAATGTCAGACTTGAAATCTTGTCCTACTTCCCTCACAGTAGAAGTAGGCAAGGGAAGGTGTGGGCAGCAGCAGGTATAATGAGAAGAGACCGGCGAAGAATGACACATTACACTCGTCACACTATTTTTACAGATACGGCAAAACAATGCCAACCAAATATTATCCAGCTAAAACAGATTTCAGTCAGTGAACTCAAACTAAGGTCCCTGGAAGCAGTGGGTGAGAGAGCCTGGTATATTTAGCATTTAGAGACACATAGACTGATGTGTTACAGCAGACACATTGAGACTGTTCTAGCTACTCCCTAGAAGCTTCTTCTGAACAGTGGTTGCTGAGCAACAAGGTAGCAGTTTCTTTGCACCACAGGACACTAGTGTCTGACTCTGAGTAGCTGTTGTGCCTAGGTGTTGCTAGTAACCCTGAATTATTTATTTTTGCTGGTTTTTCAAGCAATATAGTCAAATGAGTTATGCTTTCCTCATGTCACTGGCCTCCTGGACTGATTTTGTACACACAGAAAAAGAAACTTCTGGCATTTTTCACATGTCAACCAGCAGTGGCTTGGCTGTGCTATCAAAGCAGATCTGGCAGATTCACAGAATGGAGTATCCAAGACCCACCACAGACGCTGCCTGCACAAATGAACTAATAGCACAGATACTGCTGGGCCACAGCAAGGAGGCCAAGGGAAAAATATAATCCCACGGAGACGAGGCTAGACCATGGCTGTAAAGAATCAGCTTTTCTTAGCAGGTGCTTTAAATTCCAACATCTGCTGGCCATATAAATCAAAGTGGCTGCTACAACCATTTACGCAAATGAATGACGTGAACATATAAATACATGGTAAGGATTTTTCCCTGTTACTATTCTTGGCATAGAACATACATAGAGGCTCAGTAACATTTTTTTTCCTACTGAACTAAAGGGGCACATTTAGGAGAGATAGAGGAAAAATTTAAAATGTAGTTTTTATCTATGCTTTTAAAATATGCAGTATACTCTAAAAAGGCTTAAAAATCAAAATACATCTAATAATTTAAGTTAGGAGGATCCCCTTTAACTATTTTTTTATTCAGTTTTTGAGGTAAAATCCTGGCATTGTCCAAATCAAATAGGAATTTTGCTATTCACTTCACTTTTCAAATAGGTATAACATGCCAAAGATATGAGATGTTCACAGGTTCCTAGGGAGAATGCAACTCCAGTTGAATTCTAATAGGTGAGCATGACTCACTGTCCTGACTGAAAAGCTCATCAAAACCTAGCCAACAAGTAAACTTCTTATCTGAACAACACTGATGTGTGGTGATGTATATAATGGCTAGGGAAACTCTTCCACTATTTCACAAATTGTTTCCTTCTAATGCATCTACTTTACAGCATAGTGAAAATAAAAATTGAGAGTTGCCATGCATTGCATAGAATACCATTGAATACACTGGGCAGTAAGGTAACTCCGAGGGGAAGGTTGTTGAGCCAGATGAAAATAGGTAATTGAGGGGTTCATGCATTTTATCCTAATTTCATCTAATTTTCCAAAAGAAGTTGGCTTTGCCACAAGTGCAAATGTCATTACCAGGGAATAGAATGTGACCAAGTGTGGTAGCTGGGGCAAAAGGTGGCAGCTTTAAACCAGGATCCACGTGGATGACCTTCCCCCCCTACAACCCTGTCAGGGGCTGGCTGGCTTACTCCCTCCTTCCCCTCCTCAACCTGTCTCTCCTTACAGGGCAGGAGTCCTAAATAGAGTGACTTTGAATGGATCGTGAAGGATTTACTCTGGATCAAAAATCAGGGCCTCCTCACTCAGCCATCCTTTGTTATGTGGAGAGCACCCCACACACTGAAGCTAAATTGCTTCTGTTTCTCACACAGAAACTTGCGGCAGCATGTAAGGTCCTAGTACTGTGTGCAGTGTTAGGAAACACCATGCCTAATGAAAACACGCCTGCATAAATCCTGCATCCTTTCTGGATCACAACCCCATGGGATTTTTCAACTTTGAAATGCAACTATGAGATATGTATAAATATGTAAATATATTCATGGATTGCTTTGAATATTAATTATGTGCAACAATTTTCTCTCATAATTATTTTTGCAGTAAATTTTGGGTGGTATTGTAGTTACATAGCTTATATACTTCCTTCTGTTGACACCGCTCAGGGTAAAAAGCCTTCCAATCATTTTTGGCACCCACTGCTGGAATAGCTGCTTGAGCACAGGCACTAAAAGTGTCCTCCCCCTCTGACATTCACTTATTGATTCTACCAGTTCCATTTTTCACTGGGCTTGTTTCTCTGAGACATAAGGCTTTGTAGACAATGTACCCCAAACTGAAAACTGCAGTGAACTATTCAATAGTTTCAGATTTGGGCCAACAAGCTCCTCCAGGCTCACAGGATCCCTGCTGTTTGCTCTTATGCAGTTATGTCCCTCAGAGAGACTGCTTCTGCTACGAACGTTAAGCACTTGGGTCTGGTCCTGCTGCTCTCAAGCCATAGCAATTGGATGAAATCAGCAAAAAGGCCCCGGATCAGTTTAAGCACCAAAAACCTGATCCTGCTTCCATTGAAGTAAATGTTAAAAATTAAGAATGAGGACCAGATTCTGATCTTGATAACCTCAAAGATTTCTGTTGGGGTTTTAAATATATGTACAAAATATGAGCCTGATCAAACAACCCTTATTGACATATATAGTTACCACTGTGTTCGACTCTGTCATCCTTATACACATTGGATAGTACGTTGTGGGATAGACCCAGGCCAGCCATCTGCCATTCGCTGGTGGAGGGAATACATGCTGGACCTTGGGTAAACAGCTTTCTCTTCCCTGAGTTAAAAAAAGGCCAAAGCCTAAGTCCAGCATAATCAGGCAGGCACATGGGGTCATTTGGAACTTGCTTGAAGCCACAGGCTAATTTAACACCTGCCGCCAATTAAGGCCTATGTTGCTGCTTTCAGAGGGCTCCCCCAGACAAAGACGGTGAAAGGAAAAGAGCAAAGGACAGGAATGAGAAAGTGAAGGAGCTGTGTGGGAGTGAGCTGAAGACTGATGAGCAGGTACCAAAGGAAAGGTGCTGGGAGGGATTGTTTGGGGAAGCGGCCCAGGGGAAAGCTGCCAGATTGCGAGTGGCAGTAACCCTGCCTGTTGCCATCACCTTAGGGTCCCTGGGCCGGAACCTGGGGGCGGGCCCAGGTTCCCCCCAACCTCCGCACAATATCTCAACCTCTGCCTTGACAAGGGAGATCAGGACTGCAGAGAGGATTTTACCCCAAACTTGCAAACTAGCATGTGTGAGCATGGTTCAGTAGCGTGTGGCAGGCCACAGTGACCTTCTGAGGTTAACACCATCAGCTAGTAGTGTAAGACTCACAAGACTACGTCTACACTGGCCCCTTTTTCGAAAGGGGCATGCTAATTTTAAACTTCGGAATAGGAATTTCCTACTTAAACTTTTGAAGTAGGAATAAGAGATCCTCCGGAATAGGGCTTTATTCCAGAGGATCGGGCCAGTCTAGACGCTTTTTTCCGGCTTTTCCCGAAGCCGGAATAAAGCGGCGGATATTTAAATCCCGTGGGGGATATTTAAATCCCCCGCGGATTTCCCTATTCCGAAGTTTAAAATTAGCATGCCCCTTTCGAAAAAGGGGCCAGTGTAGACGTAGCCACAGGGAATAGCTGGAGTTTTGTTAAGCAAATAACCTCCTTAATCTCCCAAAGAGTCCAATACACCACACCTGTGATGCAGAGAGGCTCCAAACACTTCTCCAGCCAGGGCTGCTGCCCAGTGCCTATGCCATAGATTAAGATGATTGCTTTCACTTCCATGCTGCACCTGCACTTCACCTCCACAGAGCCAAATGCTTAGGGTTTGGGTGAATGGAATAAATTTCGCCCTCTCTGAAGAGGTAGTGTTCTCCAACCACAGCATTAAGAATCAGGCTCTCCTGCATCTCTGTCCTGGTTCTGAAACTAACTTGCGTTCTGGTCTTGGGTAAGTGATTTAATCTTCTGTGTGCCTCAGTTCCCCCTCATCTGGAAAAAGAAGACAAGTCAGATTTTTGGAGCTGTGCAAAGGAACCCAAAAAGTGAACTTCATTAGCCACTTGAGAATTTCATCTTCCTAGGAGAATCCTTGGGTGTAATAAAGCCACCATATCAGCTCCAGCATCACCATCTTTCAGCCACTGCTGCAGAGGACTGGGCCAGAGGAAAGCAGGTATGCCACTGCATCATTCCTATCTCCAAGCATTCCCTAAAGGTTGAAATGGCCTCTGGAAGACACAGACAGCTAGGTAGCCCTGTGTCTCTGGAAGACACAGACAGCTAGGATCTGACCTTGCAAAGGTGCGTCACTAATTATCGTCATAGTGTTCCAGCACTGAATTAATTTAATTTTATTTCTGTGGTCATGGAGATGGCATGCACACTACAACAGGACAGGTTTTGATTAACTGTGTTGTCACAATGCCAGGAGGTTTTGGGAATGACAATGGTGTGTCATGATCTACATTGGCTGTTCCAAACTTGGCGAGTTGGAAAGACAGACAATAGAGAAGATACCATAATACAACTTACATATCTCTCTGTTAGGTATTTATAAAGTGCTACCTTCCTTAGACCAAGATTTTCAAATGTGGCTAGAGGGATTTTTAGTGCCTCTATTTAGTACTCATTGGAGATACAAAATGTAATTTAGTCTTAAGCACTTTCTGAAAATCAGAACTTTGTAAAAATGTCTCAAGTTGGGAGCCCCCAAAACTTAGGTACTCCCAAATCAGTAGTCACATTTGAAAATCTTGGCCAAGTTATCTGTCTTGAGCCTTGGCACTAAACGTGCCTTCCCAAATCTGACATTCACAAAACCATTCTACCAGTTCCATTTTAAACTGGGCTTGGTTCTCCGAGACATAAGGCTCTGTAGTCAACATGCCCCAAACTGAAAGCTGCAATGAGTTATTTACCCGAGTTTCAGCAGCCCAGCCTAATGATGGATGTGTTCAAAATGGACTGAATTTCAGCGGAGCAAAATTAATCTATAGGAATCAGAAAATTGCATAGAACAATTAATGTATCACAGTGGAAATATCCCTACTGTTAATGGTGGTTTTATTGTCGATGATATTTGCCTACCTAATCTTGAGTCACCCTAGATAACAGCTTTGAATCTGGTTCTGCCACATTTACTCAATCGAAATAGTAACTTACTCTGCTGGTAATCTCGTTAGAAAAAAATCAGTGGAGGAAGGCACTACTCAATGAGAATAAAGATGACAGAATCTATCCCTAAAAAGACGTAATTCCTTACATCTCTGGTTTTAGTTGGATTCACTGAAATATCATTTGCACAACAAGTTAAGCAAAAAAAATCATGATTGAAATGGAATAATTATTGCCATTCATGCAATACAGACTATTTTGCAATATATCAGAGCAAAAACTACTATAAACAGACGATGACAAGTTTTCAATGGTATGGGATATCTTTATAAAGCAACTGATAGGTTTTTTTTAAAAAAGGTAAATCCTTACAGAAACTAATAAGCTACTGGCTGCAAAGAGGTTCACAAAATGACAATAGTGTATCTTTAGGCTATTGCTAGGACAGCTGAATCCCTAATACCCAGCAAGTTCAGGTCACTGAATACTTGAACTCAGCCTTCAGCTGGCAAGAAAGATAGCCACACTATACACAAAGATACTTAAAGAGATTCTGCATTGGATGAGACTGTCTGAAGTGGTTAGAAATCTTATGGGCAATAATAAATATCTTGCCTGCATTGATGATTCCTCAGGCACTTCCTCATAATTAAGCAAAGGCAGTGTACAATTCATGATAGTGCGTTTTCCCCAGGTACAGTATCATGCACTGCTTATCACATTGGCACCATTGTTTGGTGACAAGGAAGGAGGAGGAGCTGGTCAACCAATAATGTTGTCTCCTGATGAGATGGGCTGAAGTGAGAGAATGATCAGAGCTGCATACTGATAGCGCGACATTTTGCTGAGTGCTGCTGCCACCAAAACTGCCCTAATGGGCAAGCCATGGTTTGGTTCATATCTCCATCTCTCCCACAGAGCTTTCCAGGGCCTTCTGTAGTGCAGCCCATACTGTTCTGAAATATTCTGGGACAGTTTTCATCTCACTTTCTTCTTGAATGAGATCCAGTGAAGCAGCAACAGAAAGGGATTAAGCAGCAAAGTGCTTGTAGCAGTAGAAGAACCAGAACAGAACTGCCAGCAGCTTCCAGGTTTTCTTTCTCCCTTTTTGTGAGGCATGGAAGACAGTAAGTCCAGTGCCAGCACATCAACTGCCATGGCAGTCATTCCATAGCTGCCTCAGTCGTGTACTTTGTCCCAAAACAGGTACTATTGATAGGTTGGGGGAGTGGTGCTGATGCTCTGACTTTTGAGTGATGTAAAGACTACTGTAAACCTGACAAACATGTACAGAAAAAGGTGGGCTCCCCTCCACCCAACATACTGTTACTCAGATATTTCAGCAGGCATAGACTGAAAGCGATATGCCTGATTTAGAGAGAAAACAGAAATGCCGTTGTATTTTGGCTAGATTCTTGAGCTGCATCTCTGCCAACATAGAATGCAAATTGTATATGTGATGTCACTAACATCACCATAACACATCTATGGTGATCACTAATGCTGGTCTCTTTGATTTATTGCCTTCTGAAACTTTCATTGATGGTGCTGACTCTCCCGCTGACTTTAGTACCAAATGGTGGAAGACACAACATCACAGGCCTAAGCGCAGAATCACCATTACTTCCCTTGTGATTTATGTAGCCTCTCTGATGTCAGTCACACAATTTTGTACATCACTAATACTTACGCTAGATTCTCTGGCTCAGTGCACATTCTTTACATCCTCCCTGTTGCATGAAGTCAAGTATCAGAGGGGTAGCCGTGTTAGTCTGAATCTGCAAAAGCGGCGAGGAGTCCTGTGGCACCTTATGGACTAACTGAAGTGTTGGAGCATAAGCTTTCGTGAGCAAAGACCCACTTCATCACATGCATCTGATGAAGTGGGTCTTTGCCCATGAAAGCTTATGCTCCAACACTTCAGTTAGTCTATAAGGTGCCACAGGACTCCTCGCCACTTTTGCAAAGACCCATTTCGTCAGATGCATGTGATGAAGTGGGTCTTTGCTCACGAAAGCTTATGCTCCAACACTTCAATTAGTCCATAAGGCACCACAGGACTCCTCCCTGCTGCATGAAGGGGCTGGAAAGCTAACTCAAAGGGCCCACTGAAGAGTCTCCCATGGGAAAGGAATCCCAAGTGGCATAGAGCTGAGGAACTTGAGAACTGTATTTGACACTGTTGCTTCTGCTTCCCAAAGGTTCCGTGATGCAAATGATTGCAATCAACACACACATTCTGCTTCTATTGTGAATACAATTTCAGTTATTACGGGATTAGAATTACTCACCAGTATTTGTATGGATAAAACTCAGCTCATGCAAATATTTGTGGGAAAGGGCAGGAATGCTCCAGGATACAGAACAAAGCAGTCAGATGGATTGCTTGTGGTGTTGAACACAGAGACAGACATTTGTAGATGTGAGTGAGAACGAGAGAGAGAGATTGTGGAGCAAAGAGCGGAGTGAGGCAGGGAGAAGGGTCTGAGATGTCAGGGTTTCCCTTTGTCCCTGTCTCAGGAGGGGTTGTTTCCTGCCACTGTCTGAACTTACAAGACAGCATGCTGACATCCCCCAAAACACACTGTTCTCCAGCTTGACAGTATTTTGACACTATTTCGAAAGAACTGCGTGCTGTATAGGCGCCGTGTAGACGCAGACTAAGTTATTTTGAAATAGTGTTGCAGTGTAGACATACCCTACGATTGCTCCAACCAACTAGGACAGGGGTGGCCAACCAATTCTGGGCAGAGCCAAGATAACAATGGATCCGGTGTGAAGAGCAAAGTTGTAGAGCAAAAAAAAAAGCATTCCCCGGTTGTGTTTGGTCACACAAGACAGCTTCCCCTGCCCACGTCAGAACAGGGAGCTGGGAGAAAAGGGCTATTTTTGTGGGTGCGGGGGTGGATTACAAGCACTGGGGGGGCTTCGTGAGCTGCACCCGGTGGAGGCGGGAAGAGCCACATGTGGCTTGTGAGCCTCAGGTTGGCCACTGCTGAATTAGGAGGAGCATGAGCTGTGCAGGAATAATGCACTAAAAGCTTATGTTTGATGCAGAAGAACTCATATGTGAACAAAATAATTTTCTCTTTCTATTTATTAGACCATATCTACCTTATATATGAGAGTTTGTCTGTCTGTCTGTGAGTGAGCAAGCGAGTCTATCTTTCTGTCCATCCACTTGTTCAAGAACTCTTCCTAAACTGTAAAAGCTAGGATCTCCAAATCTGGTGTGCAGCTTCCTCTGATAATAACTTAAAACAAGGTCAGGTTGTGCCAGGACAATGGAATGTGCCTGAAATGGGATTGTTTTTCATAACATGGAAAGGGCTGCTAGCAGGGACAGTTATACTGTGTATAAGAACCACAGTGGGGCAGCAAGGGGCCAGAGATAGGGATGGGAACCGCTGTAACCCCATTGGGGCAGCAGAGGACACAAGGGGATGCCAGCAGTATGGCCTCCATCACCCCAGTGAGCCCTGAGGATCTGCCCCCCTGGACAGCCCTGGAAGCTGCCACCCAGGCAGTGTGGTACCCACCACAGCCAGCCCCGGGGATGCACCACCTGGGCAGTATGGCCCCTGCCGTCCCAGGCAGCGTGGACCCTGGTGCCCCAGCCAGCCCCAAGGAGCCACCGCCCAGGCAATGCAACCCCTGCCACCCTGGCCAGCCTTGGGAAGCTGCCCAGTGTGGTCCCCGCTGCCCCGGCCAGCCCTAGGAAACGACTGTCTGGGCAGAGCAGTCCCTGCCATGGCCAGCCCCAGGGAGCTGCCACCCATGCAGTGCAGCCCCTGCTGTGGCCAGCCCTAGGAAGCTGCTGGCCATGCGGTGTGGCCCCCACCGGCCTGGCAGCCCTGGTGAGCTTCCAGTCCATCCCCTTCCACACACCCAATCCTCTGCCCTGAGCCCCTCCTCCCCCCTCCACACACACCCAGCCCCCTGCCCTGACTCCTGTGCCCCCCACCCCTTGCCCTGGTTGCTGTGGTCAAAGAAGGCTGGGATAGTCCTCTCTCCCCAGAGCAGTCTGCATACTGAACCCATTAGCCCCACCCCAGAGCAATGATCTGAATAAAGAAAAACAAAAAATAATTGAGTTAAGAACCCGAGCCACACCGAGTAAATCTTCTGGTATAAAATAATTTTAAAATAGGATAATTCCAAACCAAGTAACAGAAGGAAATAAATATAAAGGCAAGAACTAAGATTAAGAGAATTTTTAATGGTTGCATTTATTTATTGTAAGCTGAAACTGATATCAGATAGACCCTTTCTCTTTTCTCATATCTATATATGTATTTCCTGTGTTACTTTGTCATTTACAAATAATGCAGTCATCCCAAACATATATTAATCAAACTCTTTCATGACAAACACTTTATCATTTTGTATTCTATGCATGCACAACAATAAGTTATATGTTTTGCCATTAAAAAACTGTTAGGATAACATTCAGGTTGCAAGGTTAAAAATCTAATAGTCACAAAAAGCCAAAATTAAGATTGCACACACAAGCTTAGCTCTTCCCTTTGGTGCACACCCATTATAATGTTGTCAACAATTACCTAATGACATAGGATTTCCAAGTAATATTATACAGTATCATACAGAAATTCTGCAACATTAGCTATGCATCTGTAAAATCTATTGTTGGGTATTATTCTGTTTATGCTAGGCAAGTAGGACCCAGAAAAATAATTTACATACAATATGTATAATAAACAAGGCAAAGGCTGCTTCATCATTCATTAGTAAGACAGCCATTTTAAACTCATGCTAATTTTTAAAAAATCAGTATACCACCTCACAACATAATGGATTTCCTGAGAGAGTTCCTTTAAAGAAATAATGAAATGGAAAAAATCCAAAATAAAACCTGTCATTAAGGTGCCTTATTTCAGGAGGTCAAAGTTGGTGCCATGTTAATTTTTGTAACCTTCTTACAAGCAATCTAGTTTCAATTCCTGGCCCTGCCATTGCCTTCTTGTGTGACCTCAACCAAGTCACTTAATCTCTCTGTGCCTCAGTTCCCCATCTACAAAACGTAGATAACAGTCTTTGCTTCTTCCCACATTTTGTCTTCCTTGTCTATACAGACTGCTTTTCAGAGCTGTGACCATTTTTTATTATCTGTTCATATAGCAGCTAGCAGAATGGGGCTTCTAGTTACTACTATAATTAATAATGAAGTTCCCAAGAATGCTAAATATTGTCAGAACTCCCCTTTTCGCTATCAGAATATTGACAAAGAACCCAGAACAGTTGAGCCAAGGGTCTCTTGTATCTCAAGATTAGGTTTTGTTTACAAAGAAGATTGAGAATTTTTTAGGGGAAAAAAGGTGGGTGGTGTGGAAAATAGCCTTGAAATCTATAGCCTATAGAAAATTTGAATAAATTAAATGGTTTCTATTTACATTCTCTTAAAAGAAAAAATAAAATCTCAGTCGAGGAAACATGAATGAGTTCCTTTCTCTTCAGCTCTTGGCTAATTAAAACAAAATAAAGGAAGAAGACTGGCCTGGATGCTATGAGTGGTTTCTACATAATCAGGACAATCTCTTGATCCTGAAGAGACTCCACAACATTTATGAAGACCTGGGGTGCCTACTTTATTGTTAATGCCCTTGGAGAAATTCTACCTATTTCCTAGCTTGGAACCTATCTCTCTTTCTACTCTGGGGCCTACAAGGTAACACATCTGTTAATTCACAGCAATGGACCTTTGAAGTGCCATTGATATTCAACACTTGTGGAGCCTTCCAAATCAAAAAAGAATCATCAAACACCCCATGGATCCAACCACGAATCAACGAGCTCTGGTGAAACTGCTAGTCACTTCAGCATGCTAACGTCAGTCTGCCTCAGAGAAAAGGGCTCCAGCAGCATATGCATTGCAAAGGAAAATAAAACCCTCAGCATGAAGTCCGGGAAAAGAAAAACAGTGAGATATTTAAACCTACCCATTTCTTTTTAAATACTTGGGTGTTCTTCATAGAGGGAATTTCCAGCCCCCCTCCCCAGAAGTGTCCAAAGAGTTACTCACATTATTTACAGAGCTTTGATGTGTGCCTCCAAAGTTTTAGTTCAGCTTTTAGGAATGTGAGGGTCAAATCATTTTCCCTTTCTGATGAAAGCAGAGTGTGAATCTAATACCACCATTTATTCAAAACAAGGAAATACAGAGGCACTTTCCACTAGTAATACACAGCAATAAACAGTTGAAAGTATCATAATCAGAGAGTATACTTAGCTTGGTACAACAATGAGAGATATTCACTCCATGTGTGATGTAACCAATTCTGAGCATGCTCAGCATCTGGGAAACACAGGGCAGGTTTGTCTTTGGCAGTCTGGAAGAGAGATTTGTTAAAATGCAAACTCAGGATCATCGCTTCACAAAAGGGAACAGAAAACTAGAAAAAATTAGCAAAGGGGGAAAAAAATCTAGTATCCCTGCACAGAAGAGAGAGTAATGCCAGGTAGGGTTAGAGGCCAGCTCTTCATAGAAAATGTTCTCGGTACATAGGTCAAATCCATATAAGTTTCTGAACGTGTAGGTCTTCTATGTATGGCTGTGAGTGTCCATGTGATAGATTCTCCTGCACGTAACAGTAATTGCTAAAGTGGAACTCCATGAAATGTATGCTCAAACCCCACTGCATCTTAATTTATTTAATGGTTTTAAGCAATTTACAAAATGTTAGTTATGTTCCGTTGGCTGGTACCCTAGATTTCTTTCCCCTTAATTTCAACAGTCATTCAAATATGGTGTGTTTCACTGATCAGACTTCAGTGTATAGCAGAACAATTTTAATGGCACATTTAGTACCCATTTGCAATAGCACTGTTAGTTATTAAAACAGAGATCAGAGCAGTAGCAACAGCAGCAACTAATTGTTACAGGAAACACAAACCCAGAAGTGATCCCAGGACTCCAAATCCTTGAGCGGCAGGTTCTGGACAAGTGATAGAAATGTAGCCGTGTTAGTCTGGTGTAGCTGAAACAAAATACAGGACTATGTAGCACTTTAAAGACTAATAAGATGGTTTATTATCATCTAATAAAGCATCTTGTTAGTCTTTAAAGTGCTACATAGTCCTGTATTTTGTTCTGGACAAGGGCAGTGTTGGGCAAACCTCAAAAGCTTTTGAGTTCGGGTTTGATTTGAATGAGCCTTGCCATGTGAATTTGCAAAAACTTGGCTAGAAATCTAGTGTTTGATCCTATTTCACATGCTTCTTGCACTGGTAAATATTTGAAATGACACCAATCAGTACCTGGCTCTCTGAAACAAACTGTCTCTGATTTCAAGTTCATGATACACTGGCACTTTGCTTGCTACAGCCAGCCCTCCAATCCTCTAATGTCTCCCCCAAGATTTCATAATAGAAGAGGAATGATCCTACTTGTTAAGGGTCCCTACATTGGTATACTGAGCACCCTCAACACCCATGGAAGTCAATGGGAATTGACAGAGTTCATCACATTGCAGGATTGGGCTCCTAAAGAGAGTGGTCTTCCATGCAGAATCTTGGAATTTCTCATTCTAATCCTATCCAAATTGCAGACATAAAAAGCTGCATAAAAAAACGGAAAATATATTAACGAAATATTTATAAACCTTAAAAAGAATAATAAAAGTGTATTTCAAGTTTGGTTCCATAAATAAGCAATAGCTGGAAGGAGGGGTTGGGTGGATCATTTCTCTCCTATCCTGTTCTCAACCTACATATACGATCACTGAACTTACTGATGAACAGCACTACAGGTAGCACACAGCATTGGTTCCTATGCCTACTTTCCAGCTGTAACTCTAATGCACTGGAGATAGCTGCCTAGAGAAGAGACCTGGAAAGAGCAATGAGGCAGGGGTTTTGCCTTCACCTAACTCCTTGGAGTGACAGAGCAAGTCCTCAAGATGAATGTCATAATTAACCTTTTCCCTTTCTCCCTTATACTGCAAGTTTGTGCTGCATCAAACCACCATTCAGATATCCTTGCATGATAAGAAAGAGGTTGCATGTGTATTGAGAAGGGATTAGCTTGTCTGGGTCAAGGTTTTGTTCAGATGCGAATCACTGCAGCATCTTAGCATCAACCTAGTTAGAAACATGGCATAGTGATATAAGCGATGAAAACATATTCCAGATATAAAAGACACAAACAACAAGATGGTCTATATTCCCAAGAGATTGTACATTTTACAGGCATTATTAAAATAATCTATTTTCCCAGCACTTCTAATCATTAGGGGTATGTCTACACTACCACCCTAGTTCGAACTAGAGTGGTAATGTAGGCAACCGGAGTTGCAAATGAAGCCCGGGATTTGAATTTCCCGGGCTTCATTTGCATAAAGCTGGGCGCCGCCATTTTTAAATGTCCGCTAGTGCGGACTCCATGCCGCGCGGCTACATGCGGCACAGACTAGGTAGTTTGGACTTCTAGGCTTCCTAGTCCGAACTACCTATTCCGTGCCGCGTGTAGCCACATGGCACGGAGTCCGCACTAGCGGACATTTAAAAATGGTGGCGCCCGGCTTTATGCAAATGAAGCCCGGGAAATTCAAATCCCGGGCTTCATTTGCAACTCCGGTTGCCTACATTACCACCCTAATTCGAACTAGGGTGGTAGTGTAGACATACCCTATCTGTCTTTTGTGGGTTTAGTATCTCCTAGTGGTGATAACATAATTCGGTGTTTTCAAACATCTTTACCTAAAGCTAGATACATAACTAAGTGGTAGAGTGATCATACATCCCATTTTGGCCGGAACAGTCTCTTTTTTAAGACAAGTCCAAGTCCTTATTTTTTTTTTAAACAGTGGGCATTTGTCCTGTTTGTTCTTGAGCAATCTGGGTGTAGGTGCCAAGTCTTAGGGACATACATTTGAAAATACTGTCCTCGATATTTTCTCTTATTACTCCTAAAAGGAGAGTGGGGAACCAGTTTCTACTTATGTCTTCAATGTATTGCTCTTGTGTTTGGTTTCAAGATTATATATCTCAATATAATGTTGACTTTGTTTTACTGGGAGGAAAAAGTAGATATTTGTGTTAAAGAGATGTCTGTCCATAATGTTAAAATCAAGATTCAATGACCAAAGCAGACTGTATTTCCCCCCTGCTTATGTTACTTAAGCTATGTCTACACAGCAGCATTATTTCAGAATAACTGACATTATTCCAAAATAACATAGTGCGTGTCTACACTATAACCCTTTATTTCGAAAGAGGACTTCTTACTCTGACTCCTGTAACCCTCATTTTACAAGGAGTAAGGGAAGTTGGAGGAAGAGTGCTCTAACTTGGACTTCACGCTGTATAGACAGTGCCAAAAGCCAAAATAAGCTATTTCGACTTAAGCTACGCAATTGATGTTGCTCAAGTTGTATAGCTTATTTTGCCTTTCTTTTGCCCTGCTGTATAGATGTGCCCTAACACAGCAGAGTAAACAGACATTTTGAGCATTTGAGCATTAAACATGTAACTGCTCTTCTAAAGTAATTTTATAATCTTCAAATACTCAAAAGTTCAAAGGCAAAACTTCTTTGGGTCCTTTATAAGTCAGTCCAATTCAGTGTCATAAAGAAGTTTAGAAATACTGATCCATGCTTTTTGCTATCACCAATAGAATTCCTGACTTGTAGTTTGAATGCTCAATAGCTGAAAAGCTAGTTTTCACTTTATGTTCTATTGTAGAATTTGACGTCTATACTAACCAACACATTAATTATAATGAAAAATACATTTTCAAAATCTTTCAGGAATAATTGTCTAAGATTTCATTTGTAATTAGAGCTGTGTCACTAGTTAAGAGAAAATTATTTATTCACTAAATTACCCCTTATTATTATTCTTGAATTGTCCAGGAAGAGAATGTAATGATTTACTATAATAATGAGTTCAATGGCCCTAACAGAGATTGGAGTCCCTTTACAACAGATGCTGTTGCTGTACATAGACAGTGAAAGATGCTGAAGTAATCAGATACATTTTTTATTCAAACTTTTATGAGAATTTCTTGGTTGGCAATGAGCTCTGCATGGGCCTAGGATCTGCCCACATGGAGCTCACTGCAGGAACAGAGCACCAGTTTGTGATCTCAATGATCTACACATTTCAGTGAGTGCTGACCCTACCCACATGGTGTGAAGTCAATAGGTGCCTTGCCATTGAAACTGGAGTTAGTGGCAAGACTCCCATTGATTTTAAAGGGGCCAGAACGTCACCTATGCTTCTTAGGTACAACAAATTGGAGTGACCACCACAGGCCCCCCACGGGGACCTCAGAGGAGGTGAGGAAGGAGGATTAGTGGGGTGAGGTGGTGAATGGGGAGGCAAACAACAGGCAGAAGGAGGGTGAAGACACACAGGACAAATATAGAGGTGCTGAGTACCCACTTGCAGCCTTCCTGCCAGAACGTACCCGCATCATCTCCTGCCCTGTAACAGGCCCCCGCTGATCAGCCCGCCTCCTTCTTCCAGTGCCTACTGTCTGCCCTGATCAGATGTTTTGCAGTGTCTGGAGGTTCTGGGTGGGAGGGGAGAGAAACGAGGGCATAGCGCGTTTTTGGGAAGGCGCAGAACAGGATGGGAAGCGGTAGATGGAACATGGCTGGGGAAGCAGGAAATTAGATACTCAATACCTATGTCTCCGGCTCTGCATCCCCCCAAGAGAGAGCCCTGCCCATGAAGTATCACACTGAAGACAATGGACTTTTGACTAGATCTCTAGTAAGAGAGCAAACACCGTACCACTAAACTTACAAAACATTGAATTTACTCAAAAAAGAGAAAAAGCAAAATGTACTGCGTAGACATTCCCTTCAAATGATATGTCCAGCTATAGTTAACACGATTATTTAAACCTGAAATTAATTTTAATATATACTTTTCAGTGTTTAGGCTTGTGCTTTTTGTACTTTTTTCTCAGTTTAATCAATTAAAAGAGATTAGTCCATTTCACAATTTTTATGGAAAATTTTCTAGTTAAATTAACTTTCAGGTTCTCAGGCATAGCACAAGGAGGAAATTTGGGGTCCTGATCCAGCAAAGATGTATCCACTTGTTTAACTATGAGTCCCTTAAATATGCCAATTGGACTTCTTTTCTCCATTTTAGTCATCAGTAATATGGAGATAATATTGGTTTGCCATCTCACAGGAGAGCTGTGAAGGTAAATCTATTAACATTTGTGAGACATTTCAGTTACGATAGTGGATAGGTATGGTAGAAGAGCTCATCAAAAGTTAATAATTCTATGTTTAGTGCAAGATTTGGTGACATCCTGTAAATGAGCCATCAGGCCACACATTGGACCATCAGAAAAGAAAATATTCAATAGTTGCCTCAGACCCTGAACACCATGCATTGAGCAAGGCAGGGGCTCTGTGGGAAAAAGCCGTTTGTAAGTAAAGACTATTGTAATGCATATGCACAAGAGGAATGAGTTAAAGTTGCCTGGGTAACCTTAAATCTGATATTCCCTAACTTCTGAATGAGAGACTTTGTAAGCTTAATATTGTTTTACTGTAATTTTTTTCTACGGAATATAATAGGTCTATCACACTGCTGGAAATAGTATATTTGGAGTAAACAGCTCTGCAGTTATCAGACTCTCCGGCTTTATTTCAGCATTAAATTTACTACTTCCTATAATACACCACTATGAACAATATGTATTACAGCTCCTCCTCATTGCTTTATACTTGTACTGCAAACTCCTATTGTGGAGGGACCTGGGATTAACTTGTACCATCCAAATTTAGGAATCATTCCGCTAATTGCAGAGCCCGAAGACTGTGCCAAATATTTCCAGTTATGAAAAAAGTCAGCCCCCAAAATTATCCCCCCTTGATTCCCGTTTTGACTGTGTTGCTTTATGCCACTGTATGTACATTATCAACTAAACTCAGTTTTAGTCTTATAAATGAGGGGCTGTTCCTAAAGAAACTACAAAATAAGGATGCAGAAATTGCAATGCTACCTCATTGCTAAATCCAATATTGAACATGCATCGCCAGTCTCATAAAAGTACCACATAACATTAATTACAATGTGTCACTAATATGTAGTTTTTCTCCCAACACTTCCTCTCCTTCCCTTCCCCCCCCTCCACACCTGTACACCTTCTGAAATAAGAGCCATTTCAGTTCATTTTAGCCATAATTTAGGTCTAATGGATTTTGCTTTATAAGACACTAACATCAGCTTTTAATCTCTCTTTTTTGATGGTGCAGGGATGGCCATCATTAATGTACAATTATTTTTATACTCTGTTCTCTAACTACCATTGCAAATACCAAATCAGCAATTCCAGCCATTGGTGCCTACTTCTCAGAGGATTTACAATAAGAAATTACCATTACTTGCATAGTGAGATAATTTTTGGCCAGTGGTTACAAAATTTGTCAAGCAATCCTATACCAGTGGCTTTAAAAAGGTGAACATGACTGGTTTCTATCTTTGCTCTGAGATTTATTATACCTCTTTAGCTAGGAGCCAGATACTCTCGTGTGCTGATAAGCCAGGAAAACTCCAGGAAAGCACCTGTTGCATAATCATACTCACAGGCCACATCTGCATGGGAGAACACAGAAGGCAGAGAACCAATGTGTTCTCCCCCAAAAAATCATAAATCTTAACCTAGGTGATAGCCACATTGGATATTTCAGGCAGCTTTTTCAACCTTGGAGGTTTGGGCAACCTGCCAGTAATGAAGATGTATTAATGCTTAATGCAGCTTAATGTAATAGGTGTCATGTTCATAATTTACAGAAGCTCTTTCTAAAACATTAAATTCATTTATACTCCTTAAAAGCTACTCAATCCTGAGGGCTAAGTTAGTTCAGTTGGTGGGGGGAGGTTCTTTTTTAGGATCAAATGATATATAAATTGTTAACATATCCAAACTCATCCATTAGTGCATGTGAAAGCAATAAATGTGCCAAAGTAGCAATAACATGATCGAGGAAAGTCATTGTGGTCATTAGGGCTGAAAAGATTTCATTTATGGTCCCAGCAAAGAGAATGAAAGCTATAAAGTAAACTTTGGGAGCTCTGGTGACTAGACGACTTGCTACATTATATTAAAATTAAAAGAAAAGAACACATTTTCAGGTTTATAAGTGGCTATGCATAGTACCCTCATTTTTCTCATCATAGTCGTTCCTACACTACTATTTGTGGCCAACGTGGTGAATTTAGAAGGGAAGCCAGAACATGGACCCAAGATGCAGGTGTCACTAAGTTCACCTCTGATAAAATGATCCTCTCCTTGGCACCCTTGCACAGTCATGCTGTAGGTAGTTATCCTTACCAAGAGGGGAGAGAGAAAGAGTAACAGTTTGGGACACTGTAAGCACTGGCACTCATGTTGTTTGGTTTGTAGCACTGGAGCAGTGATGAGGAGATGTTTCCGTTGTCCTAACCCCACTCTCATTGTAGTCTATGGAACTGTTGCTTTTAATTCATTGGGAGCAGGCTCTCCATTTAAAGACTTCAGGTGATTAGAGCCAGGAATTCCAAAGATCTCACGTATGGTAAAGGAGGCAACGCATTATCTTGGGTTGATGTATTTGTCAGCCACCCTGTGTTCTGAAATGCACTTAACATTTAAGTTTTTATGAAAGGGAGCTTTCAAAACAAAGAACCGCCATATTTGCTCCCTGTTACAGCATAATCCCAATGATACTGCCCTGCTGCACATGAATTAATCCACAGTATCTGAGAACAGAATTTGGCCCAAAGTATTCACATTCTAAAAAGACGAGCACACAGAAGAGCATAGCCACCTGCCGCGTGCCCATCCCTAAAGGGAAGATCAGAGTGAGGGATCGTGAGTCAAACAACACACCAGGTTCTCAGGAGTCAGTCTTACATCTTCAGTGCATAGAACCATAGAGCTGGAAGAGACCTCAGGAGGTCATCAAGTCCAGCCCCCTGCTCTAGGCAGGACCAGCCTCAACATGGCTGGAGTGGCCTCACTGCAGCAGAAACTTGATGTGAAATGTCTTGTTTTAGGTATCCACACTGACTTTCCTGCCAGGTTAAAACAGATCAGTAGGTATATGTGCACACATGTTATATGTATATTCCAGAGCTGTAGCCAAAACCCAGATACAACACTACGAGATCAGAGAGCAAGTGTATCTAACAATCTGTAATTAAGTCATGTCATGTAGCCAGATTCGACTTGGAGAAAAATGCCTACAGTAATTGCATTTAGTTCATCTTGTAGCATGCTCCCAATCATAACCGCTAATTCAATTGTACGTTCATTCTGCCAGCTCATTGCCATTAAGCACACATTTAATTACTTCAATAAAGGATTAATATGCAGCACACAAAAGAAAGGACATTGCGCTGTGCCAAAGCACACAGCTGCCCCACCATTTAGTGGAGAGATAAAGAAAGAATATCATTGGGCAGCATAATCCTGTTAGAAATACATCATTATTAGATGAACATTCGGGACTTTTATTTTCATGCTTGTTATTCACCACTCAGTGTGCATATATTTCCTTGGCACCAGAAAGAGCCATAGCGTGCAACTGACAGCTCTGCCATTGTTGTCTCAATAATAACACTGCCACCCCCTCCTCCTTATCCCCCCTCATTAGTCCGCTCCATGCTTGTAAGGTTGCTCTTATCTCGTCTCCAGGCGAGGGCTTACAGCAGCTACATTACAACATCCTGAGATAAGGGGCCCTGCTTGACATTATTCCTGTCTGTGCTGCAAACAACTGACAAGCATGGCAAGTATTAAAAAAAAAAAGAGAACAACAAAGACTGTTCCCCCACCACCACCTCCCTCCAACCTCAGAAGACAGCCCATCAATTCTCCAGGATGTACACAATCATTATTGTAGGGGAAACAAAGGCCAGTGTCAATTGTGCAGTGTTATAAAGCAGTCCCTCAAATTAAAACCATGTACCTAACTGCATCTGATGGCAGAAGCTATTTAGCAGTGATATTTTACGGAAAGGCAATGAAAAGCAATAACTGCTTTATTTAATGTATCTGTTCAATCCAGCTGCCTTGGATGGGCTTTAATAGAAGATGTCGATCAATGTCAGAGCCTTTGAAATAACTGTCGCAGACTGCAATAAACATGAAGGAAAGATAACTAAAGCTACTGATCAGCCTCTTGTTACCTTCCTGCACCCAGAGATTTGTCATTTGTTTGTACTGCTTATAATAGCTGGGGTTGATTATCATGCGAGTGTGGAGTTCTCTGTGTTGGAAGGGAGGAATGAAGGAAGCAGTCCAGAAGGAGAGGAACATATTGCAGAAAGTTCACCCAGGACGTACCAAGAATTCAGAGGCTGAATCTCTATAAAACATAGATTTGTTCTCTAGCTGGCTCACTTGGTGGACTGCTAACATTTATCTCACTTTCTTTGTTCACGGTTCGGTGGGCCTACAGTGGGAAGGATTAAAGAAAAAAGCATACAAGATAACCAGCTGCTGTGCCATCCACTGCTAACCTGTGCTGAGTGCCAGCACTGAGCTTTTACTAGGAAAACTCTGGGCAGTACTGACAGGGACACCCATTTATAGTGGCAAACAGATTGTTAGTATTGGTGGAAGGGATGTGGGTGCCAAAAAAGCAAGATCAAGGAGTGGCTTTGTGTGAGTTATTGTTAAATGAATTAAACCCAGCACCTATCAATCAGTGGCAGTGAAAAACCTGGGACAGAACTTAATCATCACTGAAAAGTATTTCACATTAGAGAACCATGTCTTGATATCCATGCCTGTACTGAACAAGATCATATTTTCCTTGGGATGTAGCAGTTTAGTACTGTAGAAGTCTAGATGTAGCATAAATCTTAATGATGGTTTCTATGATGCACACCATGAGGACTGAGATTTTCGTGGCCATCAAAGAGATATGAGTCAGATGTTACTGGTCCAAAAACACAACACAACCTTTTAAATGAAAGGAGAATCTCTAGTAGCTATTAACACTATAGGCATATGAAATTAGGTGAGCACTTTCAATAACATCCAATGTAAGTAATTTACAAGCAGTATTTAGGAGCAGAAAATCAGAGTAAACAGATTGCAGAGAGGCAGTAGTTGTGAAGCACAATGAAGACAAAATTATTAGCGATGATTTGATCAACTCTCTTGCAGAGGTCTGAATGAATCTTTAATGTGAGTTTTAACTGTACAGTTTGCTATGCAATATCTGGGAATTTTGTACTGAGTGTCTGCTGCAACAAACCATTAGCTCAATTTAGTGTTAATATTTCTGATGACTAATTAATAATTTTAACTAATTGTTGGATTTAGTTACAGCTGGGTGCTTTAGAAATCTGTAGGAAATTCTAGAAAAATCTGAACATCTCCCACATATAGACCTCTCTCCCCTTCCCCCCCACCCCCAAAAAAAATCTCTGGACATCACTGAAATAATATTAGCACTTTAAAAATAGCTTACTTGATAACGGATGTAGCAGAGTATTTGTGAGAAATGTATTGATTCTTCCTGTCAAACGTATCTTCTCTTTGGATGTCATGTCTAAGGGTATGTCTACACTACAAAGTTAGTTCGAACTAACTTAGTTCGAATTAGTTAATTCGAACTAAGCTAGTTCGAACTAACGCATCTAGAACTAAAAACTAGTTCGAACTAGCGTTTTGCTAGTTCGAACTAGTAAGTCCACATTGAGTGGACTCTGAACAGGGCTTAAGGATGGCCGGAAGCAGTGCCGGCAGGGCATAAAAGGAGGACTTAGAGCATGGAGATGCTGTCTCAGGCTAGCCGAGGGCTGCGCTTAAAGGGTCCCGACCCCCACCCCGGACACACAGTTCTAAGGGGTGCCCCGCTTGCAAAGAAGTTCTGGCTTGGAGTGCCCTGAGTGCCCACACTGGGCACATCACACCACTCGGCCATCAGCCCGGCTGCACTTGCCGCAGGCTGCCATCTGGGGAGAGGGAGTAATTGGGGGGCTGCAGGAGAGCTTCCACCCCCAGAAGCCCGCAGAGCCAGCCCAGTCCTCCCCATCGGGGGCTCGTACCCCATTCCTCCCTCACCTCCTTCCACTTACCCTTCCCTAGCCCCCCTTCTTATTGATGTACAAAATAAAGATAACGTTTCTTCCAACATTGACTCTGTCTTTATTGAACAAAACTGGGGGAGACTGGGAAAAGGAGGTGGGAGAGGGGAAGAGAAAGGCTGGAAGAGGGGAGGGCAACTAACATGATCAGGGGTTGGGAACAGGTCCCAGATGAAGAAAGGCTACAGAGACTGGGACTGTTCAGCTTAGAAAAGAGGAGACGGAGGGGGGACAGGATAGAGGTCTCTAAAAGCAGGGGTTGGGTGGAGAGGGTGCATTCATAAAAGTTCTTCATGAGTTCCCATAAAGAAGGACTAGAGGACACCAAAGGAAAGGAATGGGTAGCAGGCTTGAAACTAGTAAGAGAAAGTTGTTCTTCTTGACAAAGCAAATAGTTAACCTGTGGAACTCCTTGCTGCAGGAGGCTGTGAAGGCTACAACTAGAACAGAGTTTAAAGGGAAGTGAGATAAAGTGATGGAGGTTGGGTCAATGGAGTCCTATTAGCCAGAGGGTAGGAGTGGTGTCCCTGCCCAAAGTTTGTGGAAGGCTGGAGAGGGATGGCACGAGACAAATGGCTTGGTCATTGTCTTCGGTCCATCCCCTCCAGGGTCCCTAGGGTTGGCCGCTGTCGGCAGACAGGCTACTGGGCTAGATGGACCTTTGGTCTGACCCAGTACGGCCATTGTAAGCTCAGGGCTCAGTGTCGGGGGTCTCAGTGGACCCCCTTGATTTTCATGCACACCTGGTCCTGGGTGGCCAGGCTGGCAGCTCTCCTGCCCTAGACTGCCACTTTTCTGTGCCTAGTGCGGAGATCGTGGACGAGGTCCACGATGTCCACACTAGCCCAGGAAGGTGCCCGCCTCTTGCGGTCCAGGGCAAGCTCCCGGGAGCCGCCAGCCTGGTCCCGGCAAGAGGGGGTGGGCTGGGGGGCATCGGGTGGGTGGCTCTGTGCCGTGCCAGGTGCAGGGTCTGCTAGCTGGGTGCTGGCAGGCTTGCACCTGGCACGGGCACCGTAGCCAGCCCGTGCCCCTTTAAGGGGTCCGGGGCTGGGAGGGGGGCATAGAGTTTCCCTGGTGTTGGCCAGGTGGCCACCAGGGAAACCTGGGGAGGGCTAGCCTCCCACTAGTTCGAACTAAAGGGCTACACAGCCCTTAGTTCGAACTAACTAGTTCGAACTAGGCGTTAGTCCTCGTAAAATGAGGTTTACCTAGTTCGAACTAAGCGCTCCGCTAGTTCGATTCAAATTCGAACTAGCGGAGCGCTAGTGTAGCACCTATTAAAGTTAGTTCGAACTAACGTCCGTTAGTTCGAACTAACTTTGTAGTGTAGACATACCCTAAATGATGACAAATTATTATTCTTTTATGTCATTTTTGATATTACAGTAGCCCATCACCACAATGTTTGTCTACCTTGTATAGCATATTATGAAGATATATTTTATTTTATTTTATTTTATTTTATTTTATTTTTTAAACTTCAGCCTTGTGTACCTGAACATTTTCAGTTTTCATTTATTACAGACTGGTAGCAGGGGTTTCCAATTTAGTTTCATGCATACAACTGCCAGCTCTTTGGAGTCAGGGACTGTCATTTTCTGTGTGCACGTACAGCAGCTAGCACAAAATGGGTTCCTAACCTGGCTCCAAGAATAAGGTATCAGAATCTGGTCCACGATAGTTAGGCAACTGGACAAAAGGCCATTTCCAAATGTTGGCCTAGGAAATTCCAATTTAATGAATTGTTCTTAGATGGTTTCATGAATTTTACAGAACAATAGATCTCCTTTTCAACTTATTCAGATAGATACATGGCCCGTAGCAGATCCCCTTTTAAATATTAATGACTATATTCTTAAAATAGACCCGTGAGATAATACTTCCCTAACACAGCCCACTCGCCCATGTTACATAAATGTCACTCATAGGCTGACAATTAATTGTCATACTGTTAAGCTAGAATTCTGAAATTTAGTTTAGTCATTCAAAAATAGGTTAAAAAAATTTGACCTTTCCAACTGAAGTCAGGAAAGGCCATTGGTTGGATCCATATTTCAGCCATTCATGTGCCTATGAACACATCTGGGTTGTAACAAGTTAGCAAAGCGATGTATATTTCTTCCGTTGACTGGTTCCTGGTGGGTAGGAAGTCTCCATTTTGGAGAAAGGAAGGTTGCCCATTCCATGTATAGGATTTTAGCCAAAAAAATGTTTCATTTATTTCAGTGGTCCATGCTTCTGCCTATGAGACAATGTATCTGCTCATATTGCATTAGAAGTGGTCTATCACAGATTGATACAAAAGTCTTAAATAACCAAAATATCAAAATAAGAAAAGTGGCCTCATCCACAATAGAATTCATACCACTTTTAAAAAACAAGTAACAGTGTGATGGGGGGGGACTAATATAAACTGTGCCTGCCAACTTTGAGGCCTGGTGAAGTTTGTTTTTTTCTGTTTTGTTTTTTGTTCTTTCCATACATTGAGGGAGCAGAATGTGCAAGCAATACTCCACAAAGGCTGGAAATCTTCTATTTACAAATAGGGGACCAGTGATGACGACAAAAGCCTCCCCATATTGATCACAGGCCACTCCCTGCAATCCAAATAATAAAACTGAATAATATTACAACATTAACAAGTCAGAGCTCGTTGAAAATGACCAAATATGTTGCTGGTGCCAGCACTGATAGTCAAGGTGGACCTCTATCTGTTAGCTGGGGAATAATAAAAGTTATGCAGAGGGTAAACACATGTCTCAAAGGGGCCTTCCAGGCATAGGATGCAACATGGAAGAAGAAAGCACAATGACAGACACTGAGCTAATGGGACTAACCAGCAAAATTCATGAGATGAGCATGAAAGCAATAAAGCCAGATATTGGGAATATTTCTCTATCAATCTGGAAGTACACAGCTCCTGCGGATATGAAAATATTCACTGTCTGCTCATATCTAGTACTGTCAAAATAACTGATGAACTGTCTAAATTGACTACTTTTGCAGCACTGCCTCTAGAAACATCTCAGAAACAGCAAATGCATGTTCCCACAGCTAAATCCTTGATTTCCTGTCTTTTGGAGATGGCCCTTACGGGAAGGGCATAGAAAGGGCAGTTGCTGTTCTGGGTGAGGAGCTCCACTTTTTTGGTTGCCCAGTACACCCAGGCCATCCCCCAAAATGTCTTTCTGTATATTTGCAGGTGCGTTGTGTTAGTGGGGGTCTAGAGTAAACGTGCCTTCTAGCACATTTTATGTAATGTACACATAGCTGTGCTTGTGGAATAATATTTTACACTTTTACGGCATCGTTCATCCCAATTGATTTGAAAGGGACATACGGCCTTTCTACAGCATTATTGTTTCACTTCTTCACTTATGCTGTGGAAACATTTAACATGGAACATATAAAATGCTGTAAATGCTGCTGCAACAGGAAGACAGAGTTCTTAAGTACACCCTGAGCAGTTCATTGTGAATGAACTGGCAGCAATAAGCACTGGATAAACTCCTTGCACTTACACTTGGCACAGGGAGCCAGTCATTGCTCTGCACTCAGAAGCAATCACAGTTACCTCTTTAAAAGAAACAGAAACTCAACAGATTGCTGGGACATGCCTACCACAAGTTAATGCTGTGCAAAACACTGCAGGGCCACCGCTCAAAGCCTAATCTTTGCCTCCCACCTAGGGGCTACGTTGTTATTCCCAGTGGCACACTACAGTTGCACCCATGGTGCTGGATCACAGAGAGTGGGTCTGGTCTATGAGCATTCCCACCGAATGGATGGCTTAGCTAAAATGCTTAGTCCATTAGTGAGGAAACAGATGCAATCTTCATACCCCATCATGCCCTCTTCTGGGGCAGGCCAGCCTGCTGCACTTCCACTCTGGTTCCTGTTTGAAAGAAATTAAAGAGGGCAGGGAGTGAGCAATTTAACACAGCAGCAAACACCTTTTCAAGGCAGCCTGGCTCTTTACCCCTGTGAAGACAGCCTGCCCCGACAGTTTTGTAAAGTAGCTAATGAAAAGAAAAACCTCAGGAGGGATATAACAGCAGCAGGTGGGTTTTGAGGAAGGAAGGGTTGTTTTGAGGCAAGGTAGGGAGGCAATTCCGTATAGCTTGAAGAAGGGGTAAATGTAGAGCTCTAGTAATGGAGCAGATTATGGCTAGGAACGTTACAGAGCTTCAAGTCTGAGTAATGTTCAAATTGTTATTCTCCTTTTCCTTTTATTTTTTATCATTCAATTGCTTTTCATCATCTGCAGGAATAAGAGCCAACGCCAGCTTATCTTAGAGAAATGTTACATGAAAGAAATAATGGCAGAATAAAGCCCTAACAGAAAGGCTGCATTGGACATTCCATTTTCTTTGCCAGTCTCTAGTACTGCTGCCTGCAACAGTTTTACCTGCTAGTAATCATCAGAATATAAGGCCCACACTGAGATACATATTTCTCTCCTAAATCTCTTCACTAGCAGCATTCTCTGTCACCAGCAAGGCCACTGGCCTGTCATTCAAGCCTGTGAATTGTCTTTGTACCATCCTTCTCCTTGGTCTCACCACTTCTTCCTTGACAAAGATTTTCTTTTGATCCTTACAACTAAGACTATCATATAGATCAGGCCTGGGCAAAATATGGCCCATGGGCTGGATCCAGCCTGCCAAGCCACCGGATCCAGCCCGCGGAGGCAACAGAGAGCCCCAGGCAGGCTCCCCAGCTTGCCCTGCAACCCCACACACCTGGCAGAAACGTGGCTGCTGGGCTCCTTTTCTCTTTTGAAACTGAAAGGGAGGGGGGAAGTTTTAGGAGCTGCCCCACTCCCCAGCACATTTCCATTGGCCAGTTTTTGGCAGAAACCAGCCAATGGGAGCTGCTTGTTAGAGTAACAGGCAGCTAAGAAGAATCATGCCCTCTCTTCTGGGCTCAGTTATTCATGAAGTTCATGGCCAGGCAAGCAGGCAGACTGGCTGGGAAACATTTTAAGCTCTGTAGGAAGGCAGGCTAGTTTGGCAGCTGGCAAGTAAGTCTCTTGGCCACAGCCTGCTTCTGGCACCCCAGCTCTTTCCTGCCCCAGTCTCCTTCCCCAGATCACAATGCCCTGCTACCCTAGATCACATCCCAAACCCCTGCATTCCAGCCCCCTGCCCTAGGTCACAACCGTCTGCTTCATCCCAACTCCCTCCCAGACTCCAGTCTCTCTCCTGCACCCCAGTCCCTTACCCCAAGCTCCCTTCTGCATCCAACCTCCATCCCAGACCTCACATCTCCTCCATTAATATCATGAAAGAGTGCGGCCTTTGACCACTTTCCAAAATCTTGGAGTGGCCCCCCATCATAAATTATTGCCCACCCCGAAATAGGTCCTTATCTCCCATCTCACTGGCCTCCCCATTCCCAGTATCTTCTCTTCATTTCATGCAACATACTGCCATTAAAACTGTCCCTTGTCAGACTCCCACTGAATCCTTCCACTTGCTCTCCCTCTGCCACTGCTGTGCATTGTCCCCACCTTAAAACTTTGCATAACTCTACTCCTCCCTATTTCTCTATTTGCCTCATTGTGTTGCTCCCCCTGCTTCAACACCACCACCTGCCTGGTCTTATCACATATTTCAAAGCCTTCTTCAATGCTGCCTCTTATGCCCAGAACATCCTTACAGAGCTTTTTCACAAGTCACTCACTATTCTTTCTGCATTCAGGTTTCTCTGAACAACATTTTTCCGCTGTGAGGCCTATCAGGAACTTTACTGAATGGTAACAAATTCTGAGGAGTAATTTGATAAGAGTTCAAACACATCCTAATTTGAAAAAATAACATTATGTCAGGTAACCTCAGTGTTGTCTTCAAGTCATCATTGTCAAGTCCAAGTCGAGTCTTAAGTCACTACAGTTCAAGTCTCAAGTGGAGTCATGAGTCCCTAAAGTCACTTTCGAGTCAGTCCCAAGTCGAGTCTCAAGTCTTAATTTAAAAAATGGCAAGTCACTTTTGTACAAGCCTTCAGTATCGGCATTTTCAGACAATTTTTTCACCAACTCAATTTAACAAAATTAGCAAGTCTCAAGTTGTGTCTCAAGTCACAAACAATGAACCTGAGTCGAGTCTCAAGTCGAGTCACCTAGGCAACTTAAGTCAGACTTGAGTTCAAGTCGTGGGACTCGAGTCAACAACTCTGGGTAACCTTGTATTACCATGACATGACCAGTCACTATTTTGACCCCACTACTTTTACACAATACCTATCTGTCTTCAGACTGTGTGCTCAAAGGGGCAGGAACTATGCCTTCTTTTCCATTCAGAAAACATCTTTTACTTTGTTTGTGCTCCCAGTAACTAAGGTGAGTATTTTAAGGCCAGATTTTGCTGACTAGCAGCGTCTTCAATAAGAGTTACTTGTGTGCATACATCTGAGGGCAAAATTTAGTCTTAACGCTTCATTCCAATGTATGTTGTGGATCAGACAGAACAGGTTCTGGTAATTATTGGAAGCATTCTATGAAGGGTGATATACTAGTGGCAGGAGCTCTCCATGGAGCAAAGTTTCCTCAAAGGCTGGCTATCCCAGGCTCCCCAGTAGGAGGGATACCCTCCCTGCCAAATTATGTGGTGACTCTGTAATGTGAACAAATGTCTGCTAGAGATTAGACTGAGATCACTAACCTCATTTTTACTTGTGACCCAACCCTGAATTGATCTTACTGTCTTCAGGGGTGAAAGGCTACTGTACTGCATTAACCCAAAGAAATGAAGACATTTTTTCAATTGTCTCCTGTCTGTTTGAGACTTTCTGCTTATCATTCAGCATTTGTCCCGCATGTTGACTAGGCATCAGATATAAACTTTTTTAAACCAACAAGATTGATAGTTCAGCCTTTTCCCATGTTTCATGGCATAATAAAGCTTCTCTGTAGGCTTAGCTTGGGAGAGTCAGCTTTTCACCCTGTGTATCTGTCAGAAAGCTACAGTGCCAGAAGAGGGAACAGTATTTTTCTCTTTCTCTTATAGAAGCTGGGGATCAGTTAGCTCTTCAATTTTCCCAGATTTGTGCCCTTCTCTGAGAACCAGTTTTTGTCTGCACAAATGTTACACACATTAACCCCTTCTAGTGGCTGGAACAAATACAGAAATTTATGTATCAACTACTGTCTTCAGGCTAACAGGTCTGACTGGTCCTTTAAGATGTGTCTACATGGCATCATTAGCTCAAAATAAGCTACACCAGTGTTTCTTAAACTTTTTGAGACCATGGAACACCAAACAATAATATTTTTTTATGTGGAACACCTATGAAAATTTTCTTCAAAAAAAAATGTTATCAGACAAAAAAAGACAAAAACAAAGTAGTAATAAAAACAAAGACGAGGTCTCAGCACACCTGTGAGTTGGTCACGGAACACCAGTGTTCTGCAGAACATAGTTTAAGAAACACTAAGCTACACAATTTGCACTATGCTAATTGCATAGCTACACAGCACCAAATTTCGAAATAACTCACTATTCCAAAATTCCCCTTAACCCTTGTGTAATGAGGGTTACCAGGACATCGGAATAAGCCACCCATTATTTCGAAATCTATTTCAAAATAGATTCTTCAATATCATAAAATCATAGAGCTGGAAGAGACCTTAAGAGGTCATCAAGTCCAGTCCCCTGCCCAAGGCAGGACCAATCCCAACTAAATCAACCCAGCCAGGGCTTTGTCAAGCTGAGACTTAAAAACCTCTAATCACAGAATAGCTATTTTGGGATACTTCCTGTATTCTGAAATAGCTCCGCAGTGTAGCTGTACCTTTAAATAAGAAACTTACTCTTTTTACATCCCCATGTCCTCATTCAATCCCTGCAAAGAACCCCAACCAGGGATGTGGTCACACAAATGTTTGGGGCTTTTTTATACAAGTGTCTGAATTCACATACAAACAAGAGTATTTGTGCAAGAAGAAATGTTCATTCCATGCCATTCATTGGTGTTTCCTGTGGCCAGTCAGGGAGCAAATCCATACCAAGTCACATGTGCCACAAATAGTGGCTTCATAAATGGAACCACCTGCCTAAATGTAATGTTCTACAGGATCAGGGCTCACAGTTAGGGTGACCAGGTGTCTGGTTTTTGACTGGAGCACTCACTCACAAATGTCTGGTACTTTCTGAGTTTTTCCCAGCCAGGAAGCGAAGATCATGGGCATAATACGGAGGCAGCCTGGCAACCCTAGTGCTTACTGGGGAGCTGTCTGGTCCAGCGCAGGGAGGCAAGATGGTGAGCGGCCGCCTGTTAGGGCCAAAAAGCCTCAGCACACAGTTTTTAAAGGGGCCATGGTGTTTCTTTGTTTGGGGTTTTTTTGCTTAACAACTTTTGGGGTCCTTTTTTTTTTTTTTTTTTTTGGCTTAACAAACTTCTGCCTGGTGTGGTTTTGTTGTTGTTGTTGTGTATTTTTTCTGAAACCATCTGGCAACCCTACTCCTGAGGGGCGGGGGTCTCCATGCTGCTGCCCACCTGCCACATCCTGGTCATGCCTGCTGCCCTCAGGCAATTTAAAATGTCCCTGAGGTTCCCCACCCCATCACCGGCAGCGCAGTGCAGCTACCATGCACATGTCTCCAGGTGCTGCTCCCAGGACTCCGCAGCAGGAGCAACAAACAGTGACACTCCCAGGGCCACAGGAACGTGCTGGCAGTTGTACGGGGCAAGCGGGCAGGAAGATTTGGTGGAGCCAGGGACTGGGCCAGGAATATTCATAGAATCATAGACTACTAGGACAGGAAGGGACCTCGAGAGGTCATCGAGTCCAGTCCCCTGCCCTCATGGCAGGACCAAACACTGTCTAGACCATCCCTGATAGACATTTATCTAACCTACTCTTAAATATCTCCACAGATGGGGGTTCCACAACCTCCCTGGGCAATTTATTCCAGTGTTTGACCACCCTGATGGTTAGGAACTTTTCCTAATGTCCAACCTAAACCTCCCTTGCTGCAGTTTAAGCCCATTGCTTCTTGTTCTCTCCCCAGAGGCCAAGATGAACAAGGGTATGTCTACACTACCCTCCTAGTTCGAACTAGCGGGGTAATGTACGCATACCGCACTTGCAAATGAAGCCCGGGATTTGAATTTCCCGGGCTTCATTTGCATAAGCGGGGAGCCGCCATTTTTAAAACCCCGCTGGTTCGAACCCCGTGCAGCGTGGAACGAGGTGTACCGGTAGTTCGGAATAGGAATCCTAGTTCGAACTACCTAGTTCGAGCCCCGTGTAGCCGCGCTGCACAAGGTTCGAACCAGCGGGGTTTTAAAAATGGCGGCTCCCCGTTTATGCAAATGAAGCCCGGGAAATTCAAATCCCGGGCTTCATTTGCAAGTGCGGTATGCCTACATTACCCCGCTAGTTCGAACTAGGAGGGTAGTGTAGACATACCCCAAGTTTTCTCCCTCCTCCTTATGACACCCTTATAGCTACCTGAAAACTGCTATCATGTCACCACCATCTTCTCTTTTCTAAACTAAACAAACCCAATTCTTTCAGCCTTCCCTCATAGGTCATGTTCTCTAGACCTTTAATCATTCTTGTTGCTCATCTCTGGACCCTCTCCAATTTCTCCACATCCTTCTTGAAATGTGGTGCCCAGAACTGGACACAATACTTCAACTGAGGCCTAACCAGTGCAGAGTAGAGCGGAAGAATGACTTCTTGTGTCTTGCTCACAACACACCTGTTAATGCATCCCAGAATCATGTTTGCTTTTTTTGCAACAGCATCACACTGCTGACTCATATTTAGCTTGTGGTCCACTATACCCTCTAGACCCCTTTCTGCCGTTCTCCTTCCTAGACAGTCACTTCCCATTCTGTATGTGTGAAACTGATTGTTCCTTCCTAAGTGGAGGACTTTGCATTTGTCTTTTGGGGTACGTCTACACTACAGCACTAATTCGAACTAACTTAATTCGAATTAGTTAATTCGACCTAAGCTAATTGGAACTAGTGCATCTAGACCTAAAAACTAGTTTGAATTAGCATTTTGCTAATTCGAACTAGCATGTCCACATTGAGTGGACCCTGAACCAAAGTTAAGGCTGGTCAGAAGCAGTGCCGGCAGGGCATCAGGTTAGGACTTAGAGTGTGGAGATCTTGTCTCAGGCTAGCCGAGGGCTGTGCTTAAAGGGACTCGACCCCCACCCCGGACAGACAGTTCTCAGGGTTTCCCGCTTGCTTGTCTACCTCGATGAGGGACAGCAAAGCAGTCCTGTCTTGGAGTGCCCTGAATGCCCGCACTCGGCACATCACAGCACTCGGCCATCAGACCGGCTGCACTTGCCGCAGCATGCCATCCGGGGGGGCCAATCGGGGGGCTGCAGGAGAGTTTCCACCCCAAGGAGCCCATAGAGCCACCCTAGTCCTCCCCATCGGGGGCTCGTACCCCATTCCTCCCTCACCTCCTTCCACTTACCTGTCCCTAGCCCCCCTTCCTTCCTTCCTGATGTACAAAATAAAGGACACGTGTGGTCAAAAATAGAAACTCTCTTTATTTAACAAAACTGGGGGAGACAGGGAAAAGGAGGTGGGAGAGGGGGAGAGGGTGGGAGAGGGGAGGAGGAAACCTGGGAGGAGGGAACAAGGAGGAGGGGAAGTATCAAACTATGGTACGCCATATCTTCAGTACTGTGTACAGATGTGATCTCCTCACCCCAGAAAAGATATTTTGGCCTTGGAAAGGGTTCAGAAAAGGGCAACTAAAATGATCAGGGGTTTGGAACAGGTCCCATATGAAGAGAGGCTAAAGAGACTGGGACTTTTCAGCTTAGAAAAGAGGAGACTGAGGGGGGATATGATAGAGGTCTATAAAAGCAGGAGTGGTGTGGAGAGGGTGCATAAAGAAAAGTTCTTCATTAGTTCCCATAATAGAAGGACTAGAGGATACCAAATGAAATGAATGGGTAGCAGGCTTCAAACTAATAACAGAAAGTTCTTCTTCACAAAGCAAATAGTCAACCTGTGGAACTCCTTGCCGCAGGTGGCTGTGAAGGCTAGAACTAGAACACAGTTTAAAGAGAAGTTAGATAAATTCATGGAGGTTGGGTCCATGGAGTGCTATTAGCCAGGGGGTAGGAATGGTGTCCCTGGTCTCTGTTTGTGGAAGTCTGGAGATGGATGGCACGAGACAAATGGCATGGTCATTGTCTTCGGTCCATCCCCTCCGGGGTACCTAGTGTTGGCCGCTGTTGGCAGACAGGCTACTGGGCTAGATGGACCTTTGGTCTGAGTCAGTACAGCCATTCTTATGTTCTTATGTTCTAAGCTCAGGGTCAGGGTCGGGGGGTCTCACTGGACCACCTTGATTTTCATGCAAACCTGCTCCTGGGTTTGCATGTGGCCTTTGGTGGCCAGGCTGGCAGCTCTCCTGCCCTAGACGGCCACTTTCCTGTGCCTAGTGCGGAGGTCGTGGATGAGGTCCATGATCTCCGCACTAGACCAGGCAGGCGCCCACCTCTTGCGGCCCTGGGCAAGCTCCTGGGAGCCGCCAGCCCGGTCCCAGGAGGAGGCGGAGGGCTGGGTGGCAGCGGGTGGCTGGCTCGTGCTGTGCCAGGTGCAGGGTCTGCTGGCTGGGTGCTGGCAGGCTTGCACCTGGCACGGGCACTGTAGCCAGACCGTGCCCTTTTAAGGGCTTCGGGGCCGGGAGGGGGGCAGACAAGTTTCCCTGGTTGTGCCCAGAGTGGCCACCAGGGCAAGTTAGGAAGGGCTAGCCTCCCACTAGTTCGAATTAAGTGGCTACACAGCCCTTAATTCGAACTACTTAATTCGAACTAGGCATTAGTCCTCATAGAATGAGGTTTACCTAGTTCGAATTAAGCGCTCCGCTAGTTCGAATTAAGTTCGAACTAGCGGTTTGCCTGTGTACCGCCTATGAAAGTTAATTCGAACTAACGGCTGTTAGTTCGAATTAACTTTGTAGTGTAGACATACCCTATTAAACTTCATCCTGTTTACCTCAGACCATTTCTCCAATTTGTCCAGATCATTTTGAGTTATGACCCTATCCTCCAGAGCAGTCGCAACCCCTCCCAACTTGGTATCATCTGCAAACTTAATAAGCGTACTTTTTATGCCAATATCTAAATCGTTGATGAAGATATTGAACAGAACCAGTCCCAAAACAGACCCCTGTGGAACCCCACTTGTTATACCTTTCCAGCAGGATTGTGAACCATTAATAACTACTCTCTGAGTATGGTTATCCAGCC
The DNA here is from genome assembly GCF_052426305.1 of Pelodiscus sinensis. Classification (NCBI taxonomy): domain Eukaryota; kingdom Metazoa; phylum Chordata; order Testudines; family Trionychidae; genus Pelodiscus; species Pelodiscus sinensis. The sequence continues at coordinate 124,440,895 of NC_143055.1, forward strand.
AGTTATGCACCCACCTTATAGTAGCCCCATCTACGTTGTATTTGCCTAGTTTATTGATAAGAATATCATGCGAGACTGTGTCAAACGCCTTACTAAACTCTAGGTATACCACATCCACCGCTTCTCCCTTCTCCACAAGACTTGTTATCCTATCAAAGAAAGCTATCAGATTGGTCTGACATGATTTGTCCCTTTACAAATCCATGCTGGCTGTTCCCTATCATCTTGCCACCTTCTAAGTGTTTACAGATGATTTCCTTAATTATTTGCTCCGTTATCTTCCCTGGCACAGAAGTTAAACTAACTGGTCTGTAGTTTCCTGGGTTGTTCTTATTTCCATTTTTATATTGCTAGTGCTCAAGCACTTCAGGTCCATATAACTCACCGCCTGTGCCGGGCGACTCTGACCAGGCCGTTGACTGTTCGGTTAGCAGTGCCACACAGGGGGCTGGCAATCTCCCCGCTGGTCCCCTTTCCACGCAGTCCCTGGGAGGCAACCAGAATGTCCTGCCTCCAGCTCATATGTGTAGGGGAGCTGGGAACCACAGCCAATGGGAGCTTCAGGGCTGGTGCCTGCAGATAGGGCAGTGTGCTGTATAGCCGCCTGGACGCGCCTCCATGGAGGAACCTGAGGAGGAACAGGCCTCTGTTTCCAGGAGCTGCTTGAAGGAAGTGCTCCCCAGGGCCTGACCCCTCCCATGCCCTAACTCCCTGCCCCAGCCCTGGTCCCCTTGATCCTATCCTGGGGCACCCTCCTGCACCCCAAATTTGCTTTTGCTCTAATGCAGAATGAAACCATAATCTTTAAAACATTTTTTCAAAGACACCTGTGCATGAAAAAAACAGAACAAGTACTTGAATGTGGGTCTCCCTGTATCCCTTAAAAGTGCTGCAACTACTTAAATGTTCTGGGGCCCTCTCCCCACCTACACTGAAATTCCATCTTGGACTTGAGAAATCTGTAAGGAAATTGTTGTTGAAATGGATACTTTTCCATTCAACTTTTCAATTTTGCTAAAGTGATATTTTTTCAACGGGGAAAAGTTTATTGAAAACATTTCAACCAGCTTTAGTCTATTTTTATGTTTCCTTAGACCTGGTCTCTGTAACCTGTTGCCAACACCATACTACTCACTTAGGGTATGTCTACACGAGGAAGCCTAATCCGAACTAGCTAGTCCGTGCCGCGTGTAGCCGCGCGGCACGGGGTCCGACCTAGCCGGCATTTAAAAATGGCGCCGGCTGGGTTTATGCAAATGAAGCCCGGGAAATTCAAATCCCGGGCTTCATTTGCAACTCCGTATGACTACATTACCCCCCCCTAGTTCGAACTAGGGGGGTAGTGTAGACATACCCACAGCCATTTTATCCTGGGGCACCCTTCCTCTGCTCCCATGTCAAAAGGATCTTGTTCCTAATAAGGTAAGTGTTCTTCAACAGCTGATGCAGAAATTCCCAGTCACCACCTTCACTCCAGAATGAATTAAAGAGCGTGTAATTTACTTTTTGATCATTAAAAACTGAATTAGCTCCAATGCTGGTCACCTGGAAGTGTCCAAGGTCCTTTTCAAGTCCCACATTGGAGCTTCTTTTTCATCAACTGCAGAATCCAACATTCTCACATTCCAGTCTCACCACCATCCTTCTCAACCCACTCCTCGAACATGGAATTACCTTTCTTGTCAACTCCAGCAAGCCTGGACAAAACCACCTTCAGTGGGCAAGTTTCTCCACTCCCTCCTTCTGCTTCTGACCTTCAGATGAATGATTCAGTGGTTCTTAGTGGTTTGAAACCATTGTAACCCTCATACCTAATACAACACGTACCCTAACATTTCCTACAATGTCTTTTTGAGAGAACAAGCTCTAAGATCTGAGACATGTCAATCACCCAGCATGCCACTTTCCAAAAAATGAATCTGTTCTGGTCTATGTGACTGAATTCGTCCCCTCTCTTCTTCTAGACTTGATCAAATAGTTTGTCTCAGGATGCATTAGCATCCCCCAAAAGCTAATTCTCTCATGCTTCAAACTGGTTCTCCATCGTCCTCTGAAAAGTTGAACCTACCAATCAGTTCAATGATTTCTGTGATAGGTATGTTATTGTGTTTAAATGGCTTTATTCATCATCCAGTTAGAGGCCAGTGGTAGCAAGAGAATATTCTTCTACTGTGTCAAAAGAGGTTGTTTCCCCTATAGCAGTTAGTCACCCTTCCCCATCTCCTGTTCTGCAGTCCTTAAAATAGAATTGCTAGGCTTAGGGTAGGAATTTGTATCTTCCACCACAGTGCATATGAAGAATTTGATCTGAATATATATATTTTTCTTTGAACAGGGGAAGTGGTTGTATTATTTTGGGAATGTGATCAGACAAAGCTAAATGCAAACTCATGTCAATAGCTCGGGTAATTCATCATTTGAGTAACCGGCAAATATACAAAAGAAATACTCTCTGTGATGTGCTTGTTATTTTTATATGCACATACATCTGAAGCACAAACCAAATTCTATTCATTTACAATAGTGCAATTTGGTATTGGTTAAAACACACAACAGTGTACTGCAAGCTGAATTTGACCCACTTTTATTAATATTTTAAATAGACAGAAGCCAACATTTTCAAAAGTAGAAGTCCAAAGTTAAGAGTCCTAAATCTATATTCACACACACAACCCTTTGTTTAATGTTAATTAAGGTAGCTCTTGTCAATAAAACTAAACCATGAAGGATTACGAAATACAAAGTTAAGGATTAAAAGGTTGCAAAGTCAAGCACTCTCATGTTAGGAAGTGTCAGAAAGACCATGTCCTTGCAACCTTGATTCAGCCCCCTGGAGCGTATGCATTATGATAAAGACTTTAAGTACATGCTGAAGTGATTGCCTGTGAAAAGTTTGGTTTAAGTGACTCGCAAGCCTCACATAGAAACTTTGTAGCAGAGGCAGAGATGAAATCCAGTTCTCCAAGGTGGCACTCAACTGAAATCTTCTGCTTCCTCATGACACACCTAATTTCTGTACAAATGAGACAGGAATACTATAGCCCACAACTTTCTTGTCTATACAACCCCAGTTCATCCTCAGTACAGATCCAACTTGTGCACTGAGTGAGGCACGAATCCTGTGGAAAACAATACTATGGGATCATGTAATCAGAGACAGTATGATCATGCTTGGGTAACATTCATTTTGGCTTTTTATCATTTAAAAGGGCTTGATTTTGCAACTTTTTAATCTTTAATTTTGTATTGCCTCTTATTTTATGGGCTAGTTTATCAATGAAAGCAATCCTCACAAAAGTTAAACAGGGATGTTATTGTTTTTAAATACCAAGAAAATTGTTTTTCTATATGCTATTTAAATAAAGCACTTACACATTTGCTATCTTTCATGTATATTTTCTGACCATTGCTATCTTTGTGATCCTCCATATTTCAATACTCAGTTCCATGTTGCTTGGTATATTGAACAGTGTGTTTTTAATGCAGCTTCAGTTTTACTGCAACTTCTAAAAGATAAAACTGTGAAGGAACTCATAGCTATAATTCCCTACTGCCTTACAAATATAAATATTCAGAAAGCTTCAATTTATCAACTTTCTAAAATATCCATAAAAGGTCTTTGGAATTCTGCACCTTATTTTCATGTAACTCTTTGAGCAAAGTAACAATGACCCTTTGTTTAATATAGCCATAGTACAAACCCAAAGGAGCATACAACTGGAGTTTATCTAAACCCGGTCTGTTCTCATTGCAGCTCATTCTGTGAGCTAATGTTATAGCGGTATGAGGGAACTCCGTTATCAAAGGTAGCCGCTGCCAGTACAACAGAGGCAATAGTGACTCTCTCAAATGTGTAAATGGTTGGAGAGAGGGAGTAGAAAGTGGCTGGTTATCATTGATGTTACAAAGCTCTCGTTCAGGTAGTTCCAGGGGCAGCAAATGTTCACTTAGTCTGGAAGGGAGAGGGAAACACTGGTTGTTCTAGTGTTACTGTTTTTCCAAATTTCCTTAAAAATTAGTGCAAAACAGGCATTGGAGATCATTCCTCACACTTTAATTGGTGGCTGAAATTTAAGTCAAATTCACTGTAGTCTGTTTACAAAAAAGAAGGAAGGAAAGAAAAATTCTCTGAAACAAACATCTGGCCCCACATTAAGTATATCGCTATTGCAAGACCATGATTTAGTCATGTGGAAGACTTTCAGAACTGCCCAAAGCTCCCATTGACTTCAGTGCATTTAGCACCCTTTGATCAGAATGAATACTCAGTACTTTTGAAAATGAGGCAAGTATAGACTCAGACTTTGCAGCCAGATGGGACTATCATGATCATCTAGTCTGACATGCATATCACAGTCTACAGAACCTCACACAATCCTGTCGTAGACCCATATCTTCTGGCTGAGTTACTGAACTTTTCAAATCTGGATTTAGAGACATCAAGGTACAGAAACTTCATAATTTATACTAGTTCAGACTAGGGATGTAAAATCCCAATTAATCAATTAACGGATTAAAGGTTAGGTTAATTTAACATTTAACCAGTTAACTGACTGCTAAGTGATATCCCAGGCAGGACCCACTTCAGCCTGACTTGAACAGCCTCCAGCCCACGAGGCTTCCACTTCCAGCCCCATGCAGTGCTGACTGCTGGTTCCTGGCCCCAGTCACCATCTGCCAGCCGTGCGGGGCAGGCTGGTGGCCCCATGTAGAGGCCAGGCAAAGCTGGAGCAGTCCTCCACCTGCATCAGGGGCTCCTCCCAGGTAACCGGTTAACTGGTTATATCCCTAGTTCAAACCATCAAGTGACCTGTGACCCATGCTGCAGAGGCGGGGGAAGGAGAGGTGGAACCCAGGTCTCTGACAATCTGACCTAGAGGAAAATTGTTTCCCAACTCCAAATACGGTGATCAGTTAGACCCCCAAGCATGTGGGCAAGACCCACTCTCCAGACATCTGCGAAAGAACTCATAGCCCCCTCTCTCTACCGTCTCATTGCTAGGCATCAGCAATATTTACTAATAGCGGGTGCAGATGGGTCACATGCCATGGTAGGCAGTCTCATCTCACCATCCCCTCCTAAAAATGTCACCTGCTCAGTCTGTAAATACATATGGGCTACGTCTAGACTGGCACGATTTTCCGCAAATGCTTTTAACGGAAAACTTTTCCGTTAAAAGCATTTGCAGAAAAGAGTGTCTAGATTGGCACGGACGCTTTTCTGCAAAAGCACTTTTTGCGGAAAAGCGTCCGTGCCAATCTAGATGTGCTTTTGCGCAAAAAAGCCCCGATCGCCATTTTCGTGATCGGGGCTTTTTTGCGCAAAACAAATCTGAGCTGTCTACACTGGCCCTTTTGCACAAAAGCTTTTGCGCAAAAGGACTTTTGCCCGAACGGGAGCAGCATAGTATTTCCGCAAGAAGCACTGATTTCTTACATGAGATCGTCAGTGTTCTTGCGGAAATTCAAGCGGCCAGTGTAGACAGTTGGCAAGTATTTCTGCAAAAGCAGCCGCTTTTGCGGAAAAACTTTCCAGTCTAGACACAGCAATGGTGTAGAGAACCTGTCTGTATGCCCCGATTTTTGAAAGGCACTGGGACCATTTGAATGAAGATGAGGGGACTGCCTCGTACAGCACACCTGGGAATTTGGCCTACTCTTAATGTAAACTGGAATGTTAATACAGAAGTGAGACCGCACGCTCTATTGATGAATGATATTCTCCACTTCAAGAACATTGGAGATATCTGGATTTTAGTTAACATCTTGTTTACTTCTGTCTACCTAATTTACTATCCTGGTGTCTGCTACTTGGGGACAAAAAAATGTCAGTTTTTTACTGGGGTGGTTACAGATTTGCAGGAAGGGAGACAGAGGATGTAGACAGCCCCATCACTGATATTTAAAGAATACAAGTGTCAAAAACTGTAGTCTGTTTTGTCCAGATCCAAAGTGGGGCCAAAGTTTAATGAGTTGGTAATGAATCAGAGGGTCAGAGGATGGGACAATAGGAAGAGACAAAGGCATTAGGGTCTGTGGTTAAATAGAAGAACGGAATCTGATGACAAGATTGGACAGGCGGAAAAGGATCCAGGGCTCCCTGGGAGGGAAATGACTAAGAACCAATGGACTTTCAGAAAAGGTGAGGAGGTGGAGGCAAGTGGATGTTACTTTTCCATGACTCAGTATATTTCTGATGCTTTTATTGATGAATAAAGTAGGATTCCTTTACAGTCTGTGTAACTTTAACTCTCACCAGGTCCCCGAAGGTGAAGCAGTGATCCAGGGTACCCACAAAGGTAGTGTAGTCGGCAAGAGTAAGTCTGAGGTCCGACACTGGGTTCCCAAAGTACAAAGGACGTCACACAGGTATCTGTCAAACACAAGGGCTACATCTAGACTGGCATGATTTTCCGGAAATGCTTTTAACGGAAAAGTTTTCCGTTAAAAGCATTTTCGGAAAAGCGCGTCTAGATTGGCAGCGACGCTTTTCCGCAAAAAAGCCCCGATCACCATTTTCGCGATCGGGGCTTTTTTGAGAAAAACAAATCTCTGCTGTCTACACTGGCCCTTTTGCACAAAAGTTTTTTGGAAAAAGACTTTTGCCCGAACGGGAGCAGCATAGTATTTCCGCAAAAACACTGACAATCTTACATGAGATCGTCAGTGCTTTTGTGGAAATTCAAGCGGCCAGTATAGACAGCTGGCAAGTTTTTCCGGAAAAGCAACTGCTTTTCCGGAAAAAGTGGCCAGTCTAGACACAGCCAAGTAGTTTATTTCTTGGCAGCTAACAGCTGTGCCCCATAAATGGAAGAACAACATAACAAAGAAGCGGCATATCTTACGTGCCTTCCTGAAAGCCTGGGACCCCGGGTAGGCTGCGGACGAAGTGGGAGGTTGTTTCAGCTTCCGAGACACCGGTACCCAAAGCCCATTGGCAAAGTCCGATTTGCTAGGCTCTGAGGCAGCCTTAAATACAGTTTTCCTGCCCTGTTTCGCAGTTTGGAAATTTCCAGGGCTTACTAATTAGTGCTGATGTAGAGTTTAGCTGTTAGTTATCGATCTGGTTCTGATCTGGATCTTCTTGTCCTTTGGCCCTGTTTACGTGATCAGTACTTTACGGTAAACAGAATTGTTTATGCGTTCTTGCCCTTTACCCTTATCTCATACTTGTTCTTGCTATACTGGCAACAATGCTTATCTTAAGTGGCGTATGTTCCCAAAGACTTGCTTTTGGCTCGTCAGATGTAGGGAAAAGAGGAAAAGGGGGGAAAGAATGCAGGCCTCACCACCCCTAAACTAGCATGTACAAAGTTCTTCCGCAATTGATCACTATAAGTAGTGTTCTGGAGATGGTGCCTATGAACTACTGGAGACACTTGGAACACTCTGCACTGGTCTTGGTCCCTAGGGCAACTGAGAAGCAGGTCCCCAGGGCCCAAGAAGGAGTACCAGCTTTGGAGTCTGTATCCCAGAGGGTCTCCTGGGAGTTTAGTTTAAGAGCCAATGTCTAGATACTGCTCAGACTAAGCTTAAATACTTGTGGAAGCCAGATTTATATCTAACCCAGCAGTGTGAAGCTGAGCGGGGGCTGTAACTGTTGCAAACAATCATTGCTCCGTAACAGATCTGTGAAAGAACTTAGAAAGACTGTGGTCAAAGTCCACTAGCAAGTTTGCAGGAATGCAGAGTTGGCACAGAATTGCAGGAGTATCCAAATCTATTTGCTGCTTTTCATATGCTGCTTGGTCCTTCCATGATCTCATATATAAATTGACCTGCGCACTCCAGAGAGTTTCCTTGGTTCTCACTGCTTCTGCAAGTTGGCTGGTAATTCTGCTTCCATGTAGCTTATTGCTTGATATTCCTGCAACCACTCTGCTAAGTTGAACTAGTCTCTTCTATTCCAGCAGAGTGAAGGCAAAATAGTATTATAAAGGTTTTTGTCAGAGAAAGTGTTTGCTCACCTTATATGCAACTTCAGACACCTTACAAATAATATCTGTTGTAGAATATATTCATGGCCAAGTCACATCTATACTATTACAAAAGGAGAGGTGTCCGTCACGCTGTCTGTCACAAAGAACATTTGAGAAGACTTGAGAAGTGTCTAGGGGGAAGCAGGACCCTCTGCCCCACCTACATCCCCGCCCCCTCTGCTGAGGCCTTGCCCCCATGATGGGGAGGGAGGAAGAGAAGAAGTGCACGGAGTGCACACATAACCCCCCCTCTCCACCATGGACATGTGTGCCCACCCCAGAACAGTGGAGAGAAAAGAGGACGAACAGCCCCAACCCACCCCCGGGAGCAGCGGGGAGGAAGAAGGCCCCATGGCCCAAGCCTCCCCAGCCCTGGGAGCAGCAGGGAGGGAGGAGGCCCCACGGCCTGAGCCGGCCCCGGGAATAGCAGGCAGGGAGGTGGCCATGTGTACATCTAGCAGCACAACAGGATGAGTAATGCTAGTTTTTTATAAAGCTAAAGCCAAATCCAATCTGTCTCACATCCATCCCTCCCCCCAAAAAACTAAAGCAACTAAAGTGGTCTGTTCAACAGTGTCAGAAATGTCACTTGTATCACCCTTTCCGAACAGTCAGGCTGAAACTTCTGTACTAAATGATAAATCTAGAAAATCCCAAAGCACTTTATAGACATAATGATAGAGGTACAGACTATGCACAGGGATTAACTTCATACACCACTGAAGTTCAGTTGCCTCAAAGGTGAAAAAGGGCAATTGTTTCATCGCACAAAACATAAGTAGCAAAGGGAGGAGGTCCAGTAATGGATGCTGAGAATGATTAGGGTCATGGAAAAACTCATCTGAAGAGATTGAAATAACTTGGACTGTTTGCTTTAGAGGAGACGAGTCAGACGAGATATGATAAGGGTATACCAAATATTGAATGGTACAGAGGAGAGTGACAGATTCTATTAATCAATTCTCATACGTTAACAAATGAAAAATGGCACATTCCAAAGCTCTTTCATATACACTGCAGGGCTAGTCCCTAGAACTCAGAGCCACAGGATAGTCGTGAAGCCAAAAATTTAGAAGGGGTCATAAAAGGATTGGCTATTACTGTGGTGAACAAGGGTATCCAGTATATATTAGTAACTAATAACAAAGAGTTATGGAAAGGATATCAACCCCCAGGGTCAAGGCGTAAGCCAGCCTCAAACTATTGGGAGTAAAAAGGAAATTTTCTCTAGCTATTGGTTATCCTAAAATAGCAGTCTCTAACTTTTTACACCCAAGATCACTTTTTCAATGCCAGGACAAGCCGAGATCTACCCCATCCCATCCCCAAGACCTCACCCCTTCCTTGAGGCCCCGCTCTCTCTGTTCCCCTCCTCTCCATCACTTCCTATTCCCAGCTTACACTCTGAGGGTATGGCTACACTGACCCTTTTTGACAATCCTTCTGCTGGAAGAGGTTTTTCCAACATTTGACAATCTTCCAACAAAGAAGATTAACCATTTTTTCCTTCTCTGAGTGCTTGTTCATGTCAATTCTATTCCCTTTATGAAGTGTGCCATGGGTGCCATGGCTAGGATCTTGACCAGCTCTTAACATGTGCAGATGCAGGCCATTATCCAGGACAATATTCTTTGTGATGAGACCAGGAGCCCTTTCATCCGGTATGCTACCGCCTTGAACACCTGGTTCGACTTCCTGAATGGCCTAGTGCTCTCGATGTAGAATGCTATCGCCTGCCAAACATCAAATGAGTGAAGCATCTTTTCTTGACTTCTGGCACAAGACTTGGAATAGAAGATATGGAGAAAAATACCTTGGTTAGTATGGAAGGACTGGCAGCAGCTTTCTGGTTGAGATGAACCTGGTGAAAGAGCCTGGGAAGTTCTGTATATATGGAAGAAACCAGGAAAGGACCTAGAAAAGAAGGATACCGAGAGGAAGTGGTCCTGGGGAACAGTGGAACATGGCAGTACTTGGCATAAGTACCTAAGGCTAAATGCCAGTAGCCAAGAGTCTCCCTCCTCATCCCCAATCTAGAACAGTGGGACAACATGGGAAACTAATTAGCACATAGAAAGACTGGAAAAATACTTGGGCCCAGGGAAAGGCTGGGAAACTGAGTATGACAGCTAGCAAAGACAGGTAAAGAACTGAGCCCAGATGGATACTGGAAGACTGGTAAAAGAGCAGCTGTGCTAGCTGGGGGTATGTCTACACTACCACCCTAGTTCGAACTAGGGTGGTTAATGTAGTCATACGAACTTGCAAATGAAGCCCGGGATTTGAATTTCCCGGGCTTCATTTGCATGTAGCCGGGCGCCGCCATTTTTAAATGTCTGCTAGTGCGGACTCCGTGCCCGCGGCTACACGCGGCACGAACTAGATAGTTCGGACTAGGCTTCCTATTCTGAACTATCTGTACGCCTCATGGAACGAGGCGTACAGATAGTTTGGAATAGGAAGCCTAGTCCGAACTATCTAGTTCGTGCCGCGTGTAGCCGCGGGCACGGAGTCCGCACTAGCAGACATTTAAAAGTGGCGGCGCCCGGCAACATGCAAATGAAGTCCGGGAAATTCAAATCCCGGGCTTCATTTGCAAGTTTGTATGACTACATTAACCACCCTAGTTCGAACTAGGGTAGTAGTGTAGACATACCCTGGGTGAGTGGGTGACACTTGGCACAGCCAGACAAATAAGCTATTTTTGGTACAACTGCACCAGCAGCAGGAGGGGCACTCATGTCTCTGTAGCCTCTATCAATAATAAATGTCTGGTGATTTGGTTAACTGAGTTCCTGCTTCTATCACTGTCTCAGTGCTTCAGCCTCCTCATGTTCTCCCACCAATAAAAATCGATCATGAGGTCATGTAAGAGACTGTTTTATTTATGCAGAATTTTGTTTTAAAACCTGAGAGGAATAAATCACTCAAAGCACCACAGTCAAGTTGTGGGGGGGGGGGAGGTGAAACTGACAAAAGTTGAATTAAGCTTTGCAACTTCAGGCACATCAATTGCGTAGCTTAAGTTGAAATAGCTTAACTTGGCTTTTGGTGCTGTCTACACAGGAGGAAGTTGAAGGAAAAACACTCTTCCTCCAACTTCCCTTAATCCTCATGAAATGAGGGTTACAGGAGTTGCAATAAGAAGTCCTCCAGCTTGACATTATTTCAAAAGAATAGCTTGCTGTGTAGACGCACATTTTGTTATTTCGAAGTAATGTCAGTTATTCCGAAATACCGCTGCTGCATAGACATAGACATAGAAAGCCTGTGGGAGAGCCAGGAACAAGAGTTGCCAACCATTCAGGATTAGCCTGGAGCCTGCAGGAATTAAAGATTAATCTTTAATTAAAGATGATGTCATGTGATGAAATTGCCAGGAAGACATCCAGCCAAAACTGGCAACCTTACCAGGAACTGAGTCCAAGTTTGAGTTCCAGTCCAGGGCCCTAACCACAAAACCATGCACTCTCTCTGAATACAATATTTATTTCAGTACTTATGTGCCCCTCATCACTCTAGAATGCAGATGTGGGTAGTTTGCTGTCCATGCCAAGACTGTGGAATCCGGGGAGAACATCTGGAGATCCATGTGATGACAGCAAAGTATCACAAAGGCTGTTGTGTCTTGTTTGAATCCTGTGGTGCTTCAGACATTTGGAAAGTGAAAGGACCAATCCTCAGATGTTAAGGCTTAGGTTCATTAAAAATGCAGAGTGATGTTCAAACTATTTTTCACAACTTCCGCAAAACAATCCAACTGAAACTGAAGAATGGATGTGCATTCATTGGCAATAGCACCAGGCGCTGTGTCAGAAATGGTTTGCAATAAGGAAAAGAACAGAAAGACTTGCTCTATCATATATTCAGAAAAGTGCCATCTAGTGGAATTTCATGCAGTTGCAGACTCATGCGAAAGCATCTTGGAGAAACTTCTGCAGCTTTTGGACACATGAATCGACTGCCATTTGTTAGGTTTCAGTAGGTTTCAGTAGGTTCTAATTTAGAACACTCTTTGTTTCATGTTTATACAGTGGTTAACACAATGGGGTTCTGCTCCTTGACTAGGTATCTGAAGTGCCCAGCTGAGACTTCCCATGGGCTTCATCAGTGGTCAGTTTAGTGGGCCTTTACAAGACCCACTAGATCAACCCTGGAAAATTGATGCTGGAGCATCAGTCTTGGGGTAAATGTAGATCTGTCCTGAGTGTAACAGCTTTAGTTAAGTCCTGAACTATTTCCTTTCACCATCACCCACCAGTATAAGGAATTATATTGAAGTTGAGGGACATTTAAAATATGGCAGAGTGGAGCACTGCTACATCAATATTCCATAGCTATAGGATGCATGAAGTGCCCTCCATCACTAGTGCCATTTGGAGCAGCCCAAAAGATGTTCTAAATTATTCTGAGGCATGGACAAGTGATGAGAATGAAAGGGCGGGTGGGTTTTTATTTTGTCTTTTTACCAATAACTAAAAAAGTCTAGAGCATTTTTAAGAGTTTTCCAAGTAGATCATCTGTGAGTCAGTGTGGGTATGTCTACACTACCCCGCTAGTTCGAACTAGGAGGGTAATGTAGGCATACCGCACTTGCAAATGAAGCCCGGGATTTGAATTTCCCGGGCTTCATTTGCATAAGCCGGGCGCCGCCATTTTTAAATCCCGGCTGATTTGAACCCCGTGTCGCGCAGCTACACGCGGCACGGGGTTCGAACCAGCCGGGATTTAAAAATGGCGGCGCCCGGCTTATGCAAATGAAGCCGGGGAAATTCAAATCCCGGGCTTCATTTGCAAGTGCGGTATGCCTACATTACCCCACTAGTTCGAACTAGGAGGGTAGTGTAGACATACCCTGTCATTTGAAAAATACTTATCCTAAACTTTTAATTTTTTAAGCTATCCTTTTTTCTTTCAGTCACTATAGTGTTCTTAAAAGTAGCTCTTTCTCAAGAGAAGTTAGGTGGGGATTGATCACAACCCGTTCATCCAGAACATATATTATCTTAAAATATATTTTGCTATTCTGAGCCTAATTGATGTTGAGGACTGGCAGTTCCATTTTAAGACTCCAAACCTAAAAAGACTCATGCTTAACTTTTTAAATGATTCCTTAAGTAGTGTTTAGAACATAATTAAGTCTTTACAAGTTTATGGCTTTAGGGACTGCAAAAGCCAAGCTGTCTATCATTCCAAAATTATGTATTTGACATACTGTACTAAATTATCTTCTCAATTGAGTATTATTGTTTTTATCTGGTTTTTCTGCTATATATGTACAGATTGTAATTTTGTTTTCTGGATACAAGTACATCAAGCAACAATGTTGCATAGTGTACATTATACGCTTTCTAATACTTTTGGAGTAAGTACGTTATGTAGACAATGAACAAATTTCCTGCAAGACCTGTTTGTATGCTGCCCAAAGCCTATGTACATTTTCAGAGTTTTGCTTATAATCATGTTAAAACATTATGAAACAATTTCTTTATGATGACATGGGGGATTCATCATGGATCGAATTTATACTCCTGTATAAATATTGGGGAAGGTCCAAAGATATCTCTAACTTTATACATGAAATTAGACAGATTACACATACTTTAAATGATGACAACAATTTGCAAGTTTCTAAGCCCAAGGTATTTTATCTTTTATTGCAAGATTCTATTTAAAGCAAGCTAGCAAAAATGGACCTAGATTAGTTTATGGACACATTTTACCTTTTTCTTTAATTGTGGATTTAACTATGTACCCATGCCTTTTAATTGCTTATTTATATTTCACTTCCTATATTTGCTGCTGTGGCATTTCATTGTTCAAAGAGTATATATTTTCTTACAGTTACACAATATCACAACAGTCATGAAAATACAAATGTGCATCAAAGGTTATAGAAAAAATATTAGATTCCATTCCTTAAATTGAGAAATAGTAGGCAATTGAATAATTGAAGACTTGATTATAGAGAAGCAGTAGCAATACGATAGTTAAAGCTGAGTCCAGATTCTCAGTTCAGTGGGACACATTAACTTCTTTGTCGAAGGCATCTATATAATTTCCCACTGAACTAGGCAATGGAATGTTTGAATGTTGTGAGAAACTGTGGGTTAACATTTGTTAAATTTAAACATCATACCTGTTTCTGTCATAGTCAATGTGCCATCTCACCTGTTTATGAAGACATTATGGATCGCAGTACCTTTAAGTTGCACCCGCAAATTCATGTTATTGCTCCAGTACACTTCAAAAGTGTGTTTGACTCACGATGACTGAGATGAACACTGCCACTTTCTAGGGTTGGATTCAGTAAGGTAATATGGAACACAGAGTGGGCTAACCTCCAAATGGAATCTGCCAGGTTGAAACGATAGGAGCTGCAGCAGGAGCACAAAAGCAAAGCTAACAAAGTCACTAAAAGTGGACTTTTCAAACTCCCTGAAGCAGAGAAATTTTAGCAATCACATCTCCTGCTAGTATCTTTCACGCGGCATTTCCTTGCTTTTAAGTTTTGAGTGGGTGGGAAGTCAGCAGCCAGTCTTGCCTTTTAATGAAATGTTTGCTGTAATATACACACAGCAGGGGACAGAGTTATGACTGCAGGTGCAACCTTAGCTTCCTGGCTATGGAGAATCAGCTCCTCCAACTGCTGTGAATTGTCATAATTCCACTGAAGTCAGGTCAAGTTACAAAAACTGAGGCCTGGCCTTGTGGCCTTCACTTTAGAACCTTAACCTTGCATCCATGTCATTTTTCACATGTGTGCATGTAGTTAGCCTTCATGTTTGTAATGTATATCGCCATGTCCGGAGACTGAGTCCATCAGAATTGTTATTACTAGAGTCTCAAGGTGCAAAAATGCAACATCAGCATTTCAACTGGGAACCATAATACTTGCTGAGTCTCTTGTTTACCAGATCACCTTGGAAGGCCACTTATGGCATTCAAGGAAGCTGTAAAAGCATTCCAGCTTTAATCGCTAATACCTTGTTCCAGCCATTGCAAGCTCGAAGGAATGCCGCTAGTGTCAAAGATTTAATGCTTTTTCACATTAGTGATGTCAGCACAAAAAGGCCATCTTCTCTGAATAATTTATCTCCCTGCTGCATAATTTTCTTATCTCTTTTCTCTTTTGGCTTTTTGCTGTAGATGAGGAGGTAAATGGCTGTTAGTCCTCGAAAAACCTATGGGGCATCCTTCCCATCAATCAATTAAAAAACACTTACCTTACACTCAACATGATTTATTTCTTGTTAATACAATTGTCTCACTATATCCTTCTATTATTATACCCTTAATTCCATTAGCCGTTCACTTAATGCTCTCTTTAAAGCTGACCCCCAGGCTGAGGAGAAGAGAAAGGGAAGTTCTTCTAATAGTGGCAATGCCAATAAAAACCTGGAAGCACTTTTCTTAAAATCTTGTAGGTCATTGAAAAGACAGGTCCAGAATATTTTCTGCCTGGAGAACAGGAAAATATTTATTTTTTCATTCATTTTTTAACTGAATGCTTTGTTGTGGCTGAGGTGTGTGACATGGGTTGTCTTTGGCAAAGATCAAAATCATTCACCCACTACCCCTCCAAACAAACTGAATGCTGATCTGTTAGCCCCACCTTACTGCAAATGATCTCATCAGTGCTTTAAATGGCATGGAACTTCATCTTGTACCTCATATCGAGGAAAGATTCCCATTACACCCTTTGGGAGTTTTGGCTGAATAAAACAGGTAGGATTGAATCTGCTGATAAAGTTAAAGGCTAATAATAATTTTCTTATAAACTTAGAACAAGGGCACAGCCAACTACATTTAAAGCTTATAAAATGAAATAATCTATTTAAACAAGACAATTAGGTAGGCAGTGGAACTCATTGCCACAGGATGTTATTGAGCTCAATATAATTTGACATTTACATGAATAAAACTAAATATATTTGATAAGATGGACATTTTCATAAGAAATATAAACCCTAATGTTTCAGAACAGAAGATAACTTTAGCAATTGTCTGGAATTAGAAAGAAACTTTCTCTGTAAGAAGGTTATTCCATAATTGCCCCTTATGAGATTTCATGCACTTTCCCCTGAAACATTTGGTATTAGCCATTTTCCAACACTGATCACTGCACAACATGAACTTATACTACTATGTACCGAGGATATTCTGATTTTATATACTATGGGCTCAATCCTGCCAAACTAGTTGCCATGCTCAATGTTGCGACTAGTTCCATTATAGAATGTACATATCAGTAACTATGGCTAATTGTCATCACTGAGTAGAAATAAAGAAAATAGGATTCTGGTTCACTTATTTTTGTTTTTTTTTTATCTACAATTTCTATATTATCTACCATGCTTATTAGCGCCTCAGCAAAGGGACCAGGGCTTTTCTTGGTTTTGGGAGGGGTCTAGCACATGTTTAGGAGCTAAAAAAATTATCATGAGAAGAAAGAAAGATTCTGTAACTTTATTTCTGGAATTGTTCTTCACACACACATGTAAAACATTCATGCACTCCTATAATGTATTCAAGACATCACTGGTTAAATACTCAATGCATTGATATTTCACCATGGCACACTCATTAGTATTAGACTCAGCCCTTAAATCTTATATATTATTATGGGTATTATTTATTCTGCTGGGGTATGTCTACATAGCAGCATTATTTAACATTTATTTGACATGGTATCCCTAGCCTCTGCCTGGAAATGAGTGACAGGAAAGGGATTGCATAATGATTACCTGTTGTGTTCCCTCTGTCTGGGGCACCTGGCATTGGCCACTGTCGGCAGACAGGATACTGGGATAGGTGGACCTTTGGTCTGACCCATTATGGCCGTTCTTATGTTCTTATGTTATTTCAGAATAACAGCTGTTATTCCAAAATAACAGTGCGAGCGTCTACACAGCAATTCTGTTATTTTGAAATACATTCAAAATAACGGATGGCTTATTCTGACTTCTGTAAACCTCATTCCGTGAGGAATAATGCCTATTCCGAAATAGCTATTTCAGAATAGCAGTAGTAGTAGACACTCCACTGTTGCTATTTTGAAATAGCTCCTCTACCGGGCCATGCAGAGTAATTACTCCCCAGTGCTTCCTGGAGGTTTAAATTGAGGTAGTATGTATACATTAGGGAAGCCTGTCTCGGACTAATTTTGTGACTACCCTGTCACGTAGACGTGCTATTTCAAAATAAGCTATTTTAAAGTATTTCTTCCAGAATAGCTTATTTTGAAATAAGTGTGCAGTGTAGATGTACCCCTATAGTCATCTCCTCTCCTCCTTCTTCTTTTGCACCACTGCATAGTTCATTTACAGTGATGAAAGCCACTGCAGTTGGACTGGAATGTGTGTGACCTGACATGCCTGGTAGTTCTGAAGTTGTATTATGCTACACTTAGTTGGCACAGTAGGCAGAAGCAAAGTGGTCACTAACTTAATGACATTCCTATTTGCTATTGATTTACTTTCAGACTTTATAAATGACCCCAGTGTTGATAATTACTAAATTTCTGTCCAAATAAAACTTTGACACTTCATAATTATCAAATAGCACTAGATCTACACACGCCCCATTTTCCCCTGTATTTATAAATATATACCTTTAACACTGTATCTTTTGTTAGGATATGTCATCCTGCTCATACCCAGATGTTAGATTTTTAAACATCGATCTTTCCTGCTTTGAGTAATTCAAACACTGTTCTTACTGTAGGCCCCACACATAAACAAAGCTCTGCCACACGCAATCTCATTAGAATAAAAAAAACACAGAAATCAAAGATGGAAAGAACTATTAGATCATCTAGACAGTCCTCCTGAAAGGGCAGGATTGGTTTCCACAGTGGAGAATGTGCTATATTAGCCATCTCAATATAAGCATGCCCTTCATGGTGGGGATTCCAACAACTTCATTTACACTATCCAATCTTTTCATAAAAGATCAAACAGGAATTCTGTTCTTGCAAATCAGTCTCCACTCCTCTTTTTCCCATTTATTCCCATTATTCTCAGCTTTGCTTTCTTAAACTACACATTTAATGCTTCACATGCTCTTAAACATTTGTCACGTCTCCTCTCATTAGTCAGAGGACACATTTGCCTGTGATCTGCTTCAGCTTGTTTTGCAACTTATCCTGCATTAATGGAAGTACTTGTGTTTTCTTTTTTCTTCTTCTTCTTCTCCCCTGCCTTTTTTTTTTTTTTTTTTGGTTTGTTTTAGTTACAGACAGAGGGAAGGACCAAGTTTAAAAACCAAACATCTGGGTATAACCAGGTGGGCATTTGTTCACAGAAAATTCCACATTGTGGAGTTTGCAGAATGTAAAGGGCCTCTCATATTGGTTGTTGTTTCTTCAACCTAAGGCAATGGCTGTTTAGATTTCTCTGTTATTCCTGTAGCACAAGACTTTTGGTGATTATTAAAAAACAGTTCTCAGTTAGCGGCTCTCACAGGGTCACTGGAAACTGAACTGATACTGTATAGTCTGCACTGGGTGCTTTATTACTAAGACTGAACTATTTTTGCAGTAAGGGAAAAACTTCTTAAATGGATATGTGTAGAAAGCAAGTGGCAGTTTCTTTCCACCATGTGAGGCTTTTCCTGTGCTATCACAGTGCAATGAAAAGGTGTTTCTTCTGACACTGATCAGTCATAACATTTAAACCAAGGAGCTAGCCATGAAATCCTATGCTTCATTTAGGACTTTGATGCTGAACTAACTTCATAGTAAAAATGTCTTGGCAGAGCTGAAGCTCCTGCTGTCATAAGGGAATATTGATTAAAAGTCTCTTTAAAGAGGTCTTCTTTTTCACTTTTACCATACAGGGTGAGGACCATCCAGAGTTGTTATAATTTTAGAGTAATCAGCCCTATAATGTGGTTAAAGAACTACTGCTCAAAAACCTCATTAAAACCATCGTAATTTTTGTGCATTTTTTTTCCAGTCACTGTTGACTACTATAGTACAAGTGTATAAATATACGCTTTCCTCCTTGATGATCATCCCTGTTTTTCCTGACTGATTCATTCAGGGAAGCTGCAGTTCAGTGCTTCTGATACCACAATTGCTACCAGAGGTATTCATAATGACATCAGAAATACTGAATTGTGGCCTCAGTGAATGAATCAGAGAGAGATATCATACTAAGTATGAAGAAGAACATTTTTATTTACACATGTATCTTTATAGGCATTGCTGATATGAAGGAAGGAAACAAGTTTAAAGGGATTTCATTAGAAATATTTTTGTTAATGATGATCAGAGAGCCAGATCCTCCTCCCATTGCTTTAAATAGGAGCAAATGTGTGATATATCAGTATATCAGACTGTACTGACTTTTTCAATTACTGTAACTTTAAAATTGTAGGGGAACCAGTGATCTGCTGAAAGAAGTTGGCATTGTATTTTCAGTTCACATGCAGCCTGTTAGAGACACACACTGTGCTCTTGCTCCTGCTCCCCCTCTTTCTCACTCACTCAGGGTATGTCTACTCTAGCCCCCTAGTTCGAACTAGGGAGGCTAATGTAGGCATTCTAAGTTGCAAATAAAGCCCGGGATTTAAATATCCCGGGCTTTATTGGCATCTTCCCATCTGGGCACCATTTTCAAATCCCCTTAGTCTGAATTGACTGCCTGCAGCTCCATGTGGCAGTCAGAAGTTAATCCGAACTAAGTCCTTAGTTTGAATTAATTGTTACACCTCATTGCAGGAGGAGTAACAGTTAATCCAAACTAAGGACTTAGTTCAGATTAACTTCTGACTGCCGCATGTAGCCGCGGGCAGTCAGTTCGAACTAAGGGGATTTAAAAATGGCGATACCCAGGAACATGCAAAGGAAGCCCGGGATATTTACCTTCACGGCCCCAGAACACAGGGCAGTGGGACCTCTTGGGCAGGCAAAGCCTTCCGACCCCTGGAGACAGGAGACACTCCCAGCCCCGTGCCTGTACTCCTCTCCCCTTTTCCCCATTCCAGGTTCTTTATTCAGTCCCTCCTCTGCTCTATGGACTCTCAATAAAGAATCCTGTTTTTTTTTTCAAAAAAGAGTCAGGGGATGGGGGATGAAAGCCACACACAGGAAATACAGAGGCCCCTTGGGGAGAGGCAAAGGGATGAATCTGACAAATGGCCTTGCATGAAACTCTCCTTCAAGAGCTTTCTGATATGCACATTGATGTGCTGTCTGAATGGCACTGGAGCCCAGCTGCTTAAATTCTCTGGCCAGACGTTCAGCGTCAGCCCGCCACTCTGGCAGAAAAGTCTCCCCCTTGCTTTCACACAGGTTGTGGAGTGCACACCAGGCTGCTGCCACAAAGGGGATGCTGCACTCCTGAGGTCCAAGCAGATGAGGAGATTCCTGAACCTCCTGTTGAAACACTCGAACACACATTCAATGAACATGCAGCACCTGCTCAGCCTGGCACTGAACTGCTCCTTACTAGGGTCCAAGCTGCCCATGAGGGTTTCATGAGCCAAGAGAGCAAGAGGTAGACTGCATCACCCAGGATGCAGATGGGCATGGCCACCTCTCCAACTCTGATGGTGCAATTGGGGGAAAGGTGCCAGTGTGCATCTTTCAGAAGAGTTCTGAAAGATATGGGCGACGTGCACCTTTCCTGACCACTGGCTGTTGATGTCGGTGAAGTGTCCCTTGTGACTCCTGAGGGCCTGCAGCACCATGGAGAAATATCCCTTTCTGTTGATAAAATCTGAAGGCCCATGGTCAAGAGCCAGGATGGGGATATGTGCGTCATCTATAGACCCCTACAGTTGGGGAAGCCCTTGTTGGCAAAGCCATCAACGATGGTGTCCACATTTCCCAGAGTGATGTCCCTCTGTAGCAACCCCTGGTTGATGGCCTTGGCTACCTGGAGAAGCACTGCCCTGACTGTGGATTTCAATGCCCATGCCAAACTGGTTCGCAACTGAGCGGTAGCTGTTCAGTGTGACGAGCTTCCACAGGGCTATGGCCACACGCTTCTGCACGAGGATGGCGGGTCTCATGCAGGTGTCCTGAGCCACTCACAGAGCACCGGGAAGGTGGCCTTGCACATACAGAAGTTCTGCAGCCACTGCTTGTCATCCCATCTCTGCAGGACGATGTGGTCCCACCAGCCTGAGCTACTCTCCCTCTGACAGAGGCAGCATTCCATGGTGTCCAGGGGATTGAGAAGCATGTGCAGCAACAGGAGTGCCAGGACCTGGGTGAGCAGGGCCTGTGGGCCACACTGCTGTTCGTCCTGCAGGTCCTTGTCTTGCTGAAGCAACATGCGGGCAGTTTGGAAGTACTGAACCATGAGCTGCAGCACAAGGCCCATGAGCCCGGCACTGCTTTGGAGCAGCTCTGGCTTCATGCTGTGAGTGCTGTGGCATCCGCAAGAGCAACCAGAGCACAAGACGGCACATGCCCACTGCATCCCTTTTGTGTTCCATGAGGGTGGGGCAGTGGAGGAGCGGCGAGTGAGATGCAGCCACAGAGAGGAGCCCCCGAAAACACATGTTGCAGCTTGCTAGACCGAGCAGCCACAGAAATTATCCATCCTCCTGGCACCCTCCCACTGTGCTTCCAGGGGCTCTATGTCTGAGGCAGGCTATGCTGAATGTGGACGCGCTATTTCAGACTAATTTCAAGCTAATTTCCCCATAGCAGGAACATGCTATTTCAATTTTGTTAAATCAGGAGTTATTAAGTCGAAATTGTTTCTTACTGTAGACATGGCCTTAGTGACCCAGAAGGAATGTAGCATCACTCTCGGTAAAGCTGACACACTAAGGTTGGGGGAAACAGTCTGGGTAAAGTAAGAAACAGCCCAAAACTTCACATGTTTCCTGAATCACACCCAGGAACTCTTGGAAGGGCTTATTGGTAAAGTTAAGTTGCCTGCTCTTCATGTGTTGGCAGCTTGCAGGGACCCATCTGCCTCCCATATAACTTATCTTACCTCCAGTTCTCCCCTCCCTGCTGTACAATTTAGTGGAGGGGCCTGTATGAATCTGGGTTAGGTCGTGGCAGCTTCATACTAAATTATCTGGCATCTTGTGTCTCCCTGATTTCATAGCATGCCAGTGCATAAAACGATGATTGAAGAGAGGCTACAGAGGGTGGGTATGCTTTGACTGACATCTACAGTTTTTTAACCTAAAAAAGTTTGGAGATTTGCTTTAGATGAATGGGATCAGAAAGCTTAGAGTATCTGAATGATCCAAAGAAAAAGGAACCTGACAGCCCCCAGTTACCTGGAACAAAACACACCCCATCATTAGAAAAACTATTTACAGTATTTATTTAAGTACCACTCCCAATTTGTTGATACAGATAAAAAAGGCCAGCTGATCTAATCAACCATGGCTGAAGATAAAAATATTTTTCTGAAGGGCCCTTTTCTATGAAGTTTACAGTCCAAGCCAATAATATACTCTATCAAAGGGTGCCCCTGTGAGGCATGTAAGAAAACTTATTTCCATTCTGTCTGTTGAGGGGAAAACCTTTAGTGTAAGAGCAGAATAAGGAAACTCTCGCTTCCTAAATTGGAAACAAGTTCCTCCAAACTGAACATCTTGCCTAACTGGTGTCTATTCACACATGAAATCCTGGTGAAGAATGAGAGAAAGGAGTGATGTTAATGAGATACTGAGAGAGTAGAGTCTTGTGATTATTTTTCACTTTGTAGAGAGCGTAAGTCCCATCACAAGGATGAAAGACTCAAACCTCGAGGTTAAACAGAAGTTGGTAAATATACAATTATTCAGCATGTGTCTTTGTAATAAATATAGTTGCAGTCACTAAGCCCAGTCTTAAAGCACTACTTTGCTGATTAAAAGGATATTGCAAAGAGGGGTCATTTCAGGAGTAATGAATCTGTATTTCATCAATGTTAAGCTAGATTCTAGGTCTGTAGTACACAGGGGAGGAAAATAATAGCCAGGGATAGGGACGAATACTAGAGAGTTCAGGTGGCAACACTGAATCACTCCACTGCACTTCTGGACCTCATGCATTAAAACAGCAGCATCTCTCGTTGTAGAGAAATGACTCTGCTGGCGAATTAGGTACATCTCAGGGAGAGACTTATTAAGTTACCTTAATACTTTATTGCATGATCAATAACAATGTATTTATTTTGTACTATGGACTTAGGTGATTTTTCATTAGGATTTTAAAGGGCTCTCAAAAGTTACTGTGTATTAATATAAAAATACTTTCAGGAGCTGTAGTATAAGCCCAGTCCCATAAGTGGAAGAAAAATGTTTTTAGGACACAGGGAGACTATTAGGAAACATTTTGCATCAGCATGTCAAAGGAGACAGAGTTTAAGAACTGACCAAGATAAAAACAATTCAGCTTTTATGAATTTAAGAACAAAGAGAGGCATGGAACACTGGATCATCATTAGGTATTCCTGGCACCGAGAGCAGGAGGTCAGTAGTGCAGAGACAAGCACTCTGCCAGGACCATAAAGATTTCATTTTTAGGGAGGGGGGAAAAATTAAAACAAAAAAGAAATTTTAAAAAAGACACCTTATAGACAAAAGGCCCAGCCCTCCCTGCCTCGCTCACTCAAGAAGCCCCCTTGACATCAGTAAGATTTATGCACATACGTTAAAAATGAACAGATTTTGGCCAAAGAGACTGCAAATAGTGAAGATAAAGAGACAGGATCCATACAGTGCAATGTTTAAGGCATTTCATGGAAGTTTATCCATGTAACTCATAATAATATAAATGTAAGGCGAGCATTTCTATTTCAGTTACACACTATTCTGAAGTTCTCATCATTTCCAACATGAAATCATGAGTCAAGCCTTAAACCCCCCTGAGATTCTATAATAGTAATAATAATAGTAATAGTCATGGTTGTTCTCTTGCTTTATGCCTTTTGAGTTTGAACTTTAAGGTTAACACTCAAGTCACATTTGCACATTTTTTCATAACTACAAGGGCTAAAATTTTACTATTTTTAAAAATGAAACAGATTCTCTGACTTCAAGAACTAGAACTTTAAGAAAAACACCAAATGCTGCAAAACTTGTGAAGAAATGCCTAAAATTGGCAATACTGAAGTCCCAGCATTCATGCCTGGGCCAGCATCACACCAAAAATCTATGGCAGAACCAGTCACCAGCCCACTGCCTTACCCATGAGTCTGTGCACACAGGAACAGAAACAAGAAGCAGTTGAAGTTACTTCAGTTGGCAGACCTGCTCACTGAGTAAGGTCCCACTTTCAGATAACCATAATTTTGATCTATGGCAGGCCAGCCCCAAAGAGATACATTTCTGCAGAATTTGTGAACAGATAAAAATAGAAGCAGTATGGTTTATTTCTTTATGTTCAGAAGCATATGAATGTCTTACCAGATTTAAAGGCCCTTGTCCGCTTCAATATATACACAAAGTTAAAAAACAAACACACAAAACAAACACACAGAAGGGGTCTACTTGCTCAAAATATCCAGCTGAGCCCATCAGCATATCTGGCTTCCTTCCAGTCTTCTCTCCAGTTGTGGAAAGTGTACGTTTATATAGGGAGTCTATTTAGGGTGCTTTGCCCCAAGCGAAGACGACTGTTATGGCTACTCTGAGAACCACATTCCTCAGCCAGTCTAGTACTCTGGTTCTGAAACTATCTGGAACCAACGGAGAGTTTGCTTTAACCATCTCCTCTGAGTGGAGAAGGAAGTTCTAATCACTCTACTCATGGAACTTAAGGTTTGGGTTCTAAATCCATCCATTATATGATCATAATTTATCCACACTTGAAATTTAGGAAGAAGTTAATTCTTTCCTGCACCAGAGGGCATTTGGAGGGATTAATTCTTCATTATTATTCTTTCCTACTCCTATTTTCTCCCCATAATCCATTCTTGAAGCAAAAATCCAGCCCTGGCTATCAAATGCTTATCGTTTCAACTTGCATCTTTCTCTTTTTCTATTTGTTTATCCTAAACAGTTTGTCCTAAAGTTTGTAACCAGCCATATATCTTATACATGGAAGTGTTTTGTTACCTAAAATGAACAAGAATCTTAGGTGATTTTATAAGAAATGCAATTGACTGACCAAGCAGCAGAATTGAGCGGACTTGTTTTGGCTTTGAGTACAGTTATTTAACAAAAATATCTTTGAAAGTTACACTTTCATGACAAAGAGATTGCACTATATTACTTGTATGAGATTAACTGAAAAATACTATTTCTTTTATCATTTTTACAATGCAAATATTTATAATAAAAATAATATACACTTCGTATTCTGAGTTGTAATTGAAATCAATGAATATGAAAATATTGGAAAACCCAAAATACTTAATGAATCTCAATTAGCATTTTATTATTTAACAGTGCAATTAAAACTACAATTAATTGCAATTAATTTTTAATTGTGATTAATTTTTGAGATAATTGCATGAGATAACCACGATTGATTAAGAGCCCTAGTCTTAAAGCATCATATCTCAAACTTTCCCACTGATTCATGCCTGAATACTGCCCAAATAGTGCCTCAAACCAGTGTGGTTCATGGAAGGGGCAGGTTTTTCACATTATGGAGAAAAACAGAAACAATTTTCTATAGACTCATTTTGATTTCAAATGGCAATGGTTGAAAGCTACTCAGAGTTTTAGAATCCTAGAAATAATCCAGGGTTAAAGTTTCATAGTAAATGCAATTTGCCTAATGACTGTCACCATAAGTGATACAAACAATAAAATCCAGGTTTATTGAGAGATAAAGCAATATACAAAGAGAAAATTCTGGACCCATTAAAGATTTGACTCACACTAACAACAATTTTATACTTTTAACTCATAACAGGAACATTAATTAATTCTATTTAGTGAAGGATTGGATGGATTGAATTTGTAATGTGACAGGGAGGCTTTTAGCTCTAAATCACTGGCTTACTTCCCACTTAGGCCAGATCTACACTAGGGGGCAATGTCGAACTAAGGTAGACAAAAAAACAATAGATTGTAGCATCGTAAAGACTAACAAAACACGTAGATGGTATCATGAGCTTTTGTGGGCATAGCCCACTTCTTCAGATGACTGGAGTGTTAAAAGTCCAGATCCAAGAATAAATAAGGGAAGGAAGAAGGGGGGCAAGAAGGCAAAAAGAGAAAGAAAAGGAGGGGAGGAAGAAAAAAAGAGAGACAGTGAGTAGATAAGCTTCAGAGGGGTAGCCAAGTTAGTCTGTAAGGGTGTGTCTAGACTACATGCCTCCGTCGACGGAGGCATGTAGATTAGCCAGATCGGCAGAGGGAAATGAAGCCGCGATTATTTTAATCGCAGCTTCATTTCCCTCTGCCAATCTGGCTAATCTACATGCCTCCGTCGACGGAGGCATGTAGTTTAGCCGTACCCTAACAGGAAAAACTTAAAAAACAACTAATAGTCTAGTAGCACCTTAAAGACTAAATAGTTACAAGAGTCTGATAAGAACCATTGGCACCTCCATTATTTGGTTGGTAGGTTAAGTCATAGGACGTGGAAAGCAGAGTGCGAGCCAGCCGATGTCTTTGTTCATGCCATTTGCATAAGAATTAAACTGGTAAATGAAGTTAAGTTCCTGTCTGCTGTGTATTAGGCTTGTGGAATTTGCCTGAAATGAAACGGTAACTTGGAGATCCATTAATGAGTGTCCAGAGAGGTTAAAGTGTTCCCCAACAGGTTTTTGTGTATTGTCTTTTCGGATATCTGATTTATGCCCATGAATTCTTTCCTGCAGAGACTGTCCAGTTTGGCCAATATAAATGGCATTGTTGGCATGGCTGGCATAGATCACATTAGTGAATGTGAAGTTAAATGAACCTCTGATTTGGTGGCTGATGTGGTTGGGTCCAGTGATAAAATCGCTGGTGTAGATTTGAGGGCAGAGTTGGCACCGGGGCTGATTGCAGGGGTGGGTTCCTGGATGATTATGATGGAGGTGTGCTGCATGGTTACTGGAAAGAATTTGTCTGAGGTTAGGGGGTTGTCTGTAGGCGAGGACTGGCCTTTCCCCCAAGACCTTTGAGAGTGAGGGGTCATTTTCCAGGGTATGTTGGAGAACACTTTAATCTACTTGGACACTCATTAATGGATCTATGTTTATTTGCAGCATACTATTCAGCTGCTATGTCTCTGTGTGCTTTATTAAATTTCAGGCAGGAAGTGGACCATAAAAAACAAGGAGGACAAAGCTCACATTCAGGCTGTGTGGAACATTGTATGGTTGCAGCCATTCTTTTTTAAACACCTTGGCTACGTCTACACTGGCCCCTTTTCCGAAAGGGGCATGTTAATTTCAGAGATCGTAATAGGGAAATCCGCGGGGGATTTAAATATCCCCCGCGGCATTTAAATAAAAATGTCCGCCGCTTTTTTCCGGCTTTTAGAAAAGCCGGAAAAGAGCGTCTACACTGGCCCCGATCCTCCGGAAAAAGCGCCCTTTTCCGGAGGATCTTATTCCTACTTATTCCTATTCAAAGTAGGAATAAGATCCTCCGGAAAAGGGTGCTTTTTCCGGAGGATCGGGGCCAGTGTAGACGCTCTTTTCCGGCTTTTCTAAAAGCCGGAAAAAAGCGGCAGACATTTTTATTTAAATGCCGCGGGGGATATTTAAATCCCCCGCGGATTTCCCTATTACGATCTCTGAAATTAACATGCCCCTTTCGGAAAAGGGGCCAATGTAGACGAGCCCCCTGGCTGTGTCTAGACTGGCATGATTTTGCGGAAATACTTTTAATGGAAAAGTTTTTCCATTAAAAGTATTTTCACAAAAGAGCGTCTAGATTGGCAAGGATGCTTTTGCGCAAAAAGTGCTTTTGCGCAAAAGCATCCGTGGCCAGTCTAGATGCGATTTTGCGCAAGAAAGCCCCGATCGTCATTTTAGTTCTACGAGGAGTAACGGTAGTTCGGAATAGGAAGCCTAATCTGAACTACCTAGTTCGTGCCGCGTGTAGCTGCGGGCACGGAGTCCGAACTAGCGGACATTTAAAAATGGCGGCGCCCGGCAATATGCAAATGATGCCAGGGAAATTCAAATCCCGGGCTTCATTTGCAACTCCGGTTGCCTACATTAACCACCCTAGTTCGAACTAGGGTGGTAGTGTAGACATACCCCAACTGCCTGGCCAGCAGGTTTCTTCCTTCCCCCACTGCCTCTGGCTGGTCCAGTGCCCCAGTAAAACCCAAGACCCTCTAGCCTGGGGCACTGGCCAGGAGGATCTGAGCCCTCCATGTGTCAAAGCAGCAGGGGGAGGCAATTTCCAGCCTATTCGTAGCGGGAACCTACAGCCACCCTGGGCAGGGACTTAGCACCTTCTTCACACACTCGCACTCCCTGTCCTGGGTCCTGCCCCATGGAACAAGGGGCTGCTCCATCCCCTGCTGAGCCACCTTTCTGGCTGAAGCCTCTGCAGTCAGGTTCCCTGGGGCCTGGTGCACAATGCGGCCTTAGGGTTTAACCCTTTTGTGTCTGCACTGTAGCTGGAGGACAGGAGGCAGTTGGGTTATGTGGGTGACCAGCAGCAGCCTGGGGGTATGTCTACACTACCCCGCTAGTTCGAACTAGGAGGGTAATGTATGCATACTGCACTTGCTAATGAAGCCCGGGATTTGAATTTCCCGGGCTTCATTAGCATAAGCGGGGAGCCGCCATTTTTAAATCCCCGCTGCTTCGAACCCCGTGTAGCGCGGCTACACGGGGCTCGAACTAGGTAGTTCGGACTAGTGTGCCTATTCCGAACTACCGGTACACCTCGTTTCACGAGGAGTAACGGTAGTTCGGAATAGGCACCCTAGTCCGAACTACCTAGTTCGAGCCCCGTGTAGCCGCGCTACACGGGGTTCGAAGCAGCGGGGATTTAAAAATGGCGGCTCCCCGCTTATGCTAATGAAGCCCGGGAAATTCAAATCCCGGGCTTCATTAGCAAGTGCGGTATGCATACATTATCCCGCTAGTTCGAACTAGCGGGGTAATGTAGACATACCCTGGAGGTGTTGCAGCTATCGCTGATCCATAGAATGCCCAGAGTGGAAGCAATACTTCCTCCTATCCCCAGGAATATAAATTCCTAGCAAGGCAGCTGCATTCAGGAGATAGCTCCAAGGCGTCAGTTATGCCATTTTAAGACTCTTTTTGAAATACAATTTGCAATTCATTCATACAAACAAGTGCTTCATTACCTTTGGAACTACATTACTGAACAAAATGGGCGCAGTTTTCTTTCATGGACTAACATCTAGAAATAGCCTTTAGTTGCAATTGCCTACGAAAGATTACAATCTCATAAAACATCTTTTATGGGAATTCTTTTTTGCAGTCAGGTTAGGTAGGTTGTTATAGCCACTGTATATTTTCAGCAGCAGTACCTCTAACTTAGAAATAATGGTGCTGTATTGACCAGAAGATAACCCTTCTTCATTATGAGTAACATCAGAGAGTATATCTTTCACACATTTTTGCTTTATTCAACAGTTTTTGGTATGCCTGACCTTATTCTATTAATGTTAAGCATAATTAATTTAAGTCATAGAATTTTTTTTCTAGTGCAACACACTTTGCTTTAAAAAATAAAGTATGGCTTGCTGATTAATTTTTCATCACTTAAATTATTACTTTTTCCCCAGCTGCCATTGTTCCATGTTCTTTTTTATGAGCCACTTTTTAAAATATATATATGCATTTGACTTGCTTTACTAACAGGAACAGCTATTGTGGTTGTGCAGTCTAGGCAGGGATGCTAGCAGCCTCTGGCCAGTGAGTTGGCACTGTGACTGGAAAGGCTGCAGCTTTCAGACATGGCTATTCTGCAGCCAAATGAGGTGGATCATGCATTCTGCACCTGCTTAGCCAGAAAAGCAGCAATTAGGTCATGAAGTTTGTTGTCTTTATAAGTTCTCTAGGTTTGTCAGGGTCAAACATCAAGAAAATTGCTTCAAACAGGTAAAAATATAAAATTGTTTATATATAATAGTTTATTGTATATATCATGTATATAATATATATATATATATATATACATATTATTTATATATATGGTTTGTACAGGCATAGGTTGGTCAAAATTTGCAGGTATAGTTCCCTCTAGCCCCACATGCCTTCGCACATTCTATGCCTAGTTTTTCTGCCATCAGCAGGTAAATCCCCACCTGCCAACCATATCGGTATTTAAAATATCCCTTTCATTGTTGCTGCTCCCATCAACCATCTACATTCTGCTGTGCAGTCAAGAATTGTTGTCTAGCAGTAACACTGATAGGGTTGCCAGATACTTTAATAAAAAACACCAAACACGGCAGGGGAAAAATTGGTTGAGGACCAAACTTGTTGAGCAAAATAAAAAGAAAAAAAGGGGGGGAACAAAGTTGTTGAGCAAAAAAAAAAAACCACACCAAAAAAAAAGGTTGCTGTACCTTTAAATCCCAGCACTCCCCACTCCCACCAGACGTGGCAGGGGAGGAATGTCCCAAGCGGCTTTCCTTCCAAGAAAAACAGAAAATACCAGACATTTTACATGAGGCCACAGATACCGGACACCTGGCAACCCTAAACACTGAGGTATGCAAGTCAGATCTCTTGGACTCTATTCTGGTTATTCTTGACCCTTTTCACTTGGCAGCAACAGAGGAGGAGAAAGATCTAGGTGTGTCAGTCAATCACAGGATGACTATGAGCTGCCAATAGGCAAATGCCATCCTAAGATGCATGAAATAGGCAAATGCCATCCTAAGATGCATTAGATGAGGTATTTCCAGCAGAGATGAGATAGGGAAGAGTTACTACCATTACACAAGACACTGGTGAGAACTCATCTGGAATTCTGTGTGCAGTTTCTGGTCTCCATGTTTAAGAAACATGAATTCAAACTAGGACAGATGCAGAGAAGATCTTCTAAGATGATTTGAGGAATGAAGAACCTTACGAGAGGAGACTTCAGGAGCTTGGCTTGTTATCCTAACAAAATGAAGGCAGAGGGGAGACATGATTTTTGCTATATAAATAGAGGAATAAACACCAAAGAAAGAGAAGAGTTCTGAATGGTAAGGGCCAATGCTGGCATAAGAACAAATGGATATAAACTGTTCAGCAACAGTATTATGCTTCAATTCAGACAAAGGTTTCTAACCATGAGAGGAGTTGCTCTCAAACAGCCTTCCAAGGAGAGTAGTGTGTGGGGAGACCTAACTTGTTTCTACGACTGATCTTGATAAGTTTATGGGAGGAATGGTACGATGAGAATGCCTACAACAGCATATGGCTCATCTGCAACTGTTATCAGGATATGCCTCCAAGGGACAGAGATGGCATACTAGGTGGGGAGGGCTCTGAGGGTGTGTCTAAACTACAGGGTTTTGTCGACAAAAGTGGACTTTTGTCGACAAAACTATACCTGCATCTACATTGCCGCCGAGTTCTATCGACATAATGTCGACAACTCGGCAGTTTTGTCGACGACGGTAAACCTCATTCTACGAGGAATAGCGTCTTTTGTCAACAGAGTTCTGTTGGCAGCAGGTGTTATTGCATCTACACTGTCCTTTGCATCTACACTCTCATGTTGACAAAGTGGCTTGCTTTGTCGACAGAACTGGATGTAGTCTAGATGCTCTCTGTCGACAAAAGCCTGTAGTCTAGACATACCCTGAGTTATTACATATAATTCTGTCCCCAGTGTCAGGCTG
This sequence comes from Pelodiscus sinensis, assembly GCF_052426305.1. NCBI lineage: Eukaryota > Metazoa > Chordata > Testudines > Trionychidae > Pelodiscus > Pelodiscus sinensis. The sequence goes on from NC_143055.1 coordinate 124,472,554, forward strand.
CCAGGCCTGAGGCCAGACCTGAGTGCAGCAAGGCTGCAGAGAGCCAGCCAGGGAAGCAGAAGGCAGCAGGTCCACACTCCCTTGCCAATGATGAGTGGCCATTTCAGACTGCAGTTTGCCCCTGAGGCAGGGGCTAGATGAAGACTGGCAGTGGGTCACTGAAGTATGGAAGGTATAGGGGGACTGGGTGTTCCCTGGGAGGGGAGGACTCTGGAGTGCACAGACTGATATACACCCCAGAAGGGGGTCGAGAGACACTGGAGTGGGCACTGCTGGAGGGCCGTGTCCTAAAGAGGACACCGCAGTCCAAGAGTGATGCGTGTCTGGACTGGAGAGTGAAGTGAAGACAAGGGGAGACCCCAGCCAGAGGGAGGTATCCAGCGAGCAGACAAAAGCTACAGTGAGCCCTCGCTACTTCGCGGTTCGACCATTGCGGATTCACGACTTCGCGGACTTTTTTCAAAGCCTCGGGGGAAGCCGGTGGGGGAGCAGCCCAGGCGCGCCTGGGATGCCCCCCCGCCGGCTTCCCCCGAGGCTTTGAAAGCCGCGGAGGGGCTCCGGCGGGGGAGCAGCCCAGGCGCGCCTGGGATGCCCCCCCGCCGGCTTCCCCCGAGGCTTTGAAAGCCGCGGAGGGGCTCCGGCGGGGGAGCAGCCCAGGCGCGCCTGGGATGCCCCCCCGCCAGCTTCCCCCGAGGCTTTGAAAGCCGCGGAGGGGCTCCGGCGGGGGAGCAGCCCAGGCGCGCCTGGGATGCCCCCCCGCCGGCTCCCCCGAGGCTTTGAAAGCCGCGGAGGGGCTCCGGCGGGGGAGCAGCCCAGGCGCGCCTGGGATGCCCCCCCGCCGGCTTCCCCCGAGGCTTTCAAAGCCTACTTCGCGGATTTTCAGCTATCGCGGTAGGGTTTGGAACCTATCTACCGCGATAAACGAGGGTTCACTGTAATCCCTAGTGCCACCAGCTGGAGGCACCGTGGTGGTGAGTCCACCCCATGACAGGGTCTCATTCTTGTATTGCTGCATTTCAAGGCATGGGAAAGCAACTAACAAGCTTCCACAGAGGTGGCTTTACGCATGCGACAGGTTTTCCGCCACTGCTGATTACCCCATAGCTGCATAACTGTGCAGTCCCACCAGTCTGTGCTTGTCTCACGGCACCAAACCAGTGTTCCACTGTGTCCAGAGGATCAAATGCTGCCAGCATCTGCCAGTTACTCCACTCAAGCACTTCCTACAAGTGTCTGTTCATGACCTCCTCACATTTTCCTTGCTCCGGCAGGCCCTGTCTAATCTTTGGACATATCACAGCAGAAGGCGTGAGGTGTTTACTATGATTGCCATAGCACTTTGCTGCTGAACGGGGTCCATGCTTGCTCTGCTGTAGCATCTGCACAGATAACAAGGGGGGAAAGGGCACAAAAACATTGTTTGCTGCCGCTTTCAAGTGGGGGGAGGGAGGAGATGAATGCATTATGGGATGCTGATAACATTGCACTCAGAACCACATGCTGAACTGCCTTTGTCTGGGAGCCTGATGAAAATTGGTTGCCTAGTATGATCATCTTCCATGGGAGTTGTGGACCCTCAGGTGTCTGATAAGGCCAATCCTTGAACCACAAGTTCTGTTACAGTGAGGACAGATATTTCCAGGTACAACAGGAAGCTGCTGACCATGACTAGAAGCCAGTCTCCACCTTCTGCACCTCTTCTCTTCCACTTGTCAGTGGGCACATTCAAAATGCAGGGAGCCATTACATAGGCCTTCTCTTCATTTTGATCGACCCGGGTGAGAGTCTCCCAAGTGTCAGTGTCAGCATCATCCTTTAGCAAGTCCTTATAATGCTTCCGTTGTCCTCCCATGTTACGGAATCCTTCTTTCAGCTGAGAAAACTGGACCTGTTTTGGGAGGCGATGGTCTGGCATCCGAACAATGTGACCAGTGCAGCGAAGTTGCTGATGGATGATCATTGCCTCAATACTGCTGGTCTTTGCATCTCCCAGAACACTGATGTTAGAGCACCTCTCTTCCCACTTGATCTTGGAGTTCTTGCAGAGGCGGCATTGGGGATGACTCTCAAGGACTTTCTAGCCTAAGCCCAGAAGGAACTGTGGGAGAGCTACCCATAGTGCATCGCTGTCAAAGTTGACAGTAGCTACCCTACTTGCACACAGTGGGGACATGCACCTTTGACTTTACAAAACTGGGCACTAAAAAATTCACCTTAATAAATTCAACCTTATTTAATAGTGTAGACAAGGTCTTAGAATCCAACTGACCACTCTGTTTGGGGTTAGAAAGGAACTTTCCTCCAGATCAAATTGACCTTCCTCTGCAGCCTGGGACATTTAATGGTTTAAACTAGAGTGCATGGTGTATTAGCTGTAACGTGAAGTCTTTAAATCAAGATCTGAAGATGTCATTAACTCGGCCAGAGGCTGTGGGCCTATGATAGAC